>NC_072440.2:89696093-90007187 GCF_028878055.3 Symphalangus syndactylus
AATCCGAAGTCTCATCTGAGACAGGGCAAGTCTATTCCACTTATGAGCTGGTAAAATTAAAAGCAAGTTAGTTATTTCCTAGATATAATGGTGGTACAGGAATTGAGTAAATATACCCATTCCAAATGGGAGGAATTGGCCAATACAGAGGGGCTATAGGCTCCATGAAATTCCAAAATCCAATGGAGCAGTCAAATCTTAAAGCTCCAAAATGATTTCCATTGACTCCATGTCATCTCACATCCAGGTCACATGGATGCAAGAGGTGGGCTTCCACAGCTTTGGGCAGCTCCGCCCCTGTGGCTTTGCAGAGTACAGCACCCCTTCCAGCTGCTTTCATGGGCTGACATTGAATGTATATGGCTTTTCCAGGTGCATGATGCAAACTTCCAGTGGATCTACCATTCTGGGGTCTGGAAGATGGTGGCCATCTTCTCAGAGCTCTACCAGGCAGTGGCCCAGTAGGGACTCTGTGTGAGGGCTCCAACCCCATATTTCCTTTCTGCACTGCCCTAGCAGAGGTTCCAGTTGAGGGCTCCACACCTGCAGCAAACTTCTGCCTGGACATCCAGGTGTTTCCGTATAACTTCTGAAATCTAGGCGGAGGTTCCCAAACCTCAATTCTGGTCTTCTGTGCACCTACAGACTCATCACCATGTGAAAATTGCCAAGGCTTGGGACTTACACCCTCTGAAGCCATGGCCTGAGGTGTTCTTTGGCCCCTTTTAGCTATGACTGAAGCTGAAGGAGCTGGGACACAGGGCACCAAGTCCTGTGTCTGCACACAGCAGGGGGGCCATGGGTCTAGCCCAGGGAACCATTTTTTCCTCCTAGGCCTCCAGGTCTGTGATGGGAGGGGCTGCCTGGAGCCTGATGTGGGGGGCTGACATTCCCTGGAGACATGTTCTGTATTGTCTTGTTGATTAACATTGGGCTTCTTGTTACTTGTGCAAATTTCTGAATCAGGCTTGAACCCCAGAAAATGCTCTGGTTCCTCTTGAGTGCTTTGCTGCTTAGAAATTTCTTCTGCCAGATACCCTAAATAATCTCTCTCAAATTCAAAGTTCCACAGATCTCTAGGGAAGGGGCAAAATACTGTCAGTTTTTTTGCTAAAGCATAGCAAAAACCACTTTTATTCTAGTTCCCAACAAGCTCCTCAGCTCCATCTGAGACCACCTCAGCCTGGACTTAATTGTCCATATCACTATCAGCATTTTGGTCAAAGCCATTCAACAAGTCTCTAGGAAGTTCCAAACTTTCCCATATTTTCCTGTCTTCTGAGCCCTCCAAGTCTCTAGGAAGTTCCAAACTCCCTCACATTTTCCTGTCTTATTCTAAGCCCTCCAAACTGTCCCAACCTCTACCTGTTACCCAGTTCCAAAGTTGCTTCCTTATTTTTGGGTATCCTTATAGCAGCACCCTACTCTCTGCAGTACTGATTTAATGTCTTAGTCCATTCTCGCACTGCTATAAGGACATACCCAAGACTGGGTAATTTATAAAAGCAAGATGTTTAATTGACTCATAGTTCTGCATGGCTGGGGAGGTCTCACTTATAATCGTGGTGGAAGGAGAAGAAAACATTCCCTTCTTCACATGGTGGCAGGAGAGAGAAGTTTAGAGCAAAAGGGGAAAAAGCTCCTTATAAAATCATCGGATCTCATGAAAACTCACTCGCTATCATGAGAACAGCATGGGGGGACCACCCCCATGATCTAATCACCTCCCACCAGGTCCCTCCCACAACATGTGGGGATTAAAATTTGCATTACAATTCATGATGAAATTTGGGTGGGGACACAACCAAACCATACAAGATGGAGTCATTATATGTGGAGAGTTTTACAGCTTTCAGAGGGTGAGTATATTTTCCATGTGAAAATAATATAAATAATGTATGGCCAGAGGTCAGAAAATGGCAATTTTAAAGCATAGTCTGTAATTCTTTGATACTGTACTAACAAGAAAGAGATATAATTGCCCTTCTCTTAAATCTGATTAAACTTGTGACTGAGCAATGGAGTATAGCAGAAGTGATGCTATGGACTTCCATGCCCAGCTCATAATAGTCTTTGTTCACTGAAGACATCACACTTGGCTGTCTAAGCTTCCACATAAGAAGATTGTAGCCATAATTTCCAGGAGAATGGAGGATAAAATAGATTAGAGACTATAAGATGATTGTTAGGCACCACTAACGGACCACTTCAGGTACAGGTCACTCAACAAATATTGGTAGAATAAATTAAAGGTGATTGAATAAATGAATTAATGAATGATATCACTTCATAGTGGATAATCGTATCTTTAAATTTGAATAGAAGTTCTTTGAGAATGAAAAGAAATTTAAATAATTAATGATAAATTCCCAAATAGCACATTTAAGACATGACAAGTTAATGAATCTTAAGTTATGTAATGGCCATTTTAGAAATTTAGGTAATTCTAAAACTATTTAAAATTTTCCTACTGAATAGGAAAAAAGTCAATTTGCTGTGAATGGAAGAGAATGATTTTTGAATCAAGATCATCATCATTCTATAAATATTTGTTTTGTGAATGAATAACTCACTTTTATTTAATAGGCACTATGAGCTAAGCCTTGTAAGAAGAGTATTTTCATGCATCGTACACCTAAATGATAGATATTATTTAAAAACCTATTGCATAAGTAAATGAAGTTAGAAAAAGTGTATTCATTTGTCCAAGAAAAAGGGTTAGGGTTTAAGAGGGCTGTTAGTAAGACTGAAAAATTACTTTATTTCCAAACTCTCAGCATTCTGCTTTTTTCTTTTTTCTGAGACAGAGTCTCTGTCACCCAGGCTGGAGTGCAGTGGTGCGATCTCGGTTCTCTGCAACCTCTACCTCCCGGGTTCAAGCAATTCTTCTGCCTCAGCCTCCCGAGTAGCTGGAATTACAAGTGCATGCCATCATACCCAGCTAAATTTTTTTTTGTATTTTTAGTAGAGATGGGGTTTTACCATGTGGGTCAGGCTGGTCTTGAACTCCTGACCTCATGATCCGCCCACCTTGGCCTCCCAAAGTGCTGGAATTACAGGCCTGAGCCACCGCACTTGGCCAGCATTCTTATTTTTAAGTGTAGCAGTTATTTTAGCAATGGATAAGCTTAACTTTGAAAACTTATATCCTAAAAAGACAGCAACTTGTTTGGAATTCACCTTCCTCAGTCGCACAGCTTACTCCTGCATCACCTTCAAGCCTGCTGAAATATAACCTTCCGAATGGAATCTTCCTTGAACAGTCCATTTTGATTGTACCACTCATTCTTGCATTCTTATTCTCCCCTACCCTCATCTAATCTTTTTTTCCATAGCACCGACCATCTTTTAACACACTATATAATTTACTTATTTGTATTTATTGTGTATCTCACTGCTCTGAAATGTAAAGTGTCCAAAGTCAAACATTTCTCTTTTATTCACGGATGTAAAGCGGGACTAGAATAGTGCCTGGCACAGAGCAACATGCATGTTGGGTACATATTTACTGAATGATGAATGCATGCATTGACTACAGTGTATGCTTTGACTGTAATGGTGAACAGAAAGACAAAAACCTCATTCACAAGGAATTTTCCCTTCAGCAGGAAAACACTGAGTAGAGGTTTTGCCCTAAGTTTCAGTAGTTTAATTCAGCTCAGCCAGCTGTTTCTCCCTACTCTTGGGATTAGTATTTATTGTTTTGTTTATCATCCCCTTTGTCTAGTGTTCTTGTTTCTGAGGTCTCATTTTTTTACTCTTGTCTACTCCATAATATCTTTAAAAAATATTACATAGTTACATTTAAAAGGAAAATCTCTCAATGAAGACAAAGTATACATTAGGGTTACCTTTTAGGGTTCTTTCTTTCACCCTCTCTGCACTCTTGTCAAGGCTTCATTGATCTTGTAATATCTAGTATAATTTAAATCTCCATTTACAGAGCCAATCCTTGTTCTCGGCGCACTCATCCACCTTCAAGCGCCATCAGGACTTACTGGGCCTATGTTTAATCTTGGGACATTTGTCTGTCCTCCCTTCCCCATTATTATTACTATAGTAATCTCTAGTGAGTGGAAGTATTTCCAGCTCGTAGCTACCACCCTCAAACAGCAATAAGCAATGCAATAATGTAGAAAATTAGATGTGATTGGTTTACTCCAAATACATAAATGCTTATTTCCTTTTGAAACAAAATGCTAATATGAACATTTCAGAGTATATCAAGTTAGTATAAGAGAATAGCCACTTGGGAAGATAAAACTGGAGATGGAGATCAGCTAGACTGAGAGAGCATTTAAAGAACTGCAAGTAATGTTTTCAGTATAAATTATGATCTCAGTTTTTGCAAAACCTTTGAAGATAAAAAAACTGCTAAGAGTGAAGTTGCATTAGTCAAGCAGATGCCATATGCATTCTGATTCCTTCTCTGTCTCTTACACACACACACACACACACACACACACACACACACAAAGGCAAACACAGCACATATACACATACAATAACAAGATTACAGAATAAATTTTTTCTTTACTCTTTAAAATTAAAAAAAAAATGAATCCCCCTTAACTGGTCAGGAGAGTGCAGACTGTCAGATAAAGAGATAGTTAACTCAGATCCTGGAAAGTACTTTTGGTTGATGGTACAGTTTAACAATTAGGTATTTTATTCATACTTAGTTGTATCATATTTAATTATTGTATATCTAATTAGTTATTGTTTATCTTACATTTTCTAATTTTGTTTTTTTATTCACTGTGATACTATTTAATAAAAGTGCTGTTATGCACTTTTACTTCTTTTTTTTTATAATATATACTGCATTTATTTTATACACTTTCAAAATATATGCCTAAAGGTGACTTTACTCACCTTCATTTTCAGGTTCCCTTTAGCTAATCTTCTCCAAATACAAATAATAAAGTTTCCTTTATTAACTTATGGAAAACAAAATAACAAGCAAATAAAAATATCTATAATGTTTGAATGGGACATGCTCAATTTCTGAAATATTTCAAACCCAAGATAGTAAATTGAGAGAAATAACGAATCTACTCATAGATCAATAGTTTAAAAACTTGAAAAAGAAAAAAGTCCCAATGGCATAACACTTGGTAATATTTAACCACTATTGACAACAAATATTCATTTTTAAAATAAAAATATATTACTTCTGTAAAGTGATAAAGTTGATCTATGTTAAATTAGGAATCAATTTTGTACTTGTAGGTACTCCTGTTGGAAACAGATATGAAAAAATCATTTCTAGTCTTATCATTCTTGTTTAATTATTTAAAAATTTAAATTGTTAGAATAAGACATGGGAAAACCAATGAGAATAAATATTCAAAGAATAATTCAAATAATACAATATAGCAAATTAATATAAAATAATAAGCTAAAATGTATTGGGTCTAGCATAAATTTAGCATATTAGAAGGTTTAAAGATACGTACCTCAAAGCAATAATTTGCTAGAAAAACAAATAAGAAAACTGATATTTCATTCACATTAGTAACAAAAATGTAAAATACATAAAAGTAGCTTTAATAAGAGATGGATGAGAACTCTATACATAAAACTGTAAAATAAAATTGCAAGTAAACCATGATCCAAATTACTGGAGCAGTCATGTTATTTAATGTAAAAATGGAGAATATCTTTGTATTTTGCCTGAAATCCTTTACGAACTTATGAGGCTGAGAACTCTTAAGAATTGCATGTAATTATGATGATCAGTTCCCTAGTTTTTGTTCTGTTTTCTTTAAGACTTTGTATTATTCGCAAGTTAGACACCCACAGTCTTTTCTCCATGACCTGTTTGTCATTTTCCTTTCTTTCTTCTTTCTATTGTTTTTCTGCATTTCTTATTGTACATTTTAATAATTTCAATGATTATTTTAATTTTACTTTTGCATATTTTTCATTTGTAAAGATGTATTCATTGCCTTCTCTCGTTCAGTGCCAAAGCCCTCCTTTGTTTCTTTAAAATAGATTTCATAGGATCTCTCTTCTTTTTGTATACAGTGTGAAAAATCTTTTCAAGTCAAGTTTAGCTGTGATTGTTCTTGAATTGTTATTCTTTTGTGCTGCAAAATGTTTTCCTGTTTCCAAATTCATTTGAAGTTTGAATTTGCACAGATATCCTTGGTTATATTCTGTTATTTTGTAATGTTTTTGCTTGTTTGCATCAGGTGATGCTGACACTAATATAGTTCAATGTTAGTAGGCTGCTGATATTTTGGAAATCCTTCATTATCTTTGCCAGATTTTCCTAAATCTTATTCTAACCAAGGTAGCAGCTCAGTTGGCAGGGAGTTCAAGCCCACTGCTAAGAATGTCACTCAGGCTAGAGACATACTACCTACTAATGACAAATTCACCATTAGATTTATCAGGGGATAGTTGGACACTGTAGGGCAAAATAAAGATCCTAGCTAAGAAGTTGGTCATAAATAATTCATTAACTAGATATACTTTAAAAATTTATGCAAGTTAAAATTCAGGAATATTTGAATGATAATACCAGCAGAGAAAATTCAGTGACAATTGTTTTGTTTAAAAAGATGGAGTCACATAAAAAGGAAAAATAAGAGAGAAAGAATAAGATTAAAACATAAGGTTTAGAGGAGCCTAACAAATTGAGCAGAATGTACAAATAATAGCAAAACAGAAAATCAGTTACCAAATCTGATGAATATAAAAATAGAAATCTCAGATATGAAAAACAAATATGGCTTTGAATGCAGGAATGGTGCCAGGAGAGTACTAGCATACCAATTAAGAAAACAATGTCTTTCTGGAATGTGATAAAAATAAGATACCTAAACCCAAATCATTTTAAAGAGGAGATAAGAGATTGTGACGCTGCCTTGTGCATTATCACAGCATACTCACGATATAATTTCAAGATAATATTTTTTAAAGAAAATATCCAATAACTAGTGGGTGGTATACAAAAGTCTACCAACAAAGAATCCTAATGAGGACATGACTGTTTAATTTCATCAAAATCAGTATCATTTTTGCCCTAATGAATTACTGTACTCAGCCCAGATGGTTCCTGCAAAAATAGAAGGAAACAGATAAAGAGAAACAAAGTAAGCCTACTTTTGTAGAAACCAATTAATGAGCAATGTAAATAAGTAAAGTGAGCAAATAGATAAGTTAATAGATATTAAAGCTCTCTAAGCTGCCTGTCATTCAGGTACAATTATAGGGTGTACCATAGTTAGATCATATTGCCTTCAACTTGTTGTAGTAAAACTTTTTAATATATTTCTTCTCATACCATCATTACCTAAGCTTTCATAGCACCATGACTGATACGATTTTTTGTTTTCTCTAGGATTTTTAATTTTTTAAAATAATCACTCGTTCTTATCTCCATGAGGACCTTCAAGAAATGGTTGAGAGAAGAGAAAGATCCCCTAAAATGGTAATTATGCCCATTTGTCCTTAACCTGTGAAAGTATTTCATTATAATCTGTTTTACTCACTAATAAACTCAATAATAAAATAAGTATAGAAGAAAAATGCCCTTGGGTTGGGTGGTTGCATGCCATCTGGAGAATGCAATGTAGAGGACTAACGTTTTTCCGAAATTTGTACAACGTCGCTATAATGATATTTCCTTTTCTTTGTGTTCTATGCATATTCAATTATTAAAATCATTCTCAAATCATTTAATAAGTTGGTTGTTACAAGTGGCACCAATTCAAAATCCTAGGCATCACTTGAAATAGCACTGAACAAGTCCTAGCAATGATACAGTGGGCTATGCATAAAAGGAGGTTAGATGACCTAGCTACATGACCTAGGTTCCCTGGTGTCTGATATAGTCTGCACCATGCATGCATTCAACTCATGCTATGGGACAACTTTTTAAAACCTAAAGGAGAATATGAGCAAGGGTGCAGGCAGGGATTACAATGTGCTACTGCTCAGGGAAGAAGATTTTTATCAATGTTAACATATTTTAGGGGGGCACAAAGCCCCATTGCTTTCCAAATATCTCTTCCTCCTTTTTGCTGATGACTTACATTCCAACATTAAGAGCTTCACCAACTCTTTAATCTTGGCTGAATATGATTTGGAATTTTAATTTTGTTTTGAATAGTAGCCTTTGGCTTCCAACACAATTCCAGTGGCATTCAATTTCAAACCCATTCCTGATTTTTTTTTTTTTTGACTTTACTCCTTTCATTTAGGTACTGTGATTTTATATTGCTTTTTCTTTTATACCTATTTGTTTAGGCTACCATATCATACTTGGGTGGATGATGTCCTCATTTTTATGTGTGCTTTTCTTCCCTCTTTTTCCTCACAAAATGGGTCCACTAGACACAAACCTTAATTTTAGTAAATTATTATCAAAAAATAATACACACCCACATACTCATTTTCAAAACTACTTAATTTAGTGGCATGAGATTAGGTTCAATCATTTTAGGAAATAGTTTCAGCATTTATGAGGTTCTGTAACTGTAATTGAACTATCTAATTTTCAGCTTACAATTGGTTTGAAGTTTTTAGCATTTAGTTTCAAAATAACATTGGCTTTGGTAGGCTTTTTGGATTTTATAAATCTTATTATACTGTTGGATTAAAGAGTTTTCAAGTTGGCATATTATGTACTTCCCAGAGTGAATGGATTTG
This sequence comes from Symphalangus syndactylus, assembly GCF_028878055.3. Taxonomy (NCBI): domain Eukaryota; kingdom Metazoa; phylum Chordata; class Mammalia; order Primates; family Hylobatidae; genus Symphalangus; species Symphalangus syndactylus. The sequence continues at coordinate 89,704,755 of NC_072440.2, forward strand.
TTTTTTTTTCCTAAAAGGGACAGGGAAGGACAATTTGAAGGCATTAAGTTCTTAAGGGGTGAAAAGGAAGCACATTAAGTAGTGAAGGGGGCATAGAAAACTGAGGTTGAGAAAACTGAGGGAGAGCAAATGGAATGGGCTTCCCATTTATGTAGAAGCCCAAGACACCTTAGAATTATCTCATCTCAATCTATTCTGTCTCTTGAAAATTCCTCCACTTCCCTTCTTGGTTTAATCCTCATTATTCTATTTTTTTTGTTTTTAATTATTGTGGATACATAGTAGTTGCACTTATTTATGGAATGCATGAGATATTTTGAGATAAGCTAACAATGCATAATAGTCAATTTAGGGTAATTGGAATATTCATCACTTCAAGCATTTACCATTTTTTTGTGTTGAGAACATTTCAGTTTTACTCTTTTAGTTATTTTGAGATATACAATAAATGACTTTTAACCATAGTCACTCTGTTTTGCTGCCAAACACTAGATCTTATTCTTTCTATCTAATTGTATGTTTGTACCCATTAACTATACCCTCTTTATCCACCCTCCTTACTTCCCTTCCCAATCTCTGGTAGCCATCATTCTACTCTCTAACTCCATGAGGTCAATTATCCTTTAGCTCCCACATATGAATGAGAACATGTGATATTTGACTTTCTGTGACTGTCCTGTTTCACTTAATGTAATATCCTCCAGTTCTATCCATATTGTTGCAAATGACAAAATTTCATTTTTTATGGCTTAGTAGTATTCTGTGGTGATATATTCCAAAAGACACCATATTTTCTAAATCTATTCATCTGTTGATGGTCACAGGTTGATTCCATGTCTTTGCTATTATGAATAGTGCTGCAGTAAACATGGGAGTACAGATATTTTTTTGAGGTACTGATTTTTTTTTTTTTTTGGATATATACCCAGCAATGAGATTGCTGGATCACATGGTAGATTTATTTTTAGATTTTGTGATGAAACTTCATACTGTTTTCCATAGTGGCTGTACTAATTTACATTCCCACTAATAGAGTATGAGGGTTCCCCTTTCTCTGCCTCCTCACCAGCATCCATTATTACCTGTCTTTTTTTTTTTTTTTTTTTGAGACAGGGTCTCATTCTGTGTCCCAGGCTGGAGTGCAGTGGTGTGATCACAGTTCACTGCAGCCTTGACCTCCTGAACTCAAGCAATCCTCCCATTTCAGCCTTTTGAGTAGCTGAGACTACAAGTGTATGCCACCATGCCTGGCTAATTAAGAGATTTTTTTCTGTAAAGACAGGGTCTCACTATGTTGTCCAGGCTGGTCTCAAACTCCTGGGCTCAAGTGATTCTCCTGCCTTGGCCTCCCAAAGTGCTAAGATTATAGGAGTGAGCCACTGTGCCCAGCCTGTTGCCTATCTTTATTCTAACAAATCTGGTTTAAATGTGACATCTTATACCAAATCTTCCTTGACTCTCCTTTCTCCTCCAAACAGGCTCAATCTTTCACCTGTATGCATTGAATCTGATTGATTGCAGTACAGCATTGTCAGAACTTACTGCCATAGAGATGATGCTGTACTTTATTCAGCTGTGCATGTTTTTACTTCTCTGACTTAAGGCGGATGGGGAAGGAACTAACACACATTGAGCACTGATTAACTGTCAGGCAACACAATGATGAACGTTGCATATTGCTCTTACACAAGCCTTGTGAATTAAGTTAGGGACTTGCATTAGATTTTGTACCACCCTGCATTTACTTTATAGTCATTTGTAAAAGTACATTAATTTGGATATTGTTTTCAGTCAATCTTCTCTGCTAAACTCTGGGAGAGCATGCACTGTGTTTTTGTTACCTTCCTAGTGTCCAGCTGTAGGGCTAGTACCTAAAAACTCATCAATAAATATCTGTTGAATGAATGAGTGAATCAATAAAAATGTATTTTATGCCTATTTTATAAATGGGGAAACCCAGTCTCAATAAAAGTAAATAATTCAAGGTCACTTAGCGAGTAGGGGCAAACTATGACCAGGCTGACAACTATTGATCCCCATTCCAGTCAAATTTCAACCAGACTTCCTGGCATTTAACAACACAGACTGAGGGATAGGCAGGAAGTTCTTGAAACAGAGCAGAATGAAGTCAAATATTTCTCATCCATTTAAGTTACATCAGAAACACATTACTCCATCATTTGTGTTTTTCATTCAGCAAATACTTATGCATATAACTCCCTACTCTTGTTATACTGACTCTGATTCCATCAGCTAATGTTGGCCTAGGAATTCAGCATGACCTTGCAATTACAACAGGCATCTCTTTAAATCCCCGTGTTTAGAAACCATTGATTTCCTCTTGACATTTATTCTCCTGATTTTCCATGAAAGGTAATGTTGATTTTTCTATGTGTTTACCAAAAACTGCATTTCCAGAATTTCCTTAAATGTAGATGTGGTTCTGAGACCAAGTTGTGTAAGATATACATAAAAATGTCACATGAGACTTCTGGGAGGTCCCCTTAGAGGGAGATGGTGGGCTGTTCTTTCTCTCTTTGTCTGTCCTGCTGTGGATGTGGTCTTGAGCTCTGGTGTCCATCTTGGATCTGAGGAGAAATGCCAAAGCCTAGTGCACCACTGGAGTCAGTTTAAGTACATACTGCCAAGTATGCTCATCCTGGATTACTTCTCATCTTCTTTTATTTAAGAGAAAAATCAGTGACATCTTGTGTAAGCTGTTGTTTTCTGGGACTGTTTTACTTGCAGCCAAATGTAACCCTAACTGATACCCATCCTAAGAGAAATAAAGATACCTAAACATTAGCAAGTCTTCTGGCTTCAGGAGATAGCAAAAGAGAAATCTCATATGCCAATAAAATAAGCCTTTCAAATGGGCAAGTAATTTTAAGGAAAGATTAGCTACAAATATATTCCATAAAATAAAAGTCCAAAAAATAAAAATAATACAGTCATAAAAGTATTAGCCAAAACAAATTTGAAACATGAAACATTTTCATTTCTATTTAAGATCATTGATTCCATCTTTCAGTGTAGCATAAATTATGCATTATGAAAATTACCTCATAAGTAAATATAAAAATAGTTAAGAAAAAACAAATGTAAAGAATCAAATTGAAAGTACAGTATGGGAAATCCTATTAGAGGATTCTAAGGCAATATGGAGTGAAATATTTTTGAAAATGCAAAGGAGAATGTAACCTTTGATTTTAAAGAACAATATCATGTGATTATGAATGTTCTCCTGCATAAAATATGCATATTGTCTTGACGGGATCAAGTTTATTAACAGTTGGATTGTATTTATATTTTCCACTCTTACTGCTTCCAATTCAAAAGACTACAATACCACTGAGCCTGCCCCAGAAGAAATGATCACACCATCACAATTGTCTGCAAAGCAGCCCTCATAAGTTGCATCCTCTGGGCAGGCTGAGGCAATTGGGGTGAATTCTGCCAGTGCTGTCTTTTGAGGTAAACTTCCATCAGAGCTAAACCATAAATGGTGATATCATAAAGAAACTGCATCTCTTGAATTTGGTTGCCTGCACTGTGAAGACTTCAGAAGCTATGCACCTACTTACTTTTAGCTGCCTGCAGATTCTTAGGTAAATGTGCTTCTTCCTCAATATCATCTTACTCTTGTTCGTACTTCATGTCTACTTTAATAGTTCAGAATCTATTCAACATCTAACCTTGATGGTTCCCCTTGCCAAATTATCTTCTTATAGTGTTTTTTTTCTGAAAATATTAACTTAGTTGGTTGAAAATACATTTATCAAGGGCCTACTGTATCCCAGGTGCTATACGAGGCAATAGTTAGAATCTTTCATGTCTGTACAGTCTCAGCAGCCCTGGGAAGGAATTCAATCTTTGATCCTGTCTTAAAGAACAGTTTATACAATGTTCAACACCCTTCTTCTTAATATTTTTTTTGGGGGGAATTACATTTAAGTAATGAGAGCTTCTGGATAGAAGAGAGAATATTTGGATAGATGAGAGAATATTTGTCCATGTCCATAACCATTTCAGGGAATATTCTCACGAAAAATAAAAAGAATCAGGAGTGTCTCCGATTATAACAAACGGTGAACTAGGGGAGGGAGAACAGTGGGTAATATTAGGAATAAGATCACCCCATCTGCTTAGGAGACTTCAGAGAAGAGTTATTGAAGCTGAGACTAAAATTAACACCAGATCAGATCACCACTTATTTGGTCTAATAGTGATCTTCAGTGAAGTACATGATTCTCTAGTCAACTGAGACCAAGAACCTGTGCTTCTATTTCAACAAGAAATTTAAATGTTAAAGTAAGAAAAAAAGATTAAATTTAAAGTCTTCCCAATAAGAAGGGAAAAAAAAGTATTTTTCTACTTTCATGAGTGTAATGCTGGCTGCTTATTTTCAAAATGTTAATTTGCTTTTTCATAATATACTTAGTAATTAGTGAACAAAACTATAATGTACTGTGGTTATGATTTAAAGGCTTAAATGACAGACTCTAACTACAATAATTTCAGTTCTGATGTGTTGTTAAATAACAATATATTCTAAATGAGTAAACTTGGAATAACTAAGCCATTGGGGACTATTGGCCACCTGATAATTAAACTTGATCTAACATGGACATCAAAACCAATTATATGTACTAAGCAGAAAGACAGGTCAACTCTTCAGAGAGATGAAATGAACTTGGACAGATGGACAGAATGCAAATCATGCAGGTTTCTTAATGAAGGAGAAATGAAATGCAATTTGAAGCCCTGTGAAAAATCTGGATAGCTATTCCTAGAGTACAAATCGCTGAAAATAAATTAGGTTGAAACTAGATGGATTGCCACATTTCCAACCACCATGAAACCATTCCTCTAGAGAATTTAGATTTTCAAGTCTTTTAGGCAATGAGGTTTAGGACAAAATGGCTCTTTGGTGTCTTTCTATTAGTTTGCTAAGGAGGCCATAACAAAGTGCCTCATGCTGGGGGGACTTTAGCAACAGAAATTTATTTCCTCACAGCTCTGGAGGGTAAGAGTTCAAGACCAAGTCATCACCAGATTGGTTTCTTCTGAGAGCCTCTCTCCTTGGATTGCATATTGCTGTCTTCTTCTGGTTTTCACATGGCCTTTTCTCTGTGCCTGTGTATCTCTGGTGTCTCTTCCTCTTCTTAGAAGGCCACTATTCATATTGGATTGGGGCCCACCCCAACAGCTTTATGTCACCTTAATTCCTTCTGTAAAGACTCTATCTCCAAACAGTCCTATTTCGAGGTACTAGGGATTAGGCTTCATCACATGAATTTTGGGAGGACAAAATTCAGCCCACAACAATATTTATTGCACAATTTAGACACAATTTAGAGAACAAAAACATCAAAATATGGAAATGAATAGAGAGAAAATCAGTTGAGTACCTTACCAGAGGGAGGTTTTGATCTGTTGGTAGGGTGACCAACCATCCCGATTTTCCAGGAACTATCCTGGTTTTAGCACTGAAAGTCTCATATCCTGTCCTCAAACAACAATGGTTGGTCACTCAGTGTCGTGTGCTGGATACTCTACAAGAATAGTTAAACGTAGGAACATGTTTAGTGACCCAAAGAATTATGGTGGTGTGATAAACAAATCATTATGTTCTTTAAAATTTTATTAGGAGTGTAAATAATACTCCAGCCAGCAGACCTCCGTATGAGTATGAAGTTGAATCCAGGAAGATCTCAAATCGTTGGAAAGTTAACACATCTACAGTTTGTATGAGGGTGGCACCTTCTTAGTGGCCAGCAAACTTCTCTCAAATGTCCCTCAATGACAGATTTTATCACTTAAATGTAACTTCTTTTCTTTCTTCTTAGGTTTTATTCAGGGAGAAGAATATTTTTTCCCTAAATTCCAGGACTTATATTTAGGATGATCTCAAGTCCTATTTTTCCTGGGACAGTCTCATTTTACCTATTGTTTCAGAATAACTTTTAGTAAATACTCCTTAAATTCTCCAAAAGTCCCTGTTTGTGAGATAAATTATATGGTCACCCAACTTCTGTTGCTCAAAGTTCTTCTGGCTCCATACACTTCTCTGCTTTTCTCCTCATGTGACAGAGCAGCTTCTCCACTAGCCATTCACCGGCACAGATTCCTCCAGTCCCTGTGTGACTCCTCTCTTCACCGTCTGATCAGAGCAATGGAGATGGGACTCACTTATTTTGTTTTAGACTCCCCTACTTGACCAGATCTTGCATTTTGATAACAAAAGAGAAAGTATAATTTTTCCCTCAGCAAAGAATCAGGGCACAGGAGCTTATATATTAGGGAGAAAATTAGAGAGTTTAAAACAATGCAAATAAATTACATGTGTGTGCAACATACTTTCAGTAATCATGAAATCTCAAGGGATTTCAAGAAACATATAGTTGAATCTTCTCCTTTTGCCAAGGAACAACGTGAGGCTTACACAGAGGAAGCAATTTGTCATAGAGTATAACCCAATTTGACCTAGTTAGAAGAAGATTCCTGACCACAAATAAATTTGATATTTCCATTACCCAAGTCAGGTATTTTTACCATATGAGAAGAATATGATAACTGTTTTCTTACAATATCTTTTCTGGGCTTCTTTGTATCTTAAAATAACATTTGTTTTCCTAAATGCAATTCTATTTGGTGCATCTTAGAAAAAGTATAAAATAGATGTAAGCCAAAGAAATTTAAAAAGATTGTAAGTCCTCTCCTCAGAAGTGATCACAGAATTATTTTCTTCCATTATGATTCCAGTTTAGTGCATGTAATCATGTGTGTGTGGTATGTGTGTGTAGGCATAAATTTATACATCTACCTATGTCTGTGATACAAATGGAGATTGCTCCATCTTATGATATACGTTAACTCGACCTTTAAACCTAAATATATATTATGAACACATTTAGCCAACCATGATGTTACCATTGAAGATGTAACTGATTTTTTCTTTTTTGTTGTTGCTATTATAAAAAATGTTGCTGGAAAACTCTATGTGATAGTGTTTGTAAATTATTACTTATATCTGTGCTGCTAGTTACCTGAAGGGAAAAATTACTAATCAGAAGTCTGCACATTCTTATTCCTTTTTAAAATGCTTTGCATATGGCTGCTCAGGAAGGTTGTGCCAATTCGTAGACCTGCAGCACTATGGAAGCATTTCTGTTTTCCTCCAACCCTTGACAACACTGGCAGTTCTCTTTTTATAGTTTCTGCCAGCTTAATAGAGAAAAATAGTGTATTCTGGTTGTAATTTGCATTCACTTCATTATGATTATACTTGTGCAGTTTTTACGTGTTCATAGGCCTTTTGTAAAGCACCTGTTTCTATTTTCTAACCTTTTCAGTTCTTTTGCTTTGTTGTTTATCTTATCATACAGCAATAGATCTTTATAATAACACAATAATGTATTAACATAATCACTGACTGAATCGATACGTGTTGTAAATACATTTAATATTTTTCAATTTCATTTTAATGATTTTTTAAACTTGAAGTTTTAAAAAGTGTTGTTCTGTTATGTCCTTTTTACTTATTTTCTGCACCCTAAATATTATAGAAATACTCATTCTTATATTAGTAAGTCCATTTTTATTAATTGATTCATTCATTTTTACATTTACATATCCTTCCAGCTAGAAATTTGCATGTGAATAAAGTGTGAGGAAGGGATGTTATTTTCTTTTTATAAGCAATTAGCTGTTTATGTCTAATGCTAATCATTGAAAAACCCCCCTTTTTCTATTTGAAATAGCTCTTTACCATATTACTTTCAATACTAAAACACCACAATGCATTTTAATATATGTTGCAACAAATTTCAGTATACTGCAGACTTTACTTTTAAAAAATGATGTTGGATATTGTTTCTTCCTCTTCTTGGTGAAATTTTTAATCAGTTTATTATCTCCCAATATTAAATTAAGTAGAGTTTTGAATAAATTTTAACTTAATAAGAAAATTTTGGGGGAGAGGTAAAACCATGTATTTATCTTTAAATAAGAACTTTGTATGACTCTTCATTTTCCCATATATGTGTGTGTGTGAGTGTTCTTTAGTAAGCTTCTGAAGGGTGTATTAATATTATTGTTTAAGCAACCAATATCTTGACATATCATATCGTGAATCCAACTATTTTTCAGTTGATTATCTCACATTGTATAGGTCAGCAATCATATTATTTAAAATTACTGAAATTTGGTTTTAATTTTTTCTTGTGGCATTTTTCTTTCCACTCCCCTGGAAAATTTATAACATTATAGAATAATAATAGTGATAGGAAGCACTCCTTATAACAGACTTTAATATATATGAAGGCCTCTATTGCGATATTTGTTGCTGATATCGGTTATATATATATTTTTCATGTTAATTACTTTCTGTTTTAATTTTATTTAAAGGATTTTTTGAAGTTTAGAAGTGAATTTTGATTTTTATCAAACACTCTTTAATGTTCTTCAAGATAATATTGTAGTTCTTAGTCTACCACTTAAAGTAATAAAATATATTAGACTTTTTAAACTTTGTATCCTTTCTTGCTCAGAATAAATTTTGCACAATTACAGATTATATCCCTGAACTTTTATTTATAAAGTTATACATATGTTATACATAACATACATCTATGTTAATAAATTAGGTTGTTTCATAAACACACACACACATTGTCAAGTTTTTAAAGCTTCTAAAATTGGTCAGGGTATTTTCCCAAAACCTAGGTTCTTTAATTATTATCTGCAATTATCTTTTTCTTGGATGATTGGTAGAACATGCTTATGATATCAATGAAATCAGTGTCTATTTGATTGGTAGTTCTTGAACATATTTTTCCATTTCAGGAAGGGTGGGCTAATGTACTTACATGGCTTAATACAATAAACATGTAATCATCATTCAAGCCACTATCTAATACAGCATGTTGGGATGGAAGGATTTTCTTTCACTCAGGCATTCCCAGTTCCACCTTCCTTTCATTTTGTGGATTAGTCCTCCTGTAGGCCTTGCGCAGGTGAAGATCCTGGCTGCATCTACTTAATTTGACAGACAACGGGGAGCTCTTGAATATTTGTGTGCAGAAGGCTGGAGGTCACAGATGTATGATATACTTAGTAAGTGCTGGGAGAAGAAAGCGAGGAGATCTATCAGAAAGGAGGGAACAAGGGAAGGAGGAAACAGATCTACTCCATTACGCCAGCACACAGAGGAGGACGGAGAACTGAGAGTGTGAGTTCACTACGGGCTACGCTGTAAGTGATGCACAGCCTTTCTGCTCATATATATCTGTGTCATCAGAAAGAAGAGGAAACCAGATATTTCTATACCCCGATAGTCTCTGGCAAATGAATTAATTTTAATCATTTATTTTTTTGTTATTAAATTGTGTAATTATTTAAAGTTTTTATAGTTATTAGCAGATAGTTATACAGATTTTTTTATTTGCTATTCTCCATCTATGGTTAAATCATTTCCTTGCCTTCCTCAGTCCCATCTTTCCTTTCTGCCTGCTTTTCTTCCTCCCTTTTCTGTTTCCTTCTTCCCTTGTTCCCTCCTTTCTGATAGATCTCCTTTCTTTCTTCTCCCAACACTAAGTATATCATAGGTCCGTGACTTCAGAGAGCCACAAAGATTGTCTTATTACTTGTGCCTACCCACTGTCTAGCACTGTGCCCTTCTCAATTTAGGCACTCACTAAATTGCCAAATTGGACTTAAATTGAATCAGCTATTTCCCGGGTTGCTCTAATAGCCTCCAAATTGTTTACTCAACCTCCAGTAATATACCCAATATCCCACACACACTGCCAGATTCATTTTCCTGCAGTACAACCCGGACAACCTCCAGCATTCTGCACACAAATATTCAAGAGCTCCCCATTGCCTGTCAGATTAAGTAAATGCGGCCAGGATCTTCACCTGTGCAAGGCCCCTCTGTTCTCAGGTGCTAGATCTTATTTCTCATCATTCATGCATTCTTGCTTTGTGTTTTAACTAATCGCAAGCCCCATTATAATACGTTACTTATGTATGTGTTGTTTTTTTAAATTCATGATATGCTTTCCTCTTCCTTCAGGAAATGGCTTCACATGAAAAGCCCTTGTATGGCTCATTCTGCCTTCCATTGGCTTGCTTATTCTTTAAAGGCTTGCTATATTCTCTCTTCTACCCTCAACTCCACGGACCATTTCTCTTCTTTCTCTCACAGTCACGTGTGGCACAGTGGAGAAAACTCTAATCACAGAGGAAATTTCTACCAATATCATCTGTGCCTCTGATTATTCAAAGAAGAAACACATTTTGGCAGTGTTCTCTACTATTTATCTGCCTTTTAAATGTTGAGAATAAGCCTAAAGACCAAACCAAAGCATCTATATGGGGAATCCTAGTCTGAGACAAGCTGATGCAGAGATGATTTTGCCAAACCCAAGAACATAGCTGAGTCCTCTGAAGAGGTACTAAAAATAAAAGCATAGGCTTTCATAATACTTTCTGGGGCATCTGCCTCTTAATTCCAAATGAAAAAGGAAAGAGTTTAAATCAACTTTTTGATAAAGGGTGTCTACATAACCCACACACACAAAAAATTATGGTGAGAAAGGAGACGTGGCCATACAGCTCCTGACTAAATTAAATGGTAATGTCCATTTCTATTTTAAAAAAGGTTTATATTTTATTTATACTTGATATTTCAGTAGATCTAACATAATTTCCAATTTAGGTATGGAAAACTGAAAATGCAGAAATAATAGCTTAATGCCTGGGGTAGGAAGAGAAGAAATTCACCTTTTTACAATTCAATCAAATGCAGAATAGGAGCAGTTAATAATTGTAGAATATGAATAATCAGATAAGACATTTTCTAGTGAAAACTCATAAATTTTATTTTTGGAATACATTAAAATTCAGTTAAATTTTAAAATCACAGCATATCTTGAGCCACTGTGAATAGTTGCTGTATCTATAGAAATCTATTTTAGAGATATGCAAGTACAAATTATAGAATGTCAGCATGCAATTTGATTTTATGTGCTTTTCCACTAATATAAATAATGAAGCATGCTGAGAGCATTCAGATACATTCAGCTGAGTATAATTAAAATACTGAGGTATAACATGTTAAAAAAAAGAAACAAATTAAGTACTAAAATGAAGTAGGTAGAAATACCAGCAATTCAAAGCGATAACTATGCTGTGATTACAGTATTGTGAATAGACTAAATCTAATATTTTGGCTTAAATGAAATCAGTGATAGCTGGAAAGTTAATAGAAGCAGTGCCTTTATATTTTCTGCAAATAATGGAAAGGTTTCATTTCAGGAACATACATTTTTTTGCCATCTCTGGAAATAAGTCTCCATGGTATTCTGAATAAGCATTCTCACCCAAATGGAACAAACTCTCTGATGAAATTGGCCACTGGGGCCTACAACAAATAATTAAAATGGGATTTGGGAATCAGTTGATTTTTTACGTCCAACATTCCCTATTGGGTTAGTTGAATGAGGGCAAATCAGCTTCTTCAGACCATGTGAAAAACACAATTGAACTTCCTGCTGGTCACCACTAATTACACAGCGATTGTGACTGCCCATTCCAGGCTGAAGGCAAATTTCCCTTTAGGTTTTGTTGCTGAGGCCCGCCAAAGGACCAACTATTCATTCATGCTTGCCAGGGCTGATTTGGAATAAGAGGTACTGGTATTCTGATAACAAAGAACATTTGAATAACTGTGTTCCATTCTGTCCCATGAAGCACTAACTTTAGCCCTACTATGTTATAAATGGGGTCCCTAGGTTTTTATAGAACCTACATTGTGCTCCAACCTCAAGTTTCAACTGGGGCTTCTAGTAGTTACTTGGGATTTAATGAGAACCAGTATCTTATGAGATGGGTAAGAAACGGTGACTTCATTCTATAACTACCAACACCATACTAAATATTTATAGTTTGGGGAAGAAGAGATTGGAGCAGGTGAAGAGATAAGAGCAGAATCTATTCTCGACCAACTTCAAATCTGGGGCTAGAATTCCAAAGTTAGATTTAGAATCGGAGTAGTAATATACAAGTAAATACAAGAACTCTTTTCATTGTTTGACCTTGCTGGGTCTACTTATTCTTGGATCCAGAGTTTTTCTCTTTTTTGAGCAATTCTTCATTTTCTGAATCATATCCATACATAACTCCCTGAGAAAGGGTGAATGAGAAGCAACCTTCCTCAGTCCTTGCACATGTCTCCTGTTGGGACAAATGCAATGCCTTACCTTCTTTATCTATGAACATTAATTGAACTTGTCTATCGGCAGGTGTTCAACTACCACTTGTATTAAACTTCTTGTCCATGTTCATCCTTACTCTTAGAATATTCGTTCCTGTGATTTATACACAAAACAATGAAAGAATGATAGAAAACATGATTTACCAAATTGCCAAACTGTGCAACCCTTTGCAAAATTCTTAATATCTCTGAGCCTTAGTTTTCTCATCCGTGAATAGGAATAGCAATAGGTAATCTAGAAAGTTGTGGTGATGCCAGGCACGGTGGCTCATGCCTGTAATCCTAGCATTTTGGGAGGCTGAGGCTGGTGGATTGCTTGAGCTCAGGAGTTCAAGACCAGCCTGGGGAATACGGTGAAACCCTGTCTCTACTAAAATACAAAATAAATTAGCCAGATGTGGCAGCGTGTGCCTGTAGTCCCAGCTACTCAGGAGGCTGAGTCAGGAGAATTGCTTGAACCAGGCAGGCGGAGGTTTCAGTGAGACAAGATCATGCCACTGCACTCCAGCCTGGGTGACAGAGTGAGACTCCGTCTCTTAAAAAAAAAAAAAAAAAAAAAAAAAAAACACAAAAAAACGTTGTTACATTATTGTAATTTGGAATTAATGGGAGGGGACATCAAATTTTCCTTAACAGCACAAACTTTTTCTACCCTCTTCTCATATATAGGTTATTTTGCTTAAGTGAAAGCTGTGCTCTTTTGTTTTTTATTTTTTTTTTGAAATAGGGTCTCCCTCTATTGCACAGGCTGGAGTGGGGTGGCATGATCATGGCTCACTGCAGCCTCAACCTTCCAGACTCAAGTGATCCTCCCACCTCAGCTTCCCACGTAGCTGGGACTAAAGGAATGCACCACCATGCCTGGATAATTTTTCTATTTTTTGTAGAGGTGAGGTCTCACTGTTGCCTAGGCCGGTCTCAAATTGCTAGACTCAAGTGATCCTCCTGCTTTGGCTTCTCAAAATATTGGGATTACAGGATTACGCCACCATGTCCAGCAGTGTATGGTTTTTTAAATTTTTTCAATATATCTGTTAAGTTTGAAATTTAAAACAAAGTTTTTTCTCATTTAAAGAAAATGGAGAACGCTGAATACTGAGAAGTTTTGAAATATTTATGTTTAATTTTATTTACCCATTGCTTCCCAAACATATTTGACAAAGAAACACTTTGTGTGTATAACATCTATTAACAAACTGCATAGGGGATATTAAACAAAATGACACATCACACAAACAGAATTATTATAATTCTCATGTAAAACAGCTTGTAATGAATGGATGAATTTGTACATGAAAGAAAGATGTTTTTCTTACCTTCATACTAGGTTATAGATGTGGAATGTCTCTTTTACATTCCAGCCATCCAAATCTTACCTCGTTTCTTTCCCAGATTAAGTGCTATACATTTGCAATTATAGCAAATAATTTTTCTGAATTACAGAATATACTACTGGTTGTTCGTCATTTGGCATTTGGTTCTGTTCTGTCTTGTTTTGTTCTATAATTGTCTGTGCATGAGTCATTATGGCAGCTCCAAGGAGTAGAGGAGTGTGTTTGTCATTGATTTTATACCATTCTAACAAAACTTGGCATAGAACTGGGAGAAATACACTATAGTGGATTTCTACCTTTTAATCTTATTCTTCTGTAAGTACTGTGCTTTTTTTTTTTTAAGCATCCAGGGATTTATTGCCCAAAATGATGCTCAAGACCCGTCACATCAGCAGAAGAACAAAACGGTGAGTGAAATTACCCAATTTCTGCAGAACGCATAAACATCCTGAATGTAGGTCACACTCATTGCCTGATGTGCTGTGCATGTCATGTTCCAACAAAGCAGCTGCCACGAGTAGCCAAACTCCCGGAAAGCAGCACAAACCCAAAAAGAGCAGCCATTTGGAAACACATTTTCATTGACAATTTGGGGAAGTTGGGCATTCACTTAAGAAAAAGCCATAATTCTGTAAGAAATGAGCAATTTATGCATATTATAATCAAATTTATTTTTATATCCAGCTACTCCTACATGTGGGATAATTCAGTCTGGGAAATCATGCTAATTAGTTAGAAATCCATTACGTTGTAAGTCTTGTAGCAGATGCAAATGCTGTTTCAAGTATTCTTACAACCATAATGCGTGTGCTTTTATTAGAATGCATTCCCAGTGGTGGGCAGTTTGTTGGTGAACCAGGCTCTAAAGTTCATTTGAGGGAAAACACTTTTACAAACACCATTGATGGCATTTTAAATGCATTTTTTATGTATTTTGCTTTAAACTATAAGGAGAATTCCACCTGTCGGAAGACTGGTCAGAGCAGCAAACTTTTCAAGGCAAAATAATAATGATGATAGTGATAGTGCTGGATTCTAATGGTCAATGAGATGCATCTTTGCTGAACTCAACATCTTGGCATGCCCTTTGCAGATCATATGGAAGAGTAATGAGCCCCAGAGTAGGACTGGAAAGACTGAGATTCAGAGACAATGTCTCTGCTTGTGGGTCACCCTGGCCATGTCACAAGCCTGTTAGATGTTGTGCTCTCTGCACTGTAACCACAAATATCACAACTTTATCTATCTTCATCAAAGAGCTGTTGCAAATTTAAACTAAGATAGATATGTAGTTTCTTATTTAAACAGACAGTATTTTGGTATTATTGAAAATATTCTAACCCTGTTAAAAAGAAAAGCTTGGTTCGAATCATGTAACCTCTATTAAAGATTTCATATACTGCACATTAATTGTATTTCAAAATAAGTAATAAACCAAAAGATCTAATTGAGGAGCTCTACTGATCAGAGAACTACCTTATAAAAGATTCTGTGATGAGTTAGGGCTTTGGGGTCTAGGAACCAATAGGCTAGAAAAGTGAATTTGGCAAAATTTGTATTTTAGCTCCATATTTAAAAAATTAAAGAGAAATGAATATATATGCCAGTCTTTTTCCATTCATAACAACAACAACAAATGTCCCTGGACAGTTACATGCTCTTCCTATATGCCCATCCCTGGTGAATGGTGCCTCTAACACCTGTAATAATCTATAAGTCAGAAACCTAGATTGATCTTTGGTCTCTCCATTTGCCTTCCTGTCTAGTCTACCAAATACCCAATTAATTCTATATCCTAAACATCTTTAAAACCTACTCCCTCTCCTTTTCCCTCTGCCTTATCCTTTATGAGGCCATGGTGTTATTTCCTCAAGAACTTTACCCAACCGATTTCTGCACATCCTGGGCTTTCTCCCTCCTATCTACTTTTTCTAAAATCCAGTATCAGGTTTATAAAGTGCAATTTTATTGTAAATTGTTACTTTTAAAATTGAAATATTTAAATGAGTCCAAAGAGCCTCCAGATAAGTCCCTTGTGAATGGCCCCTGTTTGCTTTTCCTTCTGACACAGGCTCTAGGCAGACTGAGAGTGGCTTTTCCTGAGTTCACAAATGCCCCGTGCTCTCTCTCACTTCAAGGATTTTGTATAACTTCATTCTGATTAAAGTGATTTCAACCCTCTCTACCAGGTCAGCTTCTTCTTTCCTTTAGTTTTCAGCCAAAATGTCTGTTACTCTGGGTAGCATGTGCCTTTCTCACCAATACTTGATTGACCCATGCTTCTAATTTGCCCCAATATGACCCTTTGTATTCTCTGATCACATATCACACTACTCTGTATACTGGTCTTGGTTTTGTAAGAAACTGGAGGACTTTTAAAAAGATTGAATCTTCCCTACCTTTGTTTTTTCCCTCAGAGATTGGCAGGAGTAGATATTTGATTTTCTTGAATAATATTTATTTTATTGTATAAAAATGAATGAATCATGAAAAAGATCTTAATAAATAACAACTTTAAATCCTTTTTAGAATAGTTCTTCAGCCTGACCAGGAAGCTCAGTGATGTCAATGGAAATATTCAAAATAGTCTAACAGCACAGATTCTTTGGCAAACATTGTGAATTCACTTTTGCAGTAAGAAAGACCAGAGCTGAAATCTCTGCTCAGGTGTTACTTGCATTGTTAATTGTTTCTGATCTATGGAAACAAGGTGAGAGAGCAGAAAAGAAATCCCTCACCACCCCTCCTTGCCCTGAAAATATATCCACTGCTATATTCAAAACAAACAAACATGACCACTTACAATGTATTCCTTGAATTGAACCTTCTAAGGGTAATCAGTTAATTCCAGGATTTTAATAATAAAACAATCACTAAGATTTAAAGTATTAAAAGTGTTCTTCTGATCCAACTAAGGCATGTATAGTAAGTAATCATTCCTTTCCATCTTCATAATCTTTGACCTTTGAGAAAACATGCAATCTGAACATTATAAAGAACTACTCCTGCAGGAGTTAATTAAGCCTTTCAAAGCCCATTAGAGATAAGTATTTGCAGACGTTGTGTCTTGGTTTTACTGTTGAGTCTTGAAAGCTTGTTCACTCTTGCTGTCAGACGCTCAGAATAGGTTTTGGCTTCATTGAGGAAAACAAAACAAAACAAATGAAAACACTGTCACCAGGGTATAGCCACATTTTCTTGGTTAATTTAGGCCAACTGTAGGTGACATTTTGTTTCTTTCAGTTAATTCAATCAAGAAGAATTGTGGGTGAATACAGCTGGTGACCCATGACATGCACCGTGTAAACGGTGCATGTGATTACAGATCAGAGACCATTTCTTGCTTGGGAAACAGTAGATATCGGAGCCCACCAGTTAAGATTCCAGTTAAGATAGGTAACCTCGTGTATGAGAGTTAGCTATTCTGTTTTACAACTACAGTAAAGGGCATTCAACTGCCCAGAATATTCTTTTATTTGCTAATAGATTCTAAAAAACATCTACTTTAGGAGAGAAAAGAGATACCCTTGCTTCGATGCATACCATAGGCTGGAATCTATGACTCAAATGACTCCACTCATGGCACTACTGTAGGTTTTTCCCAAGAACAACCTTTGGTATGGCAAGAGGTTCAGAGGCACGAGGTTACCTTTGAGAAATATAAGGAAGAGGGGAAAAGGGTCAGAAAGGAGATTGTGATAACTAACTGCTGTGCTAGTGACCTTGTGATGGCATTTCTTCACCTCGCGGAATATGGAATCTATCTGCCAACGTCTTTTGAGGTTGCATATAAAATGACCAGCACTTAGGTGTCTTAAATTTACCTAGTTCTGAGCTAGGTGCGGAGAGGGAAATGAACACACAACACACAGGATTTCATATCTGTGAGACTTGCCATGTCTTTGAATGCATGCTACTCTTAAGAAATATGACACTATTGAAAGACTGAAAAATATGTTATCTGTTTGCCTATTTGTTTATTTGACATATATTCATTGAGACCCTTCTAAGTGGAAAGCACTGTACAGGCATCTAATATAGAGGATGGACACAAGATTGTGTGGTTTACAGGGGAGCTATATTAGGAAAATACATACCAAAGGGAGTGGGATTTGGACAGCTTCAGGTAGAACTGTTGGTTGAAGAAAGGAAGACATAAATAAGAGACAAGTTTACACATAACATAGAAGCTTTTAAATTCTCCCCATGGGCCATTTGGGTTGGAAAGACTTGAAGAATGAGTAGGAGAGGAGAGGTCACTTTTTCCAGCTAAACGAATATTTTTTATTCCCTTAAATTACACAGAGGTTTTTAATTCTTTATTTTGATAATTATTGAGTAGTTAGTTGTTTTATTCAAACATTCATTTACTCAATTATTGACTCTTTTATTTTTCCATCATGTTTTCATCATGGAAAGATGAAGAGCTTTGAAACATGCCTTTGAAATATGCTTTGCCTCTGAGTGGTAAAAGCATGAACAAGTTCTTTAAATCCTCAACATTTTAGTTGATTCCTCTGAAAATGAAAAGAAGAATAATACCCATTTTCAGGGTTTGTGAGCATTAAATGAACTAGTGCCTTGTTTAAAACACAATGATGTTCTTGATGCATAATTCCGACTCTGAAAACTATGGGAATATCCGAATCTTACCATCAAAGGCACTGTAATCTACTTGGGACAACAAGACGTTTACATAAAAACGTGGAAATTGACTGATAGGGCTAGAGAATAACAGGTTCATTATTAAACGTGATGATTGCAGATGATCAGTGCAATGTTATCAGTGAGAAACTGGTCTTTGTCAAGAAAATGGGGGGCAAAAAAAGGCAGGGTAACCTGTATAATCTGTGGCCATAAAGGCAGATTTTGGAGTCTTTGAATGGAAGGGAGCTCATTTGTTTTCATTTTGGCTTTTTTTTTTTTTTCTTGATCCTAAGGCTTGAACTTTAAGCAGTTTCAACTTAGTTCGAAGTTCATAAATGTTTCTTTTCCCACGCAGTATATGCCACCTCTTGGCTTAGTGCAGATGGCTTGAGCCAGAGGATGGCCATTGAAAGTGTTTATCAGGCTTTTAATAACAAACATGCCCCTTCATGAAGATGCCAACATCTGAAAGAAAAATTTTAAAAAAGATAAAAAAAAAATTCCAAGAGATTACAGACAAGGTGTTCTCAGCCTGTGGCTGCCTTAAAGCTCAGTATACAAACAGAATATTACAAATCATTTTTCTCTCTTTTTTTCGTTGTCCTCCTCCTTCGTTCTCTTTTTTCCTTCTCTCCTTTCAATTCTTCCTTTTCAGCAAAGACATATTTTTCCTAAAGTCTAAGTAACATTTCAAAAGGTAAAACGTTTGTATCAGATTTATGTTCCACACTGTTGAGCACATATTAAACAAAGCCCAATATATAAACATATTAATTCATGAACCAAGCCAATTAATATGAATCATTTGCATAGAAGAAATATTGTTGTATTTGTCAAGGAGACTTCATAAGATTTCTTTTAATTGGAATTTTCCCCAGCACATATAAAATGTGAGTTCCTTTTCAGTAACTTCTATATTTTTTTAGGAAGACATCTGTTTTGTGAAAGAAGACACACCTGCAAGTCCAATTTCAAATGTCAATGTAGTAAACACGAATTACTGAGGAAAAGAAAATATATCCTAAATTATTATATTCCAATCTTTCATTTTTGTTATCAGAGGGATTTGAAATGAAGTACCTTACCTCCAATATCATTTCAGAAGTCACTTTTTTATTATTTTGACTTGCAGGACAGTTTCCCAGGTTTCAGCTCATGAGTAAATGATTCAATGTGACTTGTCTTCATCACAATTGAACATTATCATAAAACTATTATTCAAATGCCCTGAACAAAGATTTCTAATCTTCAACAAAAGACATACAGTTAACTACCATTTTTGACATCTTAAAGAATTAATCAAGATTTTCTAAGTGCCAAAAGATGCAGAGGTGGAATGGTTTTTAAAGTTTCTTTTTCAGTCAGTGAAGTAAATTGCTGACTCTTCTCTTTTAACTTCCAAGAAAATTTGCAAACTGAACAGATAGTACGTGCTTTAAAGTCTAAAGACTTATCTTGGAATATGAAATGGTTGCAAGAAAAAAAAAAGTAATTACTTCATGCAGATAACTCCATCAAATAATCCTAGGTAGTTGATCTGGAGTTATGCTAAGATAGGAGAATTGGGCTCTGTTAGGGAAATTATAAAATGAATTTAAAAAGGAATAATAAGAAAGGCTATTTTAGAGTTTAAAAATAATGAATTTGATCTGAACATAAAGTTTTGGATGTTAAAACTTGAACCCTTGAGGGATGAATAAAGTCAATTCAAATCTGCCTATGATGGAGTAATCTTGGCTAAAAATGGTAGAAGAATCAGATTTTTCTACTGGGACAGGCAATCCAGCATCTGTTAAGTGTCGTGGCAGTATTTCATTTTCTTTGAACTCTGGGGCTTCACAATTGCTGTTTTTGATGCCAGAAATACTCTTATTTCTCCTCTTCTCATAACTAACTCTGCCTCATCTCTCAGCTGTCTGTTTGAATGCCCAGTAACAGATTTCTGCCACCTTCCACTTCCAACCATGACTAGCTGAGGGTCTACATGATGTGCCTAAGAACATCTTGTATTTCTCTTTCTCAGCAGTTTGTTCACTTATATAAAAACTTATTTTTAATTAATATCATTGTATCAGATATCTATTCTTACTGTGGACAAGGGCTGTGTTTGTCAGGTACATTAGCATGAACTTAGCATCTGACATAATGGAAGTAGCTCACAGAGACATATACAATTTTGCTCTTTGACCAATTGGAAGAAATTAAAATTTTAATTAGTTTTAATAAGGAGCCTGTTATTCTCCAGCCCTGTCATTCAATTCCCATGTTTTTAACTAATCATCTTGTTGTCCCAAGTAGATTACAGTACCTTTGATGGTGGGATTCAGATATTCCCACAATTAAAACTAATTGAAACTAATAAAAATTAGTTGAGTAAATCACACACATATACTTTCAGGTTTATTTGAAGAACATATATTTCAAGGTTCATCTTCTGACCAGTCTCATTGGGACATACTGACAATAGCAGCCAATCAGCTATAACAGAAAAAGCACATTCCAACACCAAGGCCATAGCTAAGGAAGCCAGGCTTTGCGGTTAAAAAGTAAAATTAACTGGACTCACATCAAAACTTCATTCCACCCACCAGTGAGTTGATCAGGTAAAGAGGAGCTTGTTCCAGGCCCGCTGATACCATGGAGGAGGCTGCTCCGTCTGAGGTCCTCTGCCTCAGGAAGGCCATGGACCACACACACAGTCATAGAAGGAGCACTTGAGCACCTGCTCTGGGGTAAAACTTTCCTTTCTCAGCCTTTGAGTTGTCCTTTGCTATGTATGAGGCTGAATTTTAAAGTTCTACTCAGATATAAAAACTAAGGCGAAAAAGAACTGACTTGCCCAGGGTCCCAGCATCAGAAATGTGCTCAGCTGCCTCTCTTGAAACACGGTTGCCCATTTACCCCAACATACTCAAGGTCGGCTCTGCTGGTGACTCAGATATAATGCGCTCTAAATGGCAGCATAATTTGGGGATCACATTCTCCTCATAGTGTTGTCCACCTTTACTCTTTAAAAAAAAATATAAAAAATTTAAAAAAATCATCAACCCATAATGGCAGAATTTCTTTTGTTGTTAGAATATTGCTTTCTTTGCTACAGTCTTTGACAAAAGAACCACAGTTCTCCTCTGATCCATCTTTGATTTTTATCTGCTTTGGAAAAGTGATTGTTTTACTTAATAGTTTACTTTTATTACTTTATTAATGAATTTGAGCTTTCTCTTCCTTAGACTCCTCTGAGCTAAGCTACCAACCTCGCACGTTGCGAATGACTCATTTTTGAAAGTAAAAATAAATGCATGGATCCATTTCAAAAATGATTCCAGAAGAATGTCATGCTTTTCTATTGTTTCAAATGCCATTTAACTTCTGTGGCTTTGCATAGCAATCTCTTTAAGGCTGTTTCTTTTTCTGAAGTTGATGAAATTATTAGTTAATTAATCTAGTGACAATTTATTCAAATAAAATTAAATTCCTAAATGTGAAACATAAAAGCTAATATTAATAAAAAAGTAGAAGAATGGGTTTGTATGAACAAAATGAAAAAGATCTAAAACACACACATTATATATACATCAAAATTAAAGAAGCCTCATCAACAAATGGTAGCAGAGGAAAATTAACACAGGAATGACAACTGAGTGGTGGCATTTGCAAAGTGTAAAATTGGGAAGATATTATTATCTAGAAAAGGCAAAGGACAACACTAAATAAACCAAAAAAGGTAAAATCTCCAGTGGAAAAATTGAGCAAATAATATGAAAGGAAATTCAAAGAGAGGAACATCCAAATGACTAATAAAAACATGAGAAAACGCTCAACCTTTTAGTAACCACGGAAAAGTAATTAAAACATTGAAACACCCCTTTGCATACTTCCAGATGGTAAAAGTCAAAAGCCTCAAAACATTAAGGCCATAAGATGGTGTGGCAACTTCCATGCACTACTGGTAAGAGTATGAACTGGTATAGCCATTCTAGTAGGGCTTATTGAAATTGAATATGTGCACCTGGGGGCCCAGCAGGACATCACAGAAAATCTTAGATCCATAGCAAGACACTGTGAAGTAAAGGACTGAAAACATGATTATTGGTATATAAAATGTGTACTATGCATTGCCCAGAATATGTTTTAATCCCAAGGATCATATTTACATAAACTAGTGTGGATAGCTCCCAAGCACATAGAAATTAATGAAAAAAAAAGCTGAAAAACAGCACGAGAATTACAGCACAATGCCGTTTATATTAATTTTGAAAACCACACATATTACTACATATAATTTTAGTGTTTTAATTTTTTATAGAGAACAAGGTAATATTCATTTATCCTTCTCTGACATAATATTTTATACTAATTCTCTCAGATGAGTTTTCAAGTTAAGGAATATCAGATTTATATTTTCCAAGGAAATATCTATATCTAAACATATGGAAGGCAGGCATGAAGACATAATCCATATACTTGGAGAGAGGCATATGGTGTAATGAGCTTGGTGAGGGGACATGAA
This sequence comes from Symphalangus syndactylus, assembly GCF_028878055.3. NCBI lineage: Eukaryota > Metazoa > Chordata > Mammalia > Primates > Hylobatidae > Symphalangus > Symphalangus syndactylus. The sequence goes on from NC_072440.2 coordinate 89,727,526, forward strand.
AACACAGTAGATGCAGTGACTTTACTTGGACTGATAATTATTGTTGGGGTGATCAGACCCAGCACCAGGTCATAGGGGCAACAAAGTCTGGTGGAGTCAAAGGATTGAGAAAAAGACAGTTTGAGAAGTAAAGTGGGACCAGGGGGCCATCGCTAGTGTATGGAGGCTGCGAAGGCTCAGAGCTCTGGAAGCCCAGACTATTTATTGGTGATCAAGCAAAGAAACAAATGGTGAGAATGTGGGGATTGAAAGGGCGTGTTGCATTAAGTACATGATTTACATCTGTGACGGTTTAGCATATGCTCTGCTACTTGAGATAATGGGGAGCAGGTTCTTTTAACTCAAGATACAATCAATCCCGGGAGAGCAAGGAGCAAGGAGCCAGCAAATATATTCCAGAGCCACGAGCCCTGGATTCTATCCAAGCCACGAGGGATTTTATGCCCTGGGCTTAGATTATGGTGCGTCTGGGTAGCCTTCCACCTTTTGGCACAGAGCTTGGTGTTTCAAAGGCCACAAGGGATTTTAGACCCTGGACCCAGGACATGTTCTAAGACCCTTTTACTTTATGTCAGACATACAAGCCCTGCCTCAGCTTCTCCCAACACACAGCTTTTCTCCCAATAATTACAGTGTATTATTGACCAACGAATATGAATAGTTCAATTGTATGTACCTGAGGTTCAGAAGGATGAGCAAACAACATAGAAATAAAAGCCGTGTGTATGTTGGTGTGTGTATGTGTGTGCAAGCCCATTGGTTGCTTTTTTTTGTTCTTGTTTTTGCTTCAGGTCATTTCCATGCCTATGTAAATCTTTTCTGAAGTTTCTGTGAGTTTTCTCTTCCCTTCCAACTTGTGAGGCTTGGAATCAGACCTTTCATTTAGTGACTAGAAACGCATGGCCTGGAACTCACTTCCTCCCCACCAGCTTAATGTTCTGATTACAATCTTGCTTGCCTTTCCAAGGTTGGTTCACAGTTGTTTCCTGAAATGTTATCTCATCACTCCAGTTGAAAGCAACATTTTCAACCTAGATCTTTTTCATTCCTGATTTCATCTTCTTGGCCTTTCTCATTCAGACACCTTTACCTTTCTTATCATCTCCTTTATTCTCTGCTATGTTAGCTCTAACCTTGCTCTTCTGTAATTCAGGATTATATTGCTGTTAAGACCAGAGGGCCTTTCACTATTTCAAAGAGCATCTCAATTACTCCTGATGGAAATGTGAGTTCCTTACTGTATCCTATCTCCCACTCCTCTTCCTTTCTACAAACATGCAGGCTTTTCTTTTAAATAATCAGAGACCTCTCCTGAAAGGCCAGACCAGCTTTAACAAGGTATAGGAAGGTATTTTCCACGTTGGGACAGTAAGCTCCAGGAAGGGAATGAAGCTTGAACTGGCTGTGGGAGATGATCTAATGTTTGCTAAGACATTCCCACACAGAAAAGGGGAGATCATTCTACTCATTTTTTTTTTTTTTTTTGAGATGGAATTTTGCTCTTGTCACCTAGGCTGGAGGGCAATGGTGTAATCTCGGCTCACTGCAACCTCTGCCTCCCAGGTTCAAGTGATTCTTCTGCCTCAGCCTCCTTAGTAGCTGGGAGTACAAGCATGCACCACCATGCCCAGCTAATTTTTGTATTTTTACTAGAGACGGGGTTTTACTACATTAGCCAGGCTGGTTTCGAACTCCTGACCTCAGGTGATCCACCTGCCTCGGCCTCCTAAAGGGTTGGGATTATAGGTGTGAGCCACTGCGCCCAGCCTAGTGAAATTTTTAGAAATGGAATTAGTAAGTTGAAGGCAATTAATACATTTAAGCCTTTTTAAAATAGATATTGAGAGATGACTTCTTAGTAGGGTTTATAAGTAATTTCTACTCTCATTTATGTTAATATAAATGTGCCTCTTTCATATTCCGCCAACTGGCATTGCTGTCTGTGTATTAAATTTAAATAATTTCTGATTTGTTAGATTAAAAAGTGTGTATTATTATTATAGTATTTTTTATTTATTTGATTCCTCATGGGGGTGAACATCTTTCTTTCCATGTGTTTGTTAAAGTGTTCTATTTCTATTTTGAGGAATTTGGTTTTTTGTCCATTGCTCATTTATTTACTGGTGTCTTTATATATTTATATAAAGAATTTAGCACTTTATTGCGTCTGGAGTATGTTCTGAGAAATAGACTAATAGCAGGATTCATATTTTTTAAAATTCCATTTCTATTACCCTAGCTCTTTTTATTGTTCTTATCCTTCTACGCTGATTGGGGATGACATATTTATTGCATAATAACTTATTTTATATATCCTTAGATTGGCTTATCACTTGTATATAACAGAATTTCTTTTGCTGATAGGCAAAGGACTCCTTTTTTGATAGAGTTTATTTAAAGGTAATAATGGAAAATATCAAATCTGGAAATATCTTAAAACTGGTTTATATTTTTCAAAATTGTGTTCTATTACTGTCTCCTTATTTTTTCATGCACAGTAAGTAACTGAAGAAGTATTCTGCTTATTGATTTTATATCTTGGTAGAAAACTTTAATATATTTCAGAAGAAAGTACAGGAAAATAAATAAGTGATGACCACCCTCATCTTGTGTTAAAGAGTGTATTAACCAGATTCACATATGTGTTTGAATTTTAAGTGTTAATGAACAGAATTGGGTTTTCTACATAAGGATGCTTCACACTTATGTTCATTTATTAATTCATTCCTTCACTAATTTCACAAATGTTACTTGCCAGGGTTTGTAGTGTTTATAAAATATGTAACGGTTAATATATCCTCTTCTCTTCTCCATTTTGGGTTTGTTTTTGGTTGATTGGTGTACCAGTAAGTAGGATCTAAAAGGAAATACAGATGAATTCAATGTAATGAAACATATTTAAATAAATGTGCATAGACATGTAACTACCTTGGGAAGCAAGGTGACCATTCCAAAATGCATAAAGAGATTTCCAATGTGTACAGACCTGAGGACTGCAAGCAGTAATCGTCAGTGAACAGTGCAGGATTGAGAAGGTGACCCAGGACTAAAAAGGGGCAAATGCTATTTTCATATTCATTTAAAAGGAGAAGCAGATGAGCTTTATGCCAACTCATGGCATTATTTTATTTATTTATTTATTTTTAATTTTACTATAAATTCTAGGGTACATGTGCACAACGTGCAGGTTTGTTACATATGTATACATGTGCCATGTTGGTGTGCTGTACCTGTTAACTCGTCATTTACATTAGGTATATCTCCTGACGCTCTCCCTCCCCCCTCCCCCCTCCTCCTACCCCCCCGCAGGCCCCAGTGTGTGATGTTCCTCACCCTGTGTCCATGTGTTCTCATTGTTCAATTCCCGCCTATGAGTGAGAACATGTGGTGTTTGGTTTTCTGTCCTTGCGATAGTTTGCTCAGAATGATGGTTTCCAGCTTCATCCATGTCCCTACAAAGGACATGAACTCATCATTTTTTATGGCTGCATAGTATTCCATGGCATATATGTGCCACATTTTCTTAATTCAGTCTATCATTGATGGACATCTGGGTTGGTTCCAAGTCTTTGCTATTGTGAATAGTGCCACAGTAAACATACGTGTGCATGTGTCTTTATAGCAGCATGATTTATAATCCTTTGGGTATATACCCAGTAATGGGATGGCTGGGTCAAATGGTATTTCTAGTCCTAGATCCTTGAGGAGTCACCACACTGTCTTCCACAATGGTTGAACTAGTTTATAGTCCCACCAACAGTGTAAAAGCGTTTCTATTTCTCCACATCCTCTCCAGCAACTGTTATTTCCTGACTTTTTAATGATCACCATTCTAACTGGTGTGAGATGGTATCTCATTGTGGTTTTGATTTGCATTTCTCTGATGGCCAGTGATGATGAGCATTTTTTCATATGTCTGTTGGCTGCAAAAATGTCTTCTTTTGAGAAGTGTCTTCATATCCTTCACCCACTTTTTGATGGGGTTGTTTGATTTTTTTCTTGTAAATTTGTTTAAGTTCTTTGTAGATTCTGGGTATTAGCCCTTTGTCAGATGGGTAGATTGTAAAAATTTTCTCCCATTCTGCAGGTTGCCTGTTCACTCTGATGGTAGTTTTTTTGCTGTGCAGAAGCTCTTTAGTTTAATTAGATCCCATTTGTCAATTTGGGACCTAATTTGGCTTTTGTTACCATTGCTTTTGGTGTTTTAGTCATGAAGTCCTTGCCCAACTCATGGCTTTATTTTAAAACTGTAGAAGACAATGGCCTTTGAGCCCCTATGATGGAAAAAATACCTCCAGAAGCCAAAATGGGCTAAGCAGCAGTCATGTTCAAATTAAAGTATTTTTTTTTTCCTTTTTTAACTTCATGCTAAGGCTTATAATTCAAGAAAACACAAGAGACATAACACAAGTATTTTCATTTCTTTGTAGATTAAGTGTAGAGACATTGTGTGGCTACAAAGAAAAAAATAAATTATTAGCTGGTAAAATGTATGTTGGAAATGAGCTTAGAAAATTATGAACTAGAGAGATTGCTAAAGGCCAGCAGGATGCTGTTGAATACTTTTTCCATTTTAGCATTTTTATCAGTAATTTGAGTGGCAATACTAACTTGAAAGCTAACAGACTTTCCAAATTGTTGGATGATATTGTGTAAATCATCATCAGTTTTGTTCATTATTTAATTATTTATTTTAAAAATCCTAAGTGGAATGAAAAGAACCAAATGTAATGATGTGACATTACTAAGAATATATGAAAATAAAAATTTAGATCTGAAAAATCTAATTATATGAATACGGGATGGGGGAGGCATGATTTATTCGTTATCCATCACTGTATAACAAATTTAGTCTAAAACTAGAAGCTTAAAACATGAAAATTTATATTCTCACACAGCTTCTGAGAGTAGAGTAGTTTGGTGGTTCTGCTTTCTAAGGTTATATTCAAGGCTTAACGGGGGCTAAAGATTTTGTTGCTCAGATGACTCATTCACATGGCTCTTGGTGATGAGAGGTCCTGTTTCTCATTGTTTGGGCTTTTCCATTAAAATTGGTATGTCCTCATGACATAGCAGCTGACTTCTTCCAAAGTAAAGGAGTCAAGAGGGAGCATAGCAGATATCACTTATAACCTAGCCTCCGAAGTGATAATTTTTACTTGTGTTGTGTTCTACGTCACATAGACCAACCCAATCACCACGCAATGTAGCAGGAAGCTACGGGATGGCTTGAAGCAAGAAGGGATCCTTGGGCCTGCACTGGAGCCTGGCCACCACACATGACTTGCTGTAGTTCTGTAAAAATGGTCTGGGGGTTTTTTTGGGTTTTGTTTTTGGTTTGTAAACAGTGTAAATTATTGGTATGACGTAGCTGCCACAAAAGTTTATGTGACATAAACTTTTCACAGCCATATTATGGCTGTGTGCCCACCCAACTCTCACCTTGAATTGTATTTCCTACATTTCCCATGTGTTATGGGAGGGACCCAGTGGGAGGTAATTGAATCATGGGGGCAGGTCTTCATGTGCTATTCTCGTGATAGTGAATAAGTCTCATGAGATCTGATGGTTTTATAAAGGGGAGTTCCCCTGCACAAGTTCTCTTGTCTGCTGCCAAGTAAGATGTGCCTTTCACCTTCTGCCATGATTGTGAGGCCTCCCCAGCCATGTGGAACTGTGCTCTTTTTCTTTATAAATCACCCAGTCTCAGGTATGTCTTTGTCAGCAGTGTGACAACAGACTAAAACAGGTGGCGTCAAATATACACATGCATACACACACAAACATACACACACATATTATCCACTGTGTACTAGCAAAATTATAGATGTGATAAAAAATGTATGAGACATGTATATGCATTATATATATGAATATATTCATAAGGAAAAAGTTAGGGAAATTTAAAAGTACAAAATATAAAATGGAGGATCGGCCTTGTATTCTTAGCCTGCATAAAAGATCCTGTACAAGAGATTCAAAAGGCGATAATCAAAGAACCATGATGTGAAAAAGGGAGTAGACTTGCTTTGTGTCTTTACAATGGGTGGGGATTTTCATCAATACGAAGAACACATTGGGAAGAAAACATACACTAAATGAGGGAAAACTTGTGTAAAAAAATGGAAAACTACTGAATTCTTTATCACTGCTTCTACTTATGGAAAAATAGGATAGCACTTGGTTAAGATATCAATAAGTATGTTTGAGAGGGATTTGAGCATTGAATGGATTATTCATTCCTTTAGTCATTATTTCAGAAGAGAGTAAATGATAATCCACTCACTATACCCTGAGAGTTGTTTTTAAGGTCTGGATTGAGAGGTTGGTGAATGAGCAGGCAAGATCCTGTTCTTACCAGGTTTTTCTCTGATTGTGAAAAATATATAATAAACAGGTAAACTAATGCAAAAATAAGTTTACTTCACTGAAATAAAGCAAGCTAAGATAACAGAGTGTGATCAGGCATTTGTGGACAGTCATGTAAGCTGCAGTGGTCAGGGAAGACTCCTTTAGGGAAATGAACATTAACACATTTATGCCGGAGGTTGAAATTTTTTGTTAGTGAAAAATAAGACCTTGGCGATGACTTTGAGCAGTAGTAATATAAATAATATATTTTACAACTAGTAAGTTATACTAGTAGTAAATTTTACTACTAGTAAAATAAATAAGTAATATAAATAACTCCCACAAGTTTAGTGTTCCAATAGTGGAACACTAGGCATAAACATTAAACCAAAGATCTGAATGGTGGAAGGATCCAGCTGTGTCATAATGCAGGGAAAGAGAATTTCAGGCAGAAGGAACCATAAAAGTAAGGCCCATTGATTGGCTTAAGGGTAGTGTGTTCTATCTGCAAAAAGGCGACCTCCCTGATTTGATCATCACAAGTGATGGGAGAAGGTGGGAGGACTCCAAGAAAAAAAGGTAATATCAGGTGGAAAGTCTATCACTTGCAGATAATTGTAATGAGCTTAAATTTTATATTACTATATTCTAAGAAATATATAGGTTTCAACATATTCTGCTTTGCAATTTATAAAATCATTTTGTTTGCTTTGTTTATTAAAAAAAGGCTGTACTAAGGGAAACAATTAGGTGAAAGTAGGAAAAAGAATAAAAGGCTATTTAATTGCTCTAGTTTGGGAGAAAAGAGATGCTGTCAAATTATTTGTTGACACATCTTCTGGAACAGATTTTGACTGGTTCCTGGAAATACAGAGACAGAAAAATAAAACTCATACTTAAAAAAATTATTCTAGGCTTTTTTCTCTGTTACATGGGTGTATTGCATAATGGTGAAGTTTGGGCTTCTCACGAATCTACCTCCCAAACAGTGAATATGATACCTCACAGGTGGTTTTTCCACCCTCACACCCTGTCCTCTCTCCCTCCTTTTAGAGTCCTCAATGTTTATTACTTCCATCTTCATGTCCATGTGTACCCATTTCTTAAAGAACTGAAAATAGAAAAATCATTTGACCTAGCAATCCTACTATTGGCTACACACCCAAAGGAAAATAAAAAATTTCATCAAAAAGACACTTGTCCTTGTATGTTTATCACAGCACTGTTTATAAAAGCAAAGTCTTAGACTTAACCTAAGTGTCCATCAATAATTAATTGGATAAAGAAAATGTGACATTTATATTCACCATGGAATACTATGAAGCCATAAAAAATAATGAAATCATGTCCTTCAAAGCAGCATGGTTGGAGCTGGGGTTCATTATCCTGAGTGAAATAACTCATACTTTTATAAACCACTCTGCCTATAGAGAGGGTTAGGCATGCACAGCTGTGAGACAACTCTGGTGGTTGATGGTGAGATGGAGAAAATGTTGACAGAGCAGAACAAAGACTGAGTAAGCAACAAGGTATCATACAGAATGCATTGGCCTGAAAGCTGCACAGATAACCTTTGAGCTCCTTTTCAGATGTGAGATTCTGTGATTCTACTAAAGCTTTCAAAAGACTTCCATTTGGTTCCAAGTTTGACAGCTTAGGGTTGTGGGGCCTACCGTTCTTCCACACGGCCATGAAGAATGGGGAATTGAATATATTTTTGGATGCTGGAAGAACAATGATTTCTCTTCCCCTCACCCATGTGCCCTGATGGTTAAGCCCTGATCCTGAATGAGGCTACTGTAAGACAACTTAGGGTGAGGTACATTACATATTGTCTCTTTTTCAGAAGCCAAGTTCAGGCTAGTAGTCTGTGTTACTGATCAATTCCTTTAATTCCTTTGGGTTCACTTTTTATTATCTGAAAAACAAATAATAATCTGTTTGAATCTAATGCTGGTTCTACTCATGTCACAAAGGTGTTGAAATGACAGAAATTATCATCACTGCAGACAAACTTTGAAACCTAATTGAAATCTGTAGAAAAGTGAATAGCTATTTGAGAGATCAGACAAGGGAACAGCCATCTGAGAAACCTTGTTTCTACTTAATGCTCAGAATAAGCTAGACTTCTAGCTGGATATCACGTTTGGTTGGCCACACACACTGACCTTTCTGTATGGTGACTTTTTTTTTCCACTGCCCTGAGACAAGCATAAGTCTCCCTGAGGGAGTGAGAAAGGGAAATGGAGCATGAAGATAGAGTTAGTCTTTTTAGCACAGATCACCAGGATTTCGTATTTGCAAAGAGGCTGAAGTCATTTGTGTTAATTTCCTCCCCATGCCTGTTATGGGTGTGCACTGCTACCCTCATTTATAGATCAGAAAACCAAAGATAGTAAAATCAAGTAACTTACACTTGGTTTCACAGCAAATGAATCGCAAAGCTGGGGAAAGGATCCTGGGTCAGACTGTGGTTTTAAAACCTGGGACCCAGCAGCATCTGAGAAAGTAGACCCAATATTCTCTCACTTAATCACTTGTGAGTGGTTTTGACAATATAAGGCTTTCTAGCCCGCGGATAGCCTTTAATATGAAATAAACCTATTTTTTTTCTTTATTAGGATTGGAATTTCCCCATTTTATACTCAGATTGTCCAAGTATACAGCCTGACTTTTTAATGCAACTACACTGATGATATTAGGTCACTATTTAACTCATAAAACAACATATTAGGCAATAACTGTGAGTCTGAGGCAAGACTCATGAAATTGTAGGGGCAGAAATCAGCTGATAGACTGACGTTTCAAAGAGACCAAGGATAATAAAACGTTGATTTTAAGAATGCATGGATAACACTGTTTCCCAAACTATGTTCCATAGAACCTAAATCCGTGCTAATAAAAAACAAAGTACAGAAGTTTTTTAAAAAATAAGATGGTGCATTTCTAATCAAATAAATTTGACCTTTACTACATGTCTTCTGGATGCTTTTAAAATGATAATTCCTTACAATATTGCATACTACATTCCATTCTTATCTGTAAGAATGGAATGTAGTATGCAATGTTTCTCAAACTTATTTGGAAATGAGTATTTTTCCTTTTTTTCTTTGACTGACATGAAACAAGACTGTTTCATAGATCAGTTGGGAAATAATGAAATATAATTTTTCCTGTCTGACTCCTTAAATAATTTTGTTAGTATTGATTTCAATTTTTGCTTACAAAGTTGGATTTCCAGCTTCCCCCAGAAAAGACATCTCTTGCTATGTTAATCTGTACCTCATTCCTCTATTTCCCAACTCCAAGCTCTAATTTGTGGATGAGTGGGTAGTTTCCACCCACCTTTTCCTAGTACCTGCTTGCTCAAGCCTATTTTGACTTTGTTTTTCTCTTTCTCTCACTTAAGTGATAGGTATAATGTAGTTTTCTCAGAGGGCAATGTTGTTGCATATCTGAAGAGGCTCTGTCATGCAGAATTTCACATTTATGTAGGAATTGAATGCATACACCAAAATGGTGATTCCATAAAGTGACTTATCTTGTACGTCCTACTTGAGGCACAGAGAAGAGAGGCAGGACGTTCAGAGGAAGTAGGAATCTTGTAGTCAGGAATCAGCGACCAGTTCTCAAAAAAGTCTTTAACCATAACCTGTTAGTTTAGAAAAAGAGAAAATGGCATTTAGACAGATACACACCAGGTGAGAAGGGAGGAATATGGCCAAAACTGTTCAATTCCTCTTTGGGAGAAGAAACTGGAATTTGTGCTGATTACACTAGAGCCTTGTCCCTGAATGCATTATCTTCTGACCCCTGGAGCCCAAAATGTGAGTGGAAAAAATAAGGGTGCCCAGTCAAGGTGGCTACATGGAATCTTCTGTGCTCTGCCATAGATTATCATGGGAAGAACTCAAACCATATAAAACAGGAAGTCTGGAAAGCTGAGTCCAAATTGTTAAAACTCGTTGGGGCCTCCTGGAATCCTAGGTTGAACTGAGAGTTTTAGTAAATTTTCCCAAAGTTAAAACAAAAAGTCTCAAAAGCTTTCAAATTATACCTGAAATCTCAGAAGTGCCAAAATTATCTTAAGAGAAGCTTCAGTTATGAACACCAGCTCTTTCATGATTCCCTAATCCTGCTTTCCTTAAAGCAATTGAATAAAGAATGGGAAATGTATTTTCCAAATCTGAATATATCTGAATAGTAAATGTGAATATTTTTGATATGTGAATAGTAAACTATGTAAAGATGAGGTCTCCTTAAAGCTCTGCACACAGTATGGGAAAAAAGCAGCTCAGGAGCTAGGGGGCTGAGCAGAAAAGAGTGAATGCAGCTGGGCTGAGACTGCCCCTCCTCAGAAAGGCCTTCTTATAAGGTCCATCTTTGACTGACTGGTGTCTGGGAACTTGACTGGTAAATAGTTGCTCACACTGATATTAAACATTTCCTGAATGGTCAGAGTGGCTCACTGTGCAGAAGCCGTATAAACAATTTCTTTATACTGTGTACCTGCTTTGTTTCAGTGCACCTGGCATTTTTAAATGTGCTATGCAGAAGGTGTCTATGTGAACATCCTGCAGTATAAAGCTTGGACACTGAGCCTGTAATGTACTTCCCTGATAGACAACACTTCTTTTGTGTTGCCACAGCTCATTGCTGGTGAATTAAGTCCTGTGTGACTTCCACTGGCGTAGACTGTTTGAAGCTAGTGCTTTTAGCACAAGTGTCTTTTCCCATTGCTGTGTTTGCTTCATATCTGATATGGTTTGGCTGTGTCCCCACCCAAATCTCATCTTGAATTGTAATTCCCACAATTCGCAACTGTCATGGAAGGAACCTGGTGGGATGTGATTGAATTATGGGAGCGGGTCTTTCCTGTGCTGTTCTTGTGATAGGTGATAGTAAATGAGTCTCATGAGATCTGATGGTATTAAAAACGGGAGTTTCCCTGCACAAGCTTTTTCATTACCTGCTGCCATCCATGTAAGACATGACTTGCTCCTCTTTCCCTTTCACCTGCCACCGTGATTGTGAGGCCTCTCCAGCCATGTGGAACTGTAAGTCCAATAAACTTTCTTTTGTAAATTACCCAGGTATATCTTAATCAACAGCATGAAAATGGACTAATACACTATCCTTTCACTGTAATACATCTTATCTGTGAGTATAATGATGGTTGAATCCTACAAATCCTTCTAGCAAATCACCAGACCTGGGAGTGGGCTTGGAGATCTCTGGCACAGGGCCCCTCTCTGAATGTCTGGTCCAAGGACAAGACCATTCATGTTCTTCTCTTAAGATCACTTTCCTTTCCCATATGCACATGTTACCTTCTCTGATTTAGCAGAAACCCTAGGCCTGCAAAAATTAGTGTTCTGTTTAGACATTTTCTCACATTTCTAGATTCACCTGTGTTTCTCTCCTTCAATTTCTCCACCCCAACTGCAGCATATATTTTGTCTTTCATTATAATCTGCAATGGAAGTGAAGAAGTTGTATTGAAAATACATACAAGCACAGAGAGACAGAAATTGAAAAAGATTGTCATATTCTTATATCTTCAGCTCAGTTGGGAGCAAAACATTGTAAAATCTCTTGAGGATGTCTGCTATCCTCAGATGTAAGTCCAGATTTGTTGATTAGAGAGGTTTGTACCTCAGGGTGCTGAAAATAACTTCTAAACCTTTAGAAGTTTTCAGTGGGTTTGAATGTGAATGATGGAGATTTGAAGCTGCCCATGGGGTCAGGAAGGCATGCACAGAAAGGAGATGCCTGAGCCATCCTCAAACCCGCATACAGGACACACATGTTTTAAAGTTCTCACAACCCCAAGTTTTATCTGTAGAGAACAGGAGTTATGTTGTCGCAAGATGCTAGGTCTCTGTTGTTATTGGTAGTATCGTCTTTGTGCTAGAGACATAGTATGAAGCTAATGTCACCCTTTGTGTGGGCAAAGGAAAGGGACGTCCATGTATACAGTGGGGTTTGGAAGGTAAGGCATCAGGAACAGAGACTTTCCTGAAAGTAGTGACTTGCTGGGAGAGGGGTTGTGGTCATACTCCCTATGCTATCTCTTTGTTCTCTTCCAGCAACATACAGAGTGCTCTCATTCCATCTCAGAGTAGTCTTACTCATCTAGTGTCAGTGTGTCCAGTATAGACCCATGACATTTGGGGCAGACACTGCCCTAACACAAATTATAATTGCAACCATTTGCTATCACTGGATGAAGCTCATTACTGTATGCAAGTCCATCCAGTTACAAAAAGAAAATATCTTTGACCTTTGTAAAGAGATGAGAATATTTGTTCACAAGTGATCCTCTGTGATCTATTTAGGAATCTTATCAACAGTTGTGACTGTTATGTGAAATGATATCTGTGGGTGCACAACTGAAACAATAGGAGTAATTATTTTTTCTTCTATTAGCTCCTGTAATGAGCAGTTTTCTCCAGAAGGCAGAGAGTATATTAAACTCCACACTGCCCTGGAATTTTAAAAAGCTAAATATGACTTTATTTATACTAAAATCTTTAATTTTCACTGGTGATTAAAACAGAATCAATAGATTTGAGTAACAAGGAAAAAAAAGTATTTTCTTTCCAGCTACTGTAATTTCTACTCAGAGTATAATGGCTTTGAACTTTGCTAGGTAATCAAAAATATTAAATTTGCTTTGTCTAGTTTCTTTTAAGATTTAAATTTCTTGTTTATTTTAAATATTTATTGTCTAATTATTTGCATAAAATATGAGCTAAGATTAGATATGTTATGCTACAATATATTTTTCTAAGTTTCTAACAGTTTACTTAGCTTATCTTTAATGCCTCATTACAAATCTCATCAAGACTAATTTATTGTATGTCTTGGTGTATTTGTTTTTGTAAATATGATGGATTGTAAAAACATTGTTTTTTTCCAATTGTATATAATATTTTAATATTCAAAATTCACATCCTTGCAGTAACCTGGTCATGTAGGAATCTTCCCTCTTATGCAGATGATGATATGGAAATTAATGGGTCTTGGTGGAAGGACCAAGGTTGATTTTTTTTTTATCTTTATCACTCCTTTTTTCTTCTTTCTTATTTCCTGCAGCTGATTTAAGCATCCATACCTTGATACCTGTAGGACATAATACAGACAGTAGCCTTTGGAATATGTTGTGTATAGAGAAAACCTAATTTAGTGGGAAGTTTGAGTTCATGACCTCACTTACGATTGATAATTTGTTCAAATGGCCCTTCCATGGAGAGAGTTTAGTCTACTATTTAGTTGAGTTTAGACTGATAAATCAACTTTGCCCCACCAAACTTCTCCCACTTTAAACCCCAAATCACACCTGTGATGTAGATGTTTGCCTTTGAGAAAATGGGAAGCTATGTTCTGGTGGGTGCCTCCACTCTATCAGAGAAGGAACGTGAGGACATGCAGCACCTCACACAGGCTATCCTCACAGGTCTCAGGTGTCTGCCAAGGTTAGCCAAAGAAGCAAGTGTGCAAAACAAGAACTTGCTGGAAACTGCAATCTTTTTTGACAAATATTACATGGCAAAGCTAAATAAATCTAAGTCCTGAATAAATCCAATTGTCACTGACTATGGGAATACTAGTTTTGGAGAGATGGCATTTTCGATACCTTTGCTAAACATTATGAAAACCTTTAAGCTTCAAATCCAAACTATGACCTTCAAGCAACATCCTACTTCCTTAATAATATGTTTAAATGTCTGTTAAATCATTCTGATGGTGAATCTTTAGAAAACTCTATTGTAGTAATCAAATAGTCAAGTAATCCTATCCAGGACAAGAAAAAAGGATGACAAAGAGAAAGCAGGGAGGGGTAAGGGACAGCAACAAAGGCAGGAAAGAGAACAGATTAAAGAATGAGGGTAGGAGTTAATTGCTATGAATCCTGCATGTTTGTACATCTAAGTCTTTGTGCAAAAGGCTAGAATGTCCTGATGAACGTAGAATGTCACCATTTGAAACAAGATCATTAAAATGATCACTCACCCAAAATAACACCTTGTGAAAAGCCATATAAATCACCAGCTGCAATGCTGCCAAATATCTCTGTCTTTGCATTGCTCTTATGGAACCATTTTAAATTAACAATCCCAAAAGGTGAAGATCATGTCTTTATTTAGCCAGCAGATGTTGGATAAACAGTTAGTTGTCCCAGTTTTGTGAGAAGTGCTATGGAGACAAAATGTATGTATTCAAATCCCTATTCTTGAAAAGTTCATAGGGTAGTTAGGAAACTGTCAATTAACTAACAGTTTAAATCCAGCTTCACATAGTATCAGAGAGGAATGGGTACATGAGCAAAGAGGGAGTCGACTAAACTAGCTAACAAAGGTTTCAGGAGGGTCTTGGAGATAAGGGTGCCATTAAGAGAAACCTGTGTGCTATGTTACAGGTTAAGAATATTAACCAAAGAGCCTCCAATAACTCTTGACATTAGTCAGAAATTAAATTGGAAAGGACACAGACTAGAGGTTGAGAGACCAATCAGGAGGTTGAGAGGCAATTCAGGAGAATTTTATGTGGGAAAGAATAACTAAGGACCCAGGCCATGTTAGAAACAGTGGGTATAGGATGCAAAGAAATTATTAAAGAAACACTGAGGAGATTGAATGAATAAAACATTAATGTCCGTATCCTTAGCAACTTACACAGTGCCCGTAATAGGTAGGTGCTCTGAAAATATTAAGTGAAAGAACAAACAAGCCATGTAATACATATGTTAGTATTAACATCGTGGTTGTCATTTCTACCAGGCTATCTCCAAATCATGAGAGTGCAGGCCTGATCTATATTATCACATGCCAGATGACATCATAATGACCCACCTTCCAAACTCTGATTGTAACCCATTAGTCATCCCGTGCTCAGTCATGACTGGTAGGTACGAATATTTTTATTGTGGATTCCAAGACTTTTATCACAGCAAATACTTTGCATTTAATTATCTAGGTCAAAAGAAAATATTTTCCATTTAAAATAAGATCATAGATCATTAGCAGGCAATGTGTTTACACTGACAGTCATTCAAAACTTTTTGTCTAATCCCCGAGAAAAGGGTTTGGTAAGCGTGGGCCATTAAAAAAAAAAAAATCTGAGGCCTGGTGCAGTGGCACACATCTGTAATCCTACCACTTTGGGAGGACGAGGTGGGGGCATCACTTGAGTTTAGGAGTTCGAGACCTGGCTGGCAAACTTAGCGAGACCTCCATCTCTACAAAAAGCAGAAAACAATGATCCTGGTGTGGTGGTCCACGACTGTAGTCCCATACACTCAGAAGCCTGAGTCAGAAGGATCGCTTGAGTTCAGGAGCTTGAGGCTATACTGAACCACAATCACACCACTTTACTCCAGCCTGGATAACAGAGTGAGAACTTGTCTCTAACAAAATGAAAATAAAAAATCTGGGTCCATCACTTACTAGCTGTATGATTGTGAGCAACTTATTCAAATCTCTCTGTACCTCAATTCCATCATCTTACAAAACAGGCATAATTATATTTATTTGGCAGTGTTTAGGAGAAAATTAAATTGGTTCTTATATATAAAGTGCTTAGCAAGTATCTAAAGGGAGTAGGTGTTCAAGAAATTAAAATGTTATTTCATTCAAAGTCACCAACTAGCAGGGATGACAAAGCAATTAGTGGAGCCATCTTCCTCTCAGTTTTCAAGTCAATTTTCCTATTGGAACCAGGAAACCTCTTAAACTTGCTCACCTACCAGGAAAACGTAATGGTGGTTGATAAAGCATTCTTTGGAGGAACCAAGGTTTTTAGCATCCTCAGTAATTACGGTTTCCTTTGCTGCTGACACTTTCCTTGAAAAACAGAGAACTTCCAGGATCAATAAAACATTCTGGACCAAACGTAATCTTCCAATCATGAAGAATGAGTTCAGTGAATGCCACATTTTTCATCCTTCCATTCCATTCAGTCGTTCAATGATTATTTATTGAGCATCTATCTGGTATCAGGCACTGTTCTAGCTATCTGTTTTGCATAGGTAATTGAGACACGTGCCCTGCCCTCAAATTATTCACAACCTAATAAGAAACACTAAAACATAAGCAGATGGTTATGTTACAGAGGGGATAGAAATGTGTACAAGAAATGGTAGAAATACAAAGGACCCTATGATCTATTCTAATAGTGCATTCATGAACATTTCAATCCATGGGTTATATTTGAGTATCTCGTGCTTAAATGGATAATAAGAGGGGTAAGTGGCTGATAATAACTATAAGGTTAAGAGATGACTTTGATGTCTTTAACATTTGTCACTTTTTGTTTATGTCATGCCACCCTCTCTCAAACTTACGTAATTATATGGTTCTATACAGAACAACACCCTATAGATTGTCATTCGTGCTCATCCTTAGGCAGGAGTAATGGCAACAAGGGGTCCAGGTCCCATTCCTAGACTTTTGCATCTGAACCATCCACTTGTTCCCTTACACACATACTGTACACATGCGCTGATAACCTGGGCTTTACAAGCTCCTTTGATCCAAACTTTAAAGAATAATTCATATCCTTTGCCCACTTTTTGATGGTTTTTTTTTTTTATTATACTTTAGGTTTTAGGGTACATGTGCAAAATGTGCAGGTTTGTTACATATGTATCCATGTGCCATGTTGATTTCCTGCACCCATTAACTCGTCATTTAGCATTAGGTATATCTCCTAATGCTGTCCCTCCCCTCTCCCCCAACCCCACAACAGTCCCCGGAGTGTGATGTTCCCCTTCCTGTGTCCATGAGTTCTCATTGTTCAATTCCCACCTATGAGTGAGAACATGCGGTGTTTGGTTTTTTGTCCTTGCGATAGTTTACTGAGAATGATGTTTTCCAGTTTCATCCATGTCCCTACAAAGGACATGAACTCATCATTTTTTATGGCTGCATAGTATTCCATGGTGTATATGTGCCACATTTTCTTAATCCAGTCTATCGTTGTTGGACATTTGGGTTGGTTCCAACTCTTTGCTATTGTGAATAGTGCCGCAATAAACATACGTGTGCATGTGTCTTTATAGCAGCATGATTTATAGTCCTTTGGGTATATACCCAGTAATGGGATGGCTAGGTCAAATGACATTTCTAGTTCTAGATCCCTGAGGAATCGCCACACTGACTTCCACAATGGTTGAACTAGTTTACAGTCCCACCAACAGTGTAAAAGTGTTCCTATTTCTCCACATCCTCTCCAGCACCTGTTGTTTCCTGATTTTTTAATGATGGCCATTCTAACTGGTGTGAGATGGTATCTCACTGTGGTTTTGATTTGCATTTCTCTGATGGCCAGTGATGATGAGCATTTCTTCATGTGTTTTTTGGCTGCATAAATGTCTTCTTTTGAGAAGTGTCTGTTCATGTCCTTTGCCCACTTTTTGTGGGGTTGTTTGTTTTTTTCTTGTAAACTTGTTTGAGTTCATTGTAGATTCTGGATATTAGCCCTTTGTCCGATGAGTAGGTTGCAAAAATTTTCTCCCATTCTGTAGGTTGCCTGTTCACTCTGATGGTAGTTTCTTTTGCTGTGCAGAAGCTCTTTAGTTTAATGAGATCCCATTTGTCAATTTTGGCTTTTGTTGCCATTGCTTTTGGTGTTTTAGACATGAAGTCCTTGCCCACGCCTATGTCCTGAATGGTATTGCCTAGGTTTTCTTGTAGGATTTTAATGGTTTTAGGTCTAACATTTAAGTCTTTAATCCATCTTGAATTAATTTTCGTATAAGGTGTAAGGAAGGGATCCAGTTTCAGCTTTCTACATATGGCTAGCCAGTTTTCCCAGCACCATTTATTAAATAGGGAATCCTTTCCCCATTTCTTGTTTTTGTCAGGTTTGTCAAAGATCAGATAGTTGTAGATATGCGACATCATTTCTGAGGGCTCTGTTCTGTTCCATTGATCTATGTCTCTGTTGTGGTACCAGTACCATGCTGTTTTGGTTACTATAGCCTTGTAGTATTTGCAATCCTAGTCTCTGATAAAATAGACTTTAAACCAACAAAGATCAAAAGAGACAAAGAAGGCCATTACATAATGGTAAAGGGATCAATTCAACAAGAAGAGCTAACTATCCTAAATATATATGCACCCAACACAGGAGCACCCAGATTCATAAAGCAAGTCCTGAGTGACCTACAAAGGGACTTAAACTCCCATACAATAATAATGGGAGATTTTAACAACCCACTGTCAACATTAGACAGATCAACGAGACAGAAAGTTAACAAGGATATCCAGGAATTGAACTCAGCTCTACACAAAGTGGACCTAATAGACATCTACAGAACTCTCCACCCCAAATCAACAGAATATACATTTTTTTCAGCACCACACCACACCTATTCCAAAATTGACCACGTAGTTGGAAGTAAAGCTCTCCTCAGCAAATGTAAAAGAACAGAAATTATAACAAACTGTCTCTCAGACCACAGTGCAATCAAACTAGAACTCAGGATTAAGAAACTCACTCAAAACCGCTCAACTACATGGAAACTGAACAACCTGCTCCTGAATGACTATTGGGTACATAATGAAATGAAGGCAGAAATAAAGATGTTCTTTGAAACCAACGAGAACAAAGACATAACATACCAGAATCTCTGGGACACATTCAAAGCAGTGTGTAGAGGGAAATTTATAGCACTAAATGCCCACAAGAGAAAGCAGGAAAGATCCAAAATTGACACCCTAACATCACAATTAAAAGAACTAGAAAAGCAAGAGCAAACACATTCAAAAGCTAGCAGAAGGCTAGAAATAACTAAAATCAGAGCAGAACTGAAGGAAATAGAGACACAAAAAACCCTTCAAAAAATTAATGAATCCAGGAGCTGGTTTTTTGAAAAGATCAACAAAATTGATAGACCGCTAGCAAGACTAATAAAGAAGAAAAGAGACAAGAATCAAATAGATGCAATAAAAAATGAAAAAGGGGATATCACCACTGATCCCACAGAAATACAATCTACCATCAGAGAATACTACAAACACCTCTATGCAAATAAACTAGAAAATCTAGAAGAAATGGATAAATTCCTTGACAAATACACCCTCCCAAGACTAAACCAGGAAGAAGTTGAATCTCTGAATAGACCAATAACAGGTTCTGAAATTGTGGCAATAATCAATAGCTTGCCAACCAAAAAGAGTCCAGGACCTGATGGATTCACAGCCAAATTCTACCAGAGGTACAAGGAGGAACTGGTACCATTCCTTCTGAAACTATTCCAATCGATAGAAAAAGAAGGAATCCTCCCTAACACATTTTATGAAGCCAGCATCGTCCTGATACCAAAGCCTGGTAGAGACACAACCAAAAAAGAGAATTTCAGACCAATATCCTTGATGAACATTGGTGCAAAAATCCTCAATAAAATACTGGCAAACCGAATCCAGCAGCACATCAAAAAGCTTATCCACCATGATCAAGTGGGCTTCATCCCTGGGATGCAAGGCTGGTTCAACATACGCAAATCAATAGATGTAATCCAGCATATAAACAGAACCAAGACAAAAACCACATGATTATCTCAATAGATGCAGAAAAGGCCTTTGACAAAATTGAACAACCCTTCATGCTAAAAACTCTCAATAAATTAGGTATTGATGGGACGTATCTCAAAATAATAAGAGCTATCTACGAAAAACCCACAGCCAATATCATACTGAATGGGCAAAAACTGGAAGCATTCCCTCTGAAAACTGGCACAAGACAGGGATGCCCTCTCTCACCGCTCCTATTCAACATAGTGCTGGAAGTTCCGGCCAGAGCAATCAGGCAGGAGAAGGAAATAACGGGTATTCAATTAGGAAAAGAGGAAGTCAAATTGTCCCTGTTTGCAGATGACATGATTGTATATCTAGAAAACCCCATTGTCTCAGCCCAAAATCTCCTTAAGCTGATTAGCAACTTCAGCAAAGTCTCAGGATACAAAATCAATGTACAAAAATCACAAGCATTCTTGTACACCAATCACAGACAAACAGAGAGCCAAATCATGAGTGAACTCCCATTCACAATTGCTTCAAAGAATAAAATACCTAGGAATCCAACTTACAAGGGATGTGAAGGACCTCTTCAAGGAGAACTACAAACCACTGCTCAATGAAATAAAAGAAGATACAAACAAATGAAAGAACATTCCATGCTCATGGGTTGGAAGAATCAATATCGTGAAAATGGCCATACTGCCCAAGGTAATTTATAGATTCAATGCCATCCCCATCAAGCTACCAATGACTTTCTTCACAGAATTGGAAAAAACTACTTTAAAGTTCATATGGAACCAAAAAAGAGCCCGCATTGCCAAGTTAATCCTAAGCCAAAAGAACAAAGCTGGAGGCATCATGCTACCTGATGGGGTTGTTTTTTTTTTTTTTCTTGTAAATTTGTTTGAGTTCATTGTAGATTCTGGATATTAGCCCTTTGTCAGATGAGTAGGTTGCAAAAATTTTCTCACATTCTGTAGGTTGCCTGTTCACTCTGATGGTAGTTTCTTTCGCTGTGCAGAAGCTCTTTAGTTTAATTAGATCCCATTTGACAATTTTGGCTTTTGTTGCCATTGCTTTTGGTGTTTTAGACATGAAGTCCTTGCCCATGCCTATGTCCTGAATCATATTGCCTAGGTTTTCTTCTAGGGTTTTTATGGTTTTAGGTCTAACATGTAAGTCTCTAATCCATCTTGAATTAATTTTTGTATTAGGTGTAAGGAAGGGATCCAGTTCCAGCTTTCTACATATGGCTAGCCAGTTTTCCCAGCACCATTTATTAAATAGGGAATCGTTTCCCCATTTCTTGTTTTTGTCAGGTTTGTCAAAGATCAGATGGGTGTAGATATGTGGCATTATTTCTGAGGAATCTGTTCTGTTCCATTGATCTATATCTCTGTTTTGGTACTAGTACCATGCTGTTTTGGTTACTGTAGCCTTGTAGTATAGTTTGAAGTCAGGTAGCGTGATGCCTCCAGCTTTGTTCTTTTGGCTTAGGATCGTCTTGGCAATGCAGGCTCTTTTTTGGTTCCATATGAACTTTAAAGTAGTTTTTCCAATTCTGTGAAGAAGTCATTGGTAACTTAATGGGGATGGCATTGAATCTATAAATTACCTTGGGCAGTATGGCCGTTTTCACGATATTGATTCTTCCTACCCATGAACATGGAATGTTCTTCCACTTGTTTGTATCCTCTTTTATTTCATTGAGCAGTGGTTTGTAGTTCTCCTTGAAGAGGTCCTTCAGGTCCCTTGTAAGTTGGATTCCTAGGTATTTTATTCTCTTTGAAGCAATTGTGAATGGGAGTTCACTCATGATTTGGCTCTCTGTTTGTCTGTTATTAGTGTATAAGAATGCTTGTGATTTTTGTACATTGATTTTGTATCCTGAGACTTTGCTGAAGTTGCCTATCGGCTTAAGGAGATTTTGGGCTGAGACGATGGGGTTTTCTAGATATATAATCATGTCATCTGCAACCAGGGACAATTTGACTTCCTCTTTTCCTAATTGAATACTCTTTATTTCCTTCTCCTGCCTGATTTTTTTTAATGTTTATTTTAAGTTTAGGGGTACATGTGAAGGTTTGTTACATAGGCAAATATGTGTTATGGGAGTTTGTTGTACATATTATTTCATCATGCAGGCATTAAGCCCAGTACCCAGTAGTTAACCTTTTCTGCTCCTCTCCCTCCTCCTACCCGGCCCCCTCAAGCAGACCCCAGTGTCTGTTGTTTCCTTCTTGGTGTTCATAAGTTCATTTAGCTCCCATTTATAAGTGAGAACATGCAGTATTTGGCTATTACCCTTAGCAAACTAACACAGGAGGCTGTTTGCTAAGGGACATTAGTGCATGTGGGTGGACAGTGTGGGGACACACATGGCAACACCTCTAATCATGCATCTCTGTGTTCATTAATTAAGATTAATTTAGCAGACACCCTGCTTTGTAAACTGTATTATTTCCCGTGGCATAATAAGAAATATATGAGGATCTTTGTCCCTGATTGCTGGTACACAGCTCCTAAAGTCCTTGGAATCTCCAGGGGATGAGTGTCTTTTGTATGCTAATGATGCGATTGGTGTCTTGGGGCTCCAGACAGCTTTAGAATGGCAACTGCTCACCAGGAAGATCAAGGCATGACTAGAAGTTAGAACTTTCAGCCTCAAGCAGTGACCCCTGGGGAGGGGATAGAGTCTAAAGGTTGAGACCAATCACCAATGGCCAATAATTTAGTCAATTATGCCTATGCAATGAGACCTGCATAAAAACCCTAAACAGTGGGGTTTGGAGAGCTTCTGAGTTGTTGGGAGTGCGGCATGCCCCGAGTGATCATGGGAGTTCTGCACGTGCTCTCCCATGATACATTGCATTGTGTATCTCTATCTCTTTTATTTGGCTATTCCTGAGATGTATCCTTTACAATAAATAATGAAGTATTTTCCTGAGTTCTATGAACTGTCCTAGAAAAGTAGCAAAACTTAAAAGGGGATAATGAAAACCCTCGAATTTCTATCCAGTCAGTCAGAAGTACAGGTGACAGCTTGGGACTTAGGGCTGGTGTCTAAAGTGGGCATAGTCTTGTGGGACTGAGCTCTTAACTCATGGGCTCTGATGCTAACTCTAGGTAGATAGTGTCAGAACAGAATTGAATTGTAGGATATCTAGATGGTGTCTAGAGAGCCGAAGAATTTGTTGTTGGTGTCAGAAAGCAGTGCAGACTATGCTCATTAATTTGGCAGACACTTGCTTTTTAAGTTGTATTATATCCCTAGTATAAAGGAAGTTCACAGCAGTAACTCTCAATAAAGGTGTGTCTTTGTGCAATTTTAACCACTACCAGAGACAGACACACTCACTGAAGGTTGGGTTACAGGATCTGTGCAGCTGATAACAAAGCTGTTCACAGGAATCGAGAGCAAGTTTCAGGGAGAAGAACCCAGGCTGGAGTGAGAGGGAAGCTGGAAGCGGCAACAATGTTAATGACTTCATTCTATGGAATGCACCCAGTCAGGAATCTGAACTATCTTCTCCTCTTGGGAACATGTTTTACCAGTCAAGGGGCTTCAGGCTAATGCTTGTGGATAAGTCTCAAGAGACAGACAGTATTTTGGGGTCAGTGATGTTTGCCAGTGGCCCCTACATGCTGGCCTGGCTGCATGAATGTGAAGATGGATGGCTTTTCTGACCTAGACCACACCTACTTCATGACCTGGAAAGCTGGAGGCGACATCCTGAATTGTTAGGAAAACATTGCGTATTACATATATACATATGTTTTCCTGAGCTTTGTCAGTAGCTTTGTATCATCTGAAAGAGGGGAGAGATTTTCATGCTTGTAGAGGGACAGGAGGAGATGAGGAGGGAGGGGAGAGAGCCAGAAACCAAAAAAAGAGAAGGAGACCAGTGGGAGGCAGCGCATTTGTTCCAAAAGCAATTTACTCAGCCAGTCATTTCCAGTATTCACTGGCTATTACTAAGGTAGAGAAAGAAATATAATGCTGGACAAGAACTGGCTCTCTTCCTCAGCCAAAACTCCTGCTGACAGACTCTGCCCAGGGACCATTTTTCTTCCATGATGGTCTGCACAATGCCAGTTGCGGGAGGTGACCATGGGGCTGAGTGCAGGAGCAATGGAGATGGGCAGAGAATCCTAACCCTTCCCTAAAACCCCTATTGTCTTCTGCACTTGCAGGAGTTATTGAATGGCAAGGGCAAGAGAGGGACACCCCATCAGACTGTGATGTGAGTTTGATAAGAGGCAGGTATGCCCAGGGGATGGCCAGGGTCCACAGCCACTCTCTCACTGAGCTTTGTGAAATATTATTAGTAGTGGTGTTTTGTTTATTCAGAACTCATTCTGTGAGGATTCCAAATGCTATACAAACATATTTAAAGTAAACATCCTGCCTTTGCTCATAAATTCTCTCAGGCCCATGTTTTGTAGCATGTAGCAGGTGAATATGGGGCTGTTCTTTGTTCATTTGTTTTCTTTCATAAAAACAAATGTGAAACCAGAATTTGAGGATATCCAGGCAGTCCATGTGTCATTGGCTGAGCAAGAGTCTTTAATGCCAAAATTTTATATGCCTATTTTACACAGTAGCTTCTCCATGACCCAACTTTCCAAGTTACAAAGAAATGCACTATGTCCTCTAGTCTGGTTCAATTTGGAGTTCTTAGTCAAAATGTTCTCTTTCTTATTTTCCTGACAACCTGCAAACTTGGTCCGTGTTATATTGGCCTATGCATGTAATTTAAAAACAATAACAAGAAAGAAGGAAAGAAGAAAAAAAGGAAAGAAATAAAGAGAAAGAGGGAGGGAGGGCGGCAGGAAGAACGGAAAGGAAAGGAAACGAGAAAGGAAAGGAAAGGAGGAAAACTTTGATCTTCTCTTATTCTCAGTCATTTTAGGGGCTAAAGTGAGGGAGCTAAAAATGCTATTTTCTAGAGTAGTATGGGTACTATGTGAATAAAGAGAAAGAGTACAGTGCGAAATGTGACTTGTGTTACATCACTTTTGAATGCCATTAGGAAATTCTGGGTGGCAAGATTGTTTGAGAGTAATACTCTTTAAATCATGTTCCATGAATAATATTTCCACAGGAACTGGTGGTTGGGCTATGGAAGTCAGAGACTGATGAATAGATACTTTACTTCCACTTTAATAGTCAATATTCTACTTTAATTTTTTAATAATGAGGTTGTGCATACTACTTATGTCTAAAAATGTTCAGTTACTTGAAGCATAAAATAAACATTTAGCAATTCCTCTTTTTAGAACAATTACTAGTATTTTATAAAAAGTAATAACAGTAGCTCTCATAAGAGTTTATTAGCAGTGTCTGGCACAGAATAGCTGTTTAATAAATATTCGCTGAATGAATGTGTGTATATGTGTATGACTGTCTGCTCACCCAGACATGTTCACTAAACAATAACCCAAAACACTTTGACACTTGTAATCCAGAGAACACTATAATTCAATCTAAGTTGGCTCTTTCAGACATGGTCTCATACCAACCAGATGAAGCTATTTTACCACAGGAGACTTTGCTAGAAGTTTTGTTTTTTAATGATCATCTCTGTGTTTTGTTTTTAAGCCAGCCAGTAGTGTTGTAATCAGACATTGTTTTATAGATTTTTGCTTTTAAAAATCTACTCACTATTTCTGTATCCCTTGAAAGCTGACAGCAGAACTGGCAAAATGTCAAGAATGATTCACAAAAATGCCAATACAGGATATTCTTCAACAGAAGGAATACATCTTTGGAAGATTCCCTGTCTGGGTTAATTAGTGTTCTTTCTGAATCTTTCACAGAAATATCTTAGAGCTGCCTTTATTAGTGGTTTTATCTATAGTATAGAAGCCCTGACCAGGCTTTTAGTTTGGCCTTAATACAGTGATATCTGCTCTGACAATCCCTGTCCTTTGATTAAAAAGGGGTTTCAAGAACACTCATCATTAGCTATTGTTATAAGAAATCAGCTCCTCAGCATGGGGTTTAGTCTTTGAAACTTTTTTTTTCCAGTCCAGAAATATGGATGGCATTGAAAGAAATGCCCCGTGATTACCTGGAGTCAGATGGAGCATCAGCCCAGAATTCCACATGAGGAAGTCATGGGTGTTGATTTTTCTCACTCTGCACTGCTCCCCAGAAGTTCTCTACATGAAAGGATTCATTTATTCAGAATCAACTCTCTTCCCTGTCAAAATGCATTAGCCGGATCCCTGAAGGTTGAGTGAGGCTGACAGACTCTGAAAATTCCCTCCCATAGAGACCCCCTTCTGAAGCTGTTGATCTTCTTTCCCCTTTACCTGCCCCCATCCTGGATTCTTGGATGTGGATGATGGGGGAGGTAATACGGGGAGCATTTTATATCTTGAGGGGTGCTTCTTATTCTGTAGTTGTCTACTGTGTTTAAAGTCATTTCATCTAGGCGAGGGTGAACTATAAATAGCTTCTCCATATCCTTCTGTTCTCTTCTCCTTGCCCTGAGAGACACAAGTCATAATTACTTTCTAAACAATAGTCTCTGGATTTATTAAATTTCTCTTTTAATACTTGCAGATCATATTTTTGTAACACTTTTTATGCATAGCGTATTCTCAAGCATTTCATTTGATATAGTCAGGTAAGGTGGGGAGGAAAAGTAGCTTCTAAAAACGTGTTTCCATTTTGTTTTGGGAAATCTGAGGTTAGAGAGGTGAAGGGATTTAAAAAGTCCAACAATAGCAGAAAAGTCAGAACCACAGTTTACTGATACTAACTTTTGTTATGTACCATCTCTGATAAAAACTCACATCTCTTAAATTCTGTTAACAGACAATTGTGCCTTTACCCCTGAGTTATTTGCTACATATTTCACCCCACCTCAAAGGAGGCATCATGGAGCTAGAGAATATACAAGGTCAGCAAAGCAGGATTAAGCTGTTGGGTCACAGAATGAATGGGATGAAAAGATGCAAGATTTTAGTACAGGATTTAAGTTTTTATCATCGTAAAATGTTTGGAAAGAATAGCCAAATCATTAATAATTTAATTTGAACATTTGTTGAGTGTATATATATATATATATACACACACACACACACACACACATATATACATATATATATATATATATTTATTTATTTATATGACTAGTCCAGGAACAATATTATGTGCTTAGAATACCAAGATGATATACAGTCTCTTTGGGAGAAACACACTTAAACAAACATGGAAAAATTACACCCAAAGGTCTTCTGGTTCAAGATGGCAATTTAAGCCTTATGCATTTAATTCCCCTCCCTTACAAATTTATGTTTGCACAAATATATATACAGACCTATACATATATACATAGATATATGGGTGTAAAGTAATGTGTGTGTGTGTATCACACCAAGATACATATTAGGAGAAATTTGAATCAGCATAGATAAGAAAAGAATCAGTATAAAATGTCTTGTTTACAGTATCAAATTGCAGGCTAGACTAACTCAAGATCCAGTAACTAAGAAGCCATACTATAAAGGGGGTAAATGTATAATCTCATAGCTTGGAGGGAGGGAATAATTGGGATAAATAAATAAATCTATCACACATAGCCAACCATAACTTGGAAAGACACTTGTTATATTCCTGAAATTATTCATAAGGTTAGAATTTTATCTCATCCACTTCAACCATTTCCTATTCTTACCTGTCACATTTATTTTTGTCTATATGGAGTTCCATCTACTTCACCTTTGAGGGACTTAATCATAGGGCTTCTAGCTGATGGATAGTGTCCTAGTTTCAAGGATGGGCTTTGCGTTGTTGTATTCTGTGTTTCGGCTTATCATCTTGTGCTCCTGCGATCCGTCAAGAGAAGTACATGGCTCAGGTGTCTGTTGCCTGCAAAAGAAAAAATGGTTGGAACAATGCTAATCTGACCTGCAGCCAAGCCCATCCTATCCTAGTAAAGCCGTACCTGACTCATAGAAGCAAGGAAAATAAGTAGTTGCTGTTGTAATCCGTTAAGATCTTGAGATTGTTTGTCACACAAAATGATTATGGTAATAATTGACTGATACACCATGGCACAGGGTGCACACTATTTAAAGTAGGACTTTTTGAAGAGGGTTTGTTGATAAGTGTCTTAGTCCGTTTGGGCTGCTACCAGAAAATACCGTATAGCTTATATAAGTAGCTTATAAACAACAGAAATTTCTCACAATTCTGAAGGCTGGAGGGTCCATGATCAGGGCACTGGCAAATTCAGTATCTGGTGAGACTCTGCTTTCTGATTTATGGATGGCATCCTCCCACTGTGTCCCCATATGATAAAAGGGAAAAGGCAGCTCTCTGGGCCTATTTTATAAGGTCATAATCCCATTTATGAAGGTTCCACCCTCAAGATCTAATCACCTCCCAAAGGCCCTGCCTTCTAATCGCCTCACATTGGTGACTAGGCTTCAGCATGTTAATTTGGGGGTGGTGGCACACACATTCAAACCGTAGCAATGGGCAAAGTCATTTCAGTCAGGAAGAAGAGGCAGTAGCCCAGCTAACTTCAGTGTTACAACCAACTTGAGGGAGTAAAAGCAAAGAAACAACTATCTTGTCAATAGCAGCAAGGTTTGTTACATTATATTCCTCTTTCCAGTTGCTGTAAACCAACCAGGCAGTAGGTCCATCAGTGCAGGCAGCAGGAGCTGGAGGAGAAGGGGTGGGGCATTGGGGTCAAGTCTGATCTTTTAGAAATGTAATTGGAGCAGACAGTGGACAGAGGCACACAGAGCCTGCCCTGTTGGTGTGCCTGGTTTGGAGGAAGCCTTCCCGTAAGAGTCTCACAACATGGACATTTGCATTGCCCAATAAACAATAACTGAGGCCCTGGTAAATGTTGGCTGCTACGACAGATGCAAGCGACAAACATCCACAAACAGAGAAATAAACCCATGTCAGAAGAATCAAACCTTCCCACTGCATGAATGCCTGTAACTTTAGCTCACTTCCTACTCCTCACTTACAAGGACTGGTATCCTTATCTGGCAACGTAAAAGTACAGGAAATAGGACAGAGTAGACAGGCCAATGTCAGTGGCTTGTTGAGAAAATGTCCCCATGAGGGTTACTTGGCATTACTGGTGAGACTGTCTATGGTCAAAGAGCCCCAGAGTAAAAGTCCAAGCCTGGGACTCTCAAGGATTTTCCTGGTGTCCATGCTGAAGTCATTCAAGTTGTGAGATTTGGACTCTCTTGACTGCCCAGGTCTTACCCATTTCTCCAATTCTGCTGCAAGTGTTTTGGAGATCTGGGGGACTGCCTTCCCATGCATTGAATCACAGGTTATTTTTCAATCTAGTAATCCAAGACCTGTAATAAATCTTGGAAAAACACCCTCACAATATTGAATATGTGAATGGCATCCTTCCCTGTTTGGTAACACTGATGCGGTTTTTTAAAATGTATATGTTTTTACATAACACTGTGAATATAAATGGAAATTTACTATGGTGTAGTTAAATATATAAGCTCTGTTTACCATCCTGAATGGAAGCTTGGAGGCATTTCCAAAATCTCTGGACAAAACTGACAATGGAATATATATGGGAGTGATTTGGAGGTTCTGTTTTGTTTGGGAGTCTAAGAGATGCAATTATATAAAGAAAGCACATATAGAAAGAACTGAACAAAATTCTATGTAGTCTTAACGTTCAGGGGCTAAATAATGGAAATGACTCTACATGAGGAAATTTAGAAAGAATTCTTTTTTCAAAATTATAAGGAGAAAATTCAAGATATTGCACAGTCCTGGGAACCAAGAAAAGAGATAATTGAGAAAATTAGTGGGTGATGCAAAGTGACAAATACTGTTGGAAAATGGATGTGGTGCAGGTTAAACTGGCCATTGGATTGGAAGATTGTGTAGTCCTGGAAGATCAGTGTCAGGCAGGTGCCTGGGCCAGACTGCAGTGTTAGGAAATGAATGAGAAAAGAGAGGATAGGATAAAGTCAAACACATTTTCAGGAATCCAGTTAGCTGGCCATCTCTCTGCTGTATTCTAGTTGTCTGTTTACTTGACTCTCCTTCCCAAAGGGTGGTAAGCTGTTGAGGACAGACACTATATTTTTAATCTGTATAACCAGCATCTAACACAGAGTCTGGCACATGGTAAACATTCACAAACTGTTCCTGAATGAATGAATTACCAACCCTGGTGGCTGGTAAGTGCCTTGTTGATAGACATTCATGTCACCTTTACCAAAGGAGCTGGGAAAAGCATGATACTCCCCAGGAAGGGTTCTCCAAAAGCCGTAGCGAAACTCTTTTTTTGTGCAACCTGGAATAGACACATTGCTGAAGCTACAGTCTGCAGAAACTGCAAGGGTAATTTTAGGTCATCAGGATGTCATTTCCCTAAATGGAATAACTAGTCTCTTGCTGGTTGAAAATCAAGTGTATTCTTGTCAGAGAGCTTTCGGTGCAGATACTGGAGAAGGCCTTGCTGGTTTGAACTAAAGCTTTCATCCCTCATTCTATAAGCATTGGTTTTGGATCCACATTTAAAATGAAAAATGCTGTTTAAAAATATCTGATAGTCCATTAAGTTCATCGTTTTGTCTTCTTACCATCTCCTCTCAAAAGCAAGTGCTGGGCTGCATTTCTCTAAGTGGCTTTTACAATGACATAACACACAAAAGCTGATTGTCTCTTCTTGAAAGGGTATGATCTTCCCATCTCAGAATAGGTCACTTTTTAGAAAGCATTGTTCCAATCCAGCTAATTTCAGTCTGATCATTTTCTTCCGTTCAATCTTCTAAAAAAGCATCCACTTCGCAACTCTGAATTCCATTCTGATTTTTTATACTTCATCTCTCATAAAGGATTTTTTTCTCTTTTTCCCACAGATATTAGTGTAGTCATATATCTACATACATTCATTTGAGTATATGTGTGTGTGTAAATATATAAAACAATAATTTTTTACACATGCAGATACTTTACCATTAAGAAGATTATAAGAAATAGATGAATTAATTCATTTGGCCACAAAGAGTGAGAATGCTGTCCAAGTGTCCTGCTCCCTCAAAGGCAAATGGGTTCAGTCTTCACCTCCTATCTTCCTTCCTATTTAGAATGAACAGACCATAAAGATAATAACATCTCTCATTAAGTTTTCTTCTAGGTCTGGCAAATGTGCTAAAATCCATTTGGTTTCAGTCTGACATGAGGGTCCAACCTGATATTGTGGATAATAACCTCAGTCACAGAGAAGTACTTAAATTGATAATGCCTTTAGGATTAAAACTAAAGCATTTTTCTCTCTTTCCCTCCTTCCTCATCCTCATACTTTCCAACCTCTATCCCATCCAAGTGTTTAAGTATTTGTTCTATTACATGGAATCAAAATTATCACCAAGATATCTTTTACTGTCTAGCTTACCACCTTTTCCTCTATGATAATTCCTTGACTATTATATTCATAGGGATCTCTTTTGACTCTAAAATCAACCATCTCTTATTTTTCCTTACCTCTGTATTCTTCATATATTACCTTGACATTTTGTAATAGTGTATGGCCGTATTCTGATCTTTTTAGGCTCAGGGATATTGATTTTTTCAGCTCTGCTTCTCCTTCGATCCTAGGCAACACCTACACATAGTAGGTATTCAATAAGCACGTCTGTTCAATGACTAGGTTAGCTTTTAAAACCTTACTTTTAAATTTCTGATGGTGGTTTTCAATTTTGCCTAACCTTTTGTGAAATGCCTCTCCTAGGCAACCAGTTTGGGCTGATCCCTTAGGACCTTTCTCAAGAACAGATTTGTATTATTTCAAAATGGCAGACAACATTTGGTTGCAATGTTGGTAATCATTAAGATAATACATAACTACTTATCTGAAAGTATCAAAAAAATCACAAGTATTTGTGGAATAATTAATGATTTCTGAAAACATTTGATTCATTTTGTTGCACAAAGCAATCATTTACAGTGTGTAAGCCAAGTGTTACTCCATAGTAGAGAAAAGTGAAATGTCTTTATCTGCTGAATGTCACAAAGCCAGCAAATAGCAAACTAAAACAGGAAAACAAGTTTCTTGGCTCCAAGATAAGTGAAGTTTCATTTGTTGTTTGCTTGCTTTCCTTCACCGAAGTTTTCTCCTACATGTTTAAAAAAGTTCCTGTGCTCTTTCACTTGCTTCCCTAAAACTTCAGGGAATTTCCATTGTTCCTATTTAGTTTTGTGCCCTAATGTGGTGTCTCTGTCTTCTGTGGCTATATACATGGTTCTCTCAGAGTGAATGGTTTTTTTTTAGCAAATTTGTAGCATGGTATTTTAAACACAGTCCTTCAAATAAAAATTTAAAAGGTTGGCATGTTAGGGCTGACCTTTACACAGAGTGAATCCGGCTTGACATTTCCCATGCTTGAAGATGAGATTCTCCATGATTGTTTCCCCTCCCCACCCTCCCTGCCTTAATTATTCCTGATCTCTTCCACTAAAACTCCGTTGTACCTTACCAGAGGCCTCCCAGAAGAGCAGGTCAAAAGCAATTACCGTAACAAGGTCATTGGCTTTTTCTTAGCACAATCAAGGCTTCTAGGAAGGGTACTTTCACTGCCCTTCTGTGTCAGAGTTGGTACATAAAGGGTCTACTGCGGAGTCCAGCACATCACCTTATACAACGTGTGCTCCACAAATAGTGTCATCGTTGGAGCTGAGTCCTTGAATTCTCCTAGTGGAAGGAAGACACTAAGCATCAAAGCAGGATGAGGTATAGCTCTGTACTGCGTTGAATACTGCTCACCCCTCACCCAATGTATGTGTATTTAGAACCTCAGAAAGTGACCCTATTTGGAAATAGGGTCTTTGCAGATGTAATTGGTTAAGGTAAGATGAGGACAGACTGGATAGGATGGGCCCTAAATCCAATATGACTGGTGTTCTTATAAGAAAAAGAGAGGGCTTAGAAAGATACAGACACAGACGGAAGTTGGCCATGTGAAGATGGAGGCAGAAATTGGAGTTATGCAGTTGTAAGCAAGTAATGACAGGCATTGCCAGCAATACCAGAAACTAAGAGAAAGGCATGGAACAGATCCTTCTGTAGACCCTTCAGAGAGAGCCTGGCTCTGTGGATACCTTGATCTTGGTCTTCTAACTTCCAGGAAGAAGAGAGAATGAATTTATGTTGTTTTAAGATGTCTGGGTTTCAGAATTTTGTTATGCCAAATGGAATAAATAGAAGATTCTACTTTTGAAAGACTTGTGCCTTCTTAGAGAGGATAGCATATCTACAGGACCTAGTGCTGGGCAATAGCTTCCCTGGTAGTTTAAGAGTGGCTTACACAATTTAGAAAAGTGAGTCCTCAGTGAATACTGTGGGCAGCATAGTAACTCTAGGAAAGTATGTGTCGAGACTGGCTTTGCATGTTAAGCAGAACAGAGAAAATTATAAAGAATGGAGAGGAGACACATTCCAGGGAGATGACTTGTTTGCTTCATATCCAATTTGGGAAAGAGGGTGGGGACTGTGGAGTGCCTTATACTAAGAAAAGGTGCAGGTTTTAAAACTGAACCATTTAGATGGTGGGGGGTGGGGAAGCATTGACGACTTCTAAACTTTAAGGAGCGGTATCTTTCATCCTTTCACTGATTATTGATAAGGTTATTTTTCCATCCATTTCTCATATATTAAAAATGATAGGCAAGTCTGTATTGCTTAGAGGCAGGAAAAAGAAGCCCAAGCTTTGATTTTTCCTGACACTTTATTTTGAATGAGTCACTGTCAGTTCTGGTTAGCCAGCTCTAATTTGACGCAATCAATGAGATACAGTCATGTGTTGCTTAACGACGGGGATATGTTCTGAGAAATGCATCATTAGGTGATTACATTGTTGCGTGAACATCGCTGAGTGTACTTACACAGACTTAGATGCCGTAGCTTACTACATACCTAGGATGCAGGAGACAGTTTTGCTCCTAGGCTAAAAACCTGTACAGCATGTTTCTGTACTAAATACTGTAGGCAATTATAACACGATTGTAAGTGTTTGTGTATCTAAACATAGAAATGATACAATACAAATATAGTATAAAAGATAAAAAATGGTACACCTGTATAGGGTGGAAGTTGCTCTGGGAGAGTTAGTGAGTGGTGAGTGAATATGGAGGCCTAGGACATTACTGTACACTATACGCTATCACTTTATAAACATTGTAGACATAAGGTACACTACATTTATAAGAACTTGTCAATAATAAATTAACTTTAGCTTGCTGTAACTTTATAATCTTTAAACTTTTTTAAAAAATTTGACTCTTGTAATAACATTTAGCTTAAAACACAAACACATTGTGCAGCTGTACAAAAATATTTTTGAGTCCTTATTCTATAAGCTTTTTTCTATTTTTAAAATTTTTTTTAACTTTTTAAAATTTTTGTTAAAAACTCAAACACAAACAACACACATTAGCTTCGGCCTACACGGAGTCAGGATTATCAATATCACTGTCTTCCACCTCCATATCTTGTCCACTGAAAGGTCTTCAAGGGGCCATAACACATATGGAGATGTCATCTCCTCAGGTAATTACGCCTTCTTCTGGAGTACCTCCTAAAGGACCTGCCTGAGGCAGTTTTATAGCTAACTATTTTTTTTTAAATAAAGAGACTCAATACACTATAAAATAACAATAAAAAGTGTAGTATAGTAAATACATAAGCCAGTAACACAGTCATTTCTTAACATTATCAAGTATTATGTACTGTACATAATTCTATGTACTATGCTTCTATATGACTAGCAGTACAGTAGGTTTGTTTACACCAGAAAACCACTAACATGTGAGTAATACATTGTATTACGACCTCATGATGGCTACTACATCACCAAGTGATAAGAATTTTTCAGTTCTATTATAATCTTATGGTACTACCATCATATATGTAGTCTGTCATTGACCACAATGTTAACAGGCAGTGCCTGACTGTACTAGCAACCTGTGAAACTGTTTCTCTGAGCCTGGCGTGTCGTGGAATGGCCACTCAGAGATATTATGCTGTCTTTTTTCACCAGTGGGCTGCTTTCCTGGGAGGCTGTTCTAGGAGAGCCTTCTTAACAGGCTAGGCACTTGAGTTCTGCATCCCATCTTGCAGGAATCGAGGCACATCCTGCGCGCTTGAACTCTGCAGCCTTTTATCCTTTCTTCAGAAAAGTGAGCCCAGCTCAAACAAAGCTTTTTCCCACACTTGGATACTGTGGCAGTTGTTTTTCTCCAACCATCAGCAGTATTGCTTTGTTGACAATAGAGTAAATTCTAATGACAGTGAAACCTGGATAGGAGAGGCTTCACTTATGAGCTGTGACCACTCCAGGGCCATTCATGTCAGGAATGCTTGAGTAGGCCACAAGGGAATTGGTGGGAAAAGGAATGAAAGATGAGATGCCATAATGGAGTTTGTTTTTCATACCTCAATTTTGATATTAAATTGATATATCTGCCATTGATAACCAGGTATTTAAAAGGTCCAGGAGTTTTCTTCCCTTATAAAACTTTATTTTGTATTCAAAAAGTGCACTGTATTATTGAAAGGTTCAGGAGTGAGTACATTAAATAAAATAATAACATGCACAGTGTCTGGGGCTCCATAGCAGGGGCTCAATATGTATGAAATAAATAAAGTGATGAATGAAGTAACACGTGAGTTTCTAATTTTCGCAAATATTTCTGGCCATAGATATTTTCTAAGTGGATTTTAAAGTACGTACTTTTATAATTTTGTTTTGCTAAATAAGATAGGAGTGTGCTTAATTTTGAGCACAAAGTTGAAGATTAATATTGAATTGAGTGAGATCTAATTTCTTCTGTCAATTAGTTCAAAACCTGACGGCTATGTAGGGTCAAATAAATTAAAAGTTAATATATAAAATGATTCATAATAGACTATTATATCTGAGAAACAATCTGGGGGCCAAGGACAGAAATGAGTAAACACCATTTCTTACCTGGGGAACTCCCAAACAGACTTTTACTAGAGAATCACAAAGAAAAGGACAAATCACACTAAGATGTATCGTACTCTATGATAAAGGAAGGCTAGCATGGCAAGCGGGCCCAGGTAAGGGAGCTCCTACCTCTTTCAGAATTATACACAGAGATTCTGATAGAAGTCACCAGGCAAGTATCTACTTATACAACTGGTGCTCAAAATGGAACAAAGCAGAGAGGTCACTAGCATGGGGCCTAACATTAGGGGCCAGAGAAGAAACAAGTGTGATGTAATGATGCTGAGGTTCTGGAGTTTGGGGCTGGGGATCTTTAATTGGCAGAAGTGAAATTAACCCTGCAGTATGACCTACATGATATCAGCTGTGTTGATAGCAGGCCAGTAGAGCTTCCAGTAAGCATAATCCTTAGATATGGTTTAAAATGTCCCAAGGACATTCTTAGCTCCAAACACTATTTGTGGTTCATTAACCTATGTTTACTTTCTAGATTGCACCTGTTGACACCCCCCAGCCTACGTTTCCAGGAAGATTCTCGTATCCTCCCTTCCTGGTGAAAACTTAATAAATAAGATAGTAGTGTTTCTGTTTTGGTACAGAGAAGAAATGAGAATTAATTATCAGGGAAATTTTTCTTTGGAAAGCAGAAGCTCTATAGTAGAGAAAAGAGAGGTTGTTTTGACTGTCAACATCTCAGAAAGAAAGTTGTGGTAGAGTGTGATTACTTCAGGAGTGTAGCCTCCAGGGTTGGAAGGTAGTGGTCATTTGAATGCAGCTTTAGAGTGCCACAGAAATACCCTCTGTGCCTCCAGGCTTGGCTTTGCAAACCTTTCAAGAACTTCCCTCCATGAACTTCCCGAGTCCTTTAATCTCTATTGTGAACTGGAGCTTTCTTTACATGTGTTAGATAAAGTGATGTTAGTTCCCCTTTAAGACAACATGGTGTGTCCTTCATTGTGGAACTAGAAGAAGAGATTACAATTCCATATTGAGGGGCATAATCTTTGCTTAAAAAGGAAAAAGCAGTGGTAGATAAAAATAAATTATCAGTAGGTATATAAAAAGGAGTTAAGTTATAGCAAACTCACTTACCACATGCTTTTGTAGAAACAAGCAACGTTAAAAAGTTTTATAATGTGATGCTTTTGTCTGGTGTGAAAAATAGTATGTTGTGCGTTTATACACAAGAAGAGAGTGCAGTTGTGTGTATGGGCCCCCGATAGCTTTGAGAATGAGAGCACTGTGCTTTCGAAACACCTCAAGGCAAATAGACAAGCAATACCTAAGCAAACACGGTGCTTCAGTTTCCCAAATTTCCACTTAGGTTCTTTTCATTCCTCTTCTCTCACCTTCGAGATGTTTCTAGGGTAACTTCAATCTCAATCTCACAGACCTTTGCAAATCAGAGTCATTTTGGGGAATTTTTGGGGAGAATAGAATGGAGCCAGTACTGTGTTCTGGTGCTGCCTGCACAGAGGTGAGCAGGGAGCCAGGACTGCATTGGGAGAGAGGACTGTAGGTGGCACTGCGTGGGATAAGGCTATAGCCAAGATTAAGGACAGCCTGGCTGTGAAGTCAGACCCTCCATCTGGCTTCTCTCTGGGCAGAGGACCTTCTGGGAACTTGGATGGGGAAAGCTATCCACCATAGCTCTCCATCCCTCCCTCACCTTTATAGGCTTCCCCGTAGGTCTGTGGGCCCCCTTTAAAGTTACACTACTCCCTAGGCACCCTCAGAAAGCATTTCCCTAGACACCAAATAGAACACAACTTTTTCCTGGGATGACCCCGTCTGACATTTTCTGGCCTGGATTATTGAGGTTAGGACCCCAATGACCCTTCTAAGTTTGGCTGTAGGGATCAGTGTCTGCAGCTCTTCATCTTTCCCTAGTGTATTCCATGAGCACATCTAAAAGTCTCCCTTTCCAAGTGGTACATCAATATTAAGGTATGGAATGTTTTCCTAATAGCTGTGTATACTAATTTTTTAAAATTCCTTTTATAAACTCTTTTAAATGCACTTTCATGTATAGAAGCAGACTTTAGATGTCTCCAAGTGACTTTCAGTTTTTCAGGTTGTCCCTTGACCTTTTAAAGAGATGCATTTTTAAAATAGTCCCTTTTTCTATCATCTGAAAATAGAACTAGCAGGGAGAGAGGGAAGATTTTGTAAGCATCAGAAAAAGTAAATGCAAAGAAATATCTTTGTTGTTCTGTACGTCAGAATAATAGGGCATTATTATTTCCCTGAGCGTGGAGGAGAGCTGAGTCTGAGAACTTTTGTTGCCCCAGGCAACAATGCTTATGGAGGTCAAGATATGGTTTCTGAGGCTTCTGAAATTACTTTTAAAAAACACCTCCTATTCCCCATTAGGTATAGAGCTGCAAAATATCAACAAGGGGCCTTGCTTTCTCTTTGAATAAGCTTTTCTACCTTTTTATCAGTTTCAGGAATGGGCACCTGAGCTAGGCTCTGAGAGCCAAGAAAGAGATCTGCCATAGCTTTCCATCCCTCCTCCAACTTTATATTTCTAATCCCAAGAGGGTGCTCAGGATTATTTATTAAATAATACATAATTTTTCAGTGATTAAATGAATGAAATAATTCTGGAGACACATAGCAACTATAGAAAAGACAAATACATAGGGAGCCCAGGAAAGTGAAAAAAAACAAATTGGGCTGGAGAGAAGGTGTTAGTCTTATGAAAACAGAAATTGTGATCAAGCTGTAGAGAGTCCACTCTATTTATTTCCCAAGAAGTTTCCTAAATTCCAGAATTCAAACACCTTGTAAGAGAAGGCATTTCTCCTAGAATAATAAGATGTTTTATTTGTGTTTGTGTGTGCATGTGCCAAAACTTACTTAGCTGAAAATTTGTCAAAGAGTCTGATAAAGGAAAATTGCTACACTTTGGTCCCTTTTTATATCTTTTTTTCTGGGGGTATTATTTTTTATACCTGGTGATTATGACATCTTCCTATTTGTCATCAAGAAAGTAATTATCTCTGTTTAACATGTAATCTGATCATTAGTAAGAGTGTTAATGAAACTCAGTGGCTTATTGAGCTTTGGCACTTAATTTAAAGTTGTTCATCATCCCTAAAGCTAAGCATGGAGTGAGTCCAGATACCTCCAGATGTAGCCACGGTTTTATATCTACAAGGAGTCATCAAATCAATTTTGTTAATGGCAAAATGAAGAATTCTATTTGGTAGGCTGTAGATGTAAACATACCATCCATCATTGACTTCATGATTTGACCATTCTTGAAACTTTTTAAAATAGT
Source organism: Symphalangus syndactylus (assembly GCF_028878055.3). Lineage (NCBI taxonomy): Eukaryota > Metazoa > Chordata > Mammalia > Primates > Hylobatidae > Symphalangus > Symphalangus syndactylus. The sequence goes on from NC_072440.2 coordinate 89,766,673, forward strand.
TTTGTCTAGCAAATGTTTTATTTAAGCCACCATCACAGAGGGGTGATTGAGCAAATACATTTACCTGCATTATCTCTTTTTCATTCCACCAGCAGCCACTGTGGGTATGCCACAGTATGGTCAAGATCACAGTGCTTATAGATGGCAAGCCTCTTTCTCTTTAGTTTTCTTTAACCATTTTTTTCTCTTTTCCTCTTCCCTTCCTCTCCCCTTCCTCTCTCAATCTTTCTTATTTCATCTCTGCTGTCTTCATTTTCACTCATCTTTGTCTCTGACTCACTGTCTCTCACATTTCTTAATCTCTTCCTCCTCTTTCACTCCTTCTGTACTACTCTTTCTTATTTCAGTCTCCTCTCTGTAACTCTCACTCATTTCCCTCTCTCTTTCCCACCTCATCTCCTTATTAAAATAAATAAATAAATAGCTATAATGAGAACAGGAGGGATCTCACTCCTCTCTGCCTCATTCAATGGTTAAAAGAGAAGTGGACTTTGGCTTTTTCTTAAAAACTTCTACATCTACTCTTGCAGAGAAGAGGCCTCAGGTTTAAGTGATGGGAATACCATCATATTTTAATGTGAATCACTTGCTGTAAATGCCCATAACCATGACCTTCTTCTTGGCTTTACATTTCCCAAGCAACGTCCTTTCAGCCCATGCCATGGAGAGGTTTAGTTCTGGCATGAATAGTGACCCAAGTTTAGGAATCATAAGAGATTGGAGTATACTTTGGTTTCCAGGATATTCAGAAGATGGAGTCAGAAGACTTGCTTTGACAACTGTCCTACTCACTCTCCTCTCTGAGTCTATGTTCTTCTTCTGTAACATGGACAAAATGATACCTCTTCTGCCTACTTCACAGGTATGTCCTGAAGATCAAATTAAGTACAGGATATAAAAAAACTTAAAAATGTCCTGCCTTGGATTGAGGCAATAGCAGTTTCTTAAATAGGACAGAAAAAGCATTAATCATAAAAGTTAAAATGATAAATGAATTGTATTATGATTGACATCTCATTTCATATCATCAAAAGAAGGCGCTAACAGAGAAAAAAGGCAACCCTCAATTGGGAGAAGTTATTCACAGTATGCCTATCCAACAAGGGCTCCTATTCAGAAAATATAAAGAACTCCTACCAATCACACATACACAAAGACAGATGATTCTGTAGGAAAATATGCAAAAACTTGAACAGTAACTCCTTGAAGGAGGATATCCAAATAGCCAATAAACAAATGAAAAGGTGCTTAATTTTAAATCCTTAGGCACTTCACAATAGAGGATGTCAAATAATGAATAAATATATAAAATTGTGCTCAGCCAGGGAAATGTGAATCAAAATGTAATAATGTGTTTATGCTACTACACTATCATCAACATTGCTTTTTTAAAAAAAATGACCCTAAACACTGTGTGTTGGTGTGTGTGTAGGACCTTGGGACACTCAGACAGTGATGACGAGAGCTTACATTCTGAGAACCATTGACTTTAAACTACTGTTGGGTGCATGTACTCCAGTTGAACATACATACACTGTACATCCTATGACTTAGCAATTCCATTTCTGGTATTTTCCTATAAAAATTTATACATATTCACCAAAAAAACCTGCATAACAAGGTACGTAGCAGAACTATTAATAATACCATAAAAAATAATTACCCAACTATCCACCAACAGGGAGAAAAAAATGTGGTTTATTTATACGATGGAATGCTATGCAGCAATGAGAATGAATGAACTACAATTGCATACAATAATATGATTGACTTTCAAATACAGCATTGACTGAAAGAAACAAGATATGAAAAAATAAATATCCCATTATTTCACTTATATAAAGTTCCCAAAAAGACAAAATTAATTGGTGGTAATAGATGACAGATTAGTTTTCTATCAACTCCTGGAATAGAGGATAGTGACCGTGAGGCCAGCAGGGGAATTTCAGTGGTTCTGGTAATATTCTTTCTTTTGAGCTAGGGGGTTACTTAGATGAGTGTATTCATATCCTGAAAATTCAAATAGCTGAACACTTATGATCTGTGTACCATGCTGTAGATACATTACATCTCAATCCAAAGTTTTTAAACAATACTATTCCATAAGATGGATGGGATTCAGGTACAACAGGGATTTTTTTTCTAGTGGGAAGAAATACATATTACTTATCAGAAATTCTATGCATGGGAAAGATAAATTATGACCTGTTTCTAGTCAAGGAAAAAATTCAGGCTAAGAAAAATTCATGTATATTTGAACTCAATGGAGATGAATCAGGAAATTGAGGAAAGTAGAATATTTATGATACGTTCTTAGATTGAAGTACAAGCAAGGCTGGCTGGAAACAAGGAAAGGTTGGTTGGCATGAGGTTCTGGTGAAAATGTACTTTGAGTTTTTATTGAATTCTGTGTGTAATATATGGAGTGATAAACACAATTAAAGAGTTTCATCAGTTCCTGTCATGGAAGAAGAAACCACAAGACAGAGTGGAAGGATGAAGGACTGAATATGGGTCTGAAATCCAACGTGAAATGAATGGGAGAGACATGATGGAGTAAATGACAGTTGGTGCAGAGATATAGCCCTTGGACATGAAGCTACTGAAGCCTGTAAATTCCTTCTTATTAAACCAAACTATCCTATATTATGACAGAAATTAAACTCAACATCTGTTCTAAGAGTTTTCACAGAACTGGGACTTCATTATGAGTATATATATTTGTCCACATACACCATATATATGAACAGTGAGGAATCTCATCTATTCTCACATTAATATGTGGCAGAACTGTAATTTTTGTTTTTTTTTAAGACTTGTTTAAAAACCTGGCGGTCTTCTCTTCCTTCCCAGCCAAAATGGCGTAGTAGATTGCACTCCATTTATGAACCAGCCATACATTAGCTTGCAGCGTGGGTAGGATTACCATAAATTAAGGCAAAACTACAACACTAAGCAAAAGAACAGAATGTGTTTGGCAATGGGCTATCCTTGACTTTGTAATCATTTGTTTTAATTCTAATCTGCACAATCCAGTAATCCCCCAGCCAAAGAGGCTTGTGAATTAGCAAGGTTTTGCTGTTATAAAACACTTGCATAAATATATGTGGAGACTATGTTTGCACCCAGGGTGTGCATTTTTGTGTGCAGATGCATCTGTGTGGGACTGGGCACAGTTCTGGATGTCTTGGGGACAATGGGAATGTGTAGGCCTGGGTATCTGTGTGCTGTGTTGTACATCAGTGTGTGAGGAGGAGTTGGGACTTGTCATTCATACAGCTATGCTGGCAAGAATTTGCTAACAAAGGATTGAGACACCCAGAGGTTTGTGAACTCACTGCCTAGTCTACTTATTACAATAAGTGTAAATTTGGAGCAGACAATGACATTGGGGATGTTTTGTAGAAGAGGTTATAGTGAGAAGAGGTGAACTGCTTAGAGTCACATGGATATTGGAGATAGGATACAGATGCCTCCTGAAAATAACTAGAGAATGAGTTTGTTTTCCAGTCCATTGAGTAACACTGGCTCTGAAAGTAATCCGAATCAGAAGTCTAAAACTTGAAGACAGGAAATCCCCATCTAGGGTATCCTTAGTGTCACTTCCTTTGTTTGCTTTGCTGTGGTGAAATGATGGCCATTGTCCTACTTACCGGAGGCACTGGGGACTAAAGACTGAAGCAGAGGGAGAATACAAGGAGGCATTTCTGTCAGTCTATTTTAACTCAGAGATCTTGGTATTGGTGGGGTGTGTATATGCCAGTGTACCTCCACGTGCCCATGCCTGGTTTTAGGTATACAGAAACTAAGTATTAAAACTACTAGGTAGCGGACTATATTCTACGAGGTCAAGGTCAGTAAAAGACTCTCCTTCCCACACTTAGTTATGCATGAAATTCTTCTAAAAAGAGGAAAGAGCGTTTTATTCTACATGATGGGGATTAGCAATTGGGCTCCCTAAGAACCCTGGAGTTTGCTGAAGGAGTTAGAAAATGATGTAAGAACACAATCCTAAGAACAGGGCTAAAGACTGAAGAAAGAAGAGAGTATGATGATACTAGGAATAGAGAAAGCATACGCAATGGAAGCAGGGCCCGTAAGCTAAGTTTTAGTGATGCAGAGTTTGCTGAGCGTTGGCTGTGTGTGTGTGAATGTTGGGCATGTACACACATGAACACATATTGAATATATAAATTATCAGCACATTTTCTCTGTTGTGAAGTATTTAAGTGCCAAGATATAGGTGGTTCTTGGAAGTACTTGCAGAGCATATGCTGTGCTATTCCACCATCTGTACCAGCCCTTTGGACCAGATTCTGTTGCTTTGCTTTGGGGCAAGAAATAAGGAAATGAGCATATTTCTCCCTCATTTGTTGTTCTTCTGCCCCTACCAGCTCATTCCTGTGACTCTACCACCAATGAGTCTCATTCACCCTTCTCCCTGGGGTGCACTTGAAACTTCATCTTTCACAGTGAAGAAATGGCTCTGTTGTCACCTACAAGGGGAAAATTCCATCCTCTCAGACAACACTGCAGAGGCAACTCTGTTCTCAACAACGTATTTGTGCAAACTCTTTTCTAGAACATCATGTCTTTTTCTCTCCCCTAAGGACCTCATGAATACAACTCCCAGCTGCAATTTCCTTCCTAGCCTTGCTGGATAATCTGGCCAAAACTAGATCTGATCAGTGTCTATGCACGACTTTTAAAACAAAATCTAAATCCTTTATTTAGCTACATAAAAATGCTCATGACCAGGTTTTGCCTACCTTGCTGACTCTATGTCTCACTATTATACATCATCTCTTGTCCCTACCACTAGGATGTATGTGAAGTTACACAAATTTGTCATGCACTTAGGATGCCAAATACATTCTTTCCTTAGCCTGAAAGGATGTGAGGCAGTAGGCATCCCTCCCCAAGCCCCCACCTCACCAAGCTTTCTATCCCTGATGCATCATGTCTGGCCTTGTAAAACACCATCATCCTTCAGGCTTTTCTGGCTGAATCATGGAAAGAGAGACTTTTCCATTTGTCCTCTAAAAATAAAAAAGCTTTTTTTTTTTTTTTTTTTTTTTATGAAAACAGTAAGGGAAAAAATAGAAAGGAAAAAAAGCATGTGACAAAACCTAGAATTTATTAAATTCTACAAAATGGGTTTCTTATTAAAATAACTTGCCCCCAAAGGGCTTAACTATCCCAGTTTTCTCATTCCAACCCTGCCTTGGCTGACCCAGGGCATAAATAGATTTCCTGAGACCTTGGCCAGCCTTAAGCTGCTGTCTTGGGAGTCTTTCTCCCACACTTCAAGGGACATTGCTGATTCATAGTGCTTGTTCTGGGAATTTGAAAAGGGCAATCAGAAGTTACACTGCATGATTTTTCATCTCCATGCTCACACAGAAGGCTGTGATAAGGGCATTGAGTAAGATGACCTCCAGGATTCTCCCTCCTTGGTCTTCTCTCCCTGGAATCCTCCCCAGCATCCTAATCTCATTTTTATTTTTTTCCACAATGCAGCTGAAACTTGCTTTTCCTGTGTCCTCTAGGTGATACTCACATGACCAAACTCAGAGTAGAGGAGACACACTTAGTAATTAATGACTATCTGGGGTCTCTTAATGACGCAGTTTGTCATATGGAAAGAGTGATGAGATGGAAGACTTGAAGCACCACTTGTGGGGTGATAAGATCCATTCTCCTCTTGGCTGCCTCTTTGTTGCCAAGGCAACACCATTGCTATAGGGCTCTGTGACTGTGTGAGGGGGTTGCAGGAATAAATTTGTGGCAGCCTTTGGGAGTCAGTCCTGATGCTGAAGGATCTCCCTCCTTCCCCTGAGTAGCATTTCCTCTGCTCTCATCAGTAAAGTGGGGAGAATATGAAATTGCCCTTTTGAAGACACTGGTTAGTATGGTTCAAAGGCTGTGGTTAATGCTTGGTTATGAAGAGCTGAAAAGTAGGAGAGCCAAACAGAAGTTCTCTGCTACTGAGGACTGGCATTCATGGCAGTGAAGTGTGAAGTTGGGCTTCAGACAGTAACATCATAGGAAATCTTGATTTGTGGAGACCTCTTCATTCTCTGGAGCACTGGGTGATGGAGCAGAGCTGGCTCTTTGATTCCTTGCTTGTCCTGGGCCAGTGGTTCTCAGGATGGGTCCTGCCTCTTTTTCACTTTTATATATGTATATTAGCTCTACTTATTCCATTCCATAGGCATGTTCGCTGTATTCCAATTCCAAGCAGGGCCATGGTTTCTGAGCTTGCACTATTTTTTAACCAAATGCATAATTCTGCAGGGACTATAAGGCGTGTTGATGTGAGCATCTCAATTATGGGGTCATCTCTGCTTCTCGCTCTCAGTTGCTGTATCTACTCTCATTGTGTAGGATGCCTATACTTTAAACTATATTGGTCTATTCACCTTGGTTCCTTTTAGGAAGAGCATTGTAAGAATTTTCAAAAACATTTTGATAAATATTTTGAAATGGCAGGTGATATCCTATAAGAGGGGCACAAGTAGTGAACTACAGTCATGAAACACGCTTCTAAGGAGAGTGGTAACAACTACTCGGAGGGTGTTAGTTTCACTCAGTCCTATGAGGTAAGGAGGGAATGCTGTTCAGAATTTACAGAGATGAATTGCTCCACATACAGAAAAGAGGAAAACCAGTAATTCAGGGAAATTCCAGACTGGAGAATAGAAGAACCAGATAGCAATTTAGATGCTAGAAACAAGAATGTATGAGAAATGGAAAGAGAAACTTCCACCAGCACCAGTGTACAGCCTAGAAGGAGTGTTTGATACTGAGACAAGAGTACAGATCACGTAGCAGAGCCCTGCCCAAGACTTCATGGATCTTTGCTACAGAACTCAGAATGTGACTGGTGTGACTGGATTCACTGAGAAGACTGTTGAAGGTTGGAGTTCTACTTCCTGGTTCACAGGGGCAGGGGACAGATGCCATCTCAAGAAGTGAGGAGAAGGTTGGAGTTCTACTTCCTGGTTCACAGGGGCAGGGGACAGATGCCATCTCAGGAAGTGAGAAGAAGATCAGAGTTCTACTTCCTGATTCACAGGGGCAGGGGACAGATGCCATCTCAGGAAGTGAGGAGAAGGTTAGAGTTCTGCTTGCCGGTTCACAGGAGCAGGGGACAGATGCCATCTCAGGGAGTGAAAAGCAGACTGTGGCCATGCAGCCAGGGCCAGCACATCTGCTTGCCGCATGAGGTTGGAACACAGAAGCTTCCAGGAGAGATAGCCTTCCGTCTCTTCTTTGATTATTTGGTCACTGGTAGTTTGGGGCATGTGCAGCACCATTTCCTTATTTAATGATATCAACAAAGAGGCTGATTTTACTCATCTTAAGGTGTCACAGACAGATATTGTTCAGGATTATTAAAAATGTTACTCTGTAGTTATACAGTAGCTTAAGTGTTATAATCTCACCCAATGCCTCCTTAAGATTAGTCCCATGTTCTCTTATTAATCAATCTCTAGCATGTTATTCAGTCTGCTTTTCATAAACCAAGATGGCAAAAATAAAATTGTAAATCCTCTAAGTCTATATAATGCAAAGTAGCTCCCTTATATTCTCTCAATTATACTAAGCAGGTCAGAATTTTTTGCCTATTTTCTAACTGAGAACATGTTGAGCATATTTTCTGAATAAAAACATCTAATTTTACCAAGTGTTATTTTCTGGCATATTAATCCATTTATATGGAAAATCCCAGACATAAAAATTAAATTGATTTATGTATATATTTGTTTAATCAGCAAAATATATATATACATATATGTGTGTGTATGTATGTATGTGTGTGTGTATATATACAAAGGATATAAGTGCCTAAACCCAAGATATAATATAGGGTTGGTTTATCTGCCACACACACAGTTTAACTGCCAGTCTAATATAGAATTAGATCATTTGTGTCTTGTTCCCTGCCTGTGCACTCAAGAACTGTAACTCTTACCTTCTTGTTCACTGTCAGCCCTCCCCTGAAATTTTATTCCTGGTGTCTTCGATTCTCAATCAGCATTTCTCTGACCTGTATTAGAAAAAGGTGATATGTAGATTCTTCTTTCTGGGAAATGGTATAGATCCCCAATCTCATAAATTAATTTATTACTATTTGTGGAGTATGTATTTGCATTTTAGAGGCTTTGTGGAAATCCCATTGGTGTCAGTTTGCTACTGAGAGAATATAAATCAAAGTTTAGCAAACCACCCAACTTTTGTTGACCAGGTGGTATACAAGCAACTAAGATGCTTGCCCTAGGCCCCTTTAGGTTTTATTATCATTTTGGAGCTACTTTGCTAACTGGAATTTTTGTATTTACAGACAATACTTTTATCTTTGGGTCCTCCAATTGAATTGGAGATACAGGATCTCAAAATCTCTCTTAGGGGCCACATAAACTCAAATGCCTTGAGAGTTATTTCAAAAATACCTTCTGAAGAGTACAGAGGGTAGTGAGGACCATGAAAAAGGTGGCAAATGAGAGTACACATATCCACATATAAACATTTAAACTTATAAATATGCATTTAAAAAATAATATACTGTAGTACCATCCAAACAAAGCAAACCTATAGCCATAAGGAATCAAAAAACCTTCAGTTTAAATGCCTTCAAATATTATATGGAATTGAAAATTAATTTCAAAGTTGAAAGGGAAAAATCAGAAAGGCCCACAGATGAGTAGTCCAACTTTGATGCTTTAGTCAGCAATGAATCTTGTAGACTGATGTGCAGTGCATTCTGTTGAAGGCTTATCAGCCCACTAAGCCCTGGTGAGAACCTTGAATTATACGCTGTGCAGAGCCAGGGATCAGAATAGGCATCAAAAGAAGACATATTTCTTTTCTTCTCTGAACCTGTGGTTGCAGGAATGAGAGGACAATGAGGGCGATGACACAGGTCAGAGGACAATCAATTCCTTAGCCAAGTATTTAGGAAAATAGTAATTCAGAGTTGAGCTCAGAATCTTGAACAAATGGCTTGGGGTAAAACATGTTTTCTGTCTGAATACTGTCTTACTAAATTTTGCGTTAAACTTGTCAATGATATAAGTAATTTTGAACTATTGGATTTATTTTTTACATTTAGATTCACATCTTCAATATGGTACATTAGAGCTTCAACCCAATCACTATCAGATTCCACACTGGGAATAGTTGGGATAAGAGGTTATCAAATAAACAATTAGAATCATAAGGGAGGAGAGAAGGTGTTATTCTAGTGGTGTTGCTTCAGGGGATATGTTTGTTAGTACTTGGCTTCATTGAAATGTGCACATTCAATTTGGGAGATCTTGTGAGGCTTTTTAAAGTTTAATTGCTGCAAATCTCTTGTTATCATGGTTTCCTGTGAGATTTACACAGTCCTAAATGCTTTCCAGTTTGAAAATTATTCTTTCCCATATTGTTTTGCCTGAAAAAGTAGGGTGTGCTGAAATATACAAAAGAATAGCATTCCTTCCCAAGAGCAAGGAAAAATGTGTATTAGTTTGCTAGGGCTGTCATCACAAAGTACCATAGACTGGAAGGCTTAAACAACAGAAATTTGTTTTCTCACAATTCTGGAGGCTGGGAGTTTGAGATCTAGGTGTCGGCAGATTTGGTTCCCTCTTTGGCCTCTCTCCTTGGCTTGCAGATGGCTGCCTTCTTGCTTTATCCTCACATGGTGTCTCTTCTGTGAGTGTGCGTACTTGGTGTATCTCTTTGTATATCCAAATTTCCACTTCTTAAAAGGATGTCAGTCAGATTGGATTAGGGCCCACCACAATAGCTTCATTTTAACATGATCTCTTTAAAGCCCCTACGTATCTCCAAACATAGTCACATTCTGAAGTACTAGGGGTTAGGACTTCAGCATATAAATTAGAGGACAAGGAAAACAACTCAGCCCTAAAAAAGTACAATTGCCTTCATGGTTAGACTGAATGACGGGTGAGGTCTCTTCTAGGTCTCTCCACATAGGATTTTCTGAAGCTGGAACTTGCTTTATTGATGGTTTCTTAAAAAACAGATGAACATGTATAGAGCTGGTTTCACATCTATGTTTTTGCACTACATTGGCCATATCACACCAGCTTTCCTCAAAGAATTGGGCTTGAGATGTGACTTCCTGTTTTATGAGCTGTCTCCCTACTCTCACCATCATCCCCAATCACAAACTGTTCTAATTCCTATGTTAGTCAGAAAAGAATATCAAATAGGGATGATAAAAATATAGATTGTTGAGAGGAGAGGCTGCAATGAAATATTTTCCTTAAGGGAACTTGAATATGTTAACATATCTTCATGAGAAATGATGGTTCCAGAACAAAAGCACTGGGGTTGGAGCACAGGATAGAGATGTAAGAGACATTTCTAAGGTAAAATTCTAATATGATGACTTATTAAATATGGCATATAAAAGAGCAAGGCATCTAGAATACCTCTGTGGATTCTTCTTCTATGGATGGTATACCCATTTACAAAGATGACTAGCAAAGAAGGGAATTTACTTTAAAAGTTATCCAAAAGCATATATGTATAACTATGTACTATATATGTATATATATCTATTATATGTGTGTGTATATATATGTTTATAACCACAGACACATTTTTAAACTGTGCTAGTTAAGCAGAGTTTCTGCAGTATTTCAAATAAGCCCAATCACAGAGTTTGACTTCTTTAATGGTTAGCAGACGCATAGCCCAAGGCTAAGGTGCCCTAGAGCTGTTCTGTTTTAAATAGATAAATGCAAGAACTGGGCTTGTCCATATAAAAACACGAGGCATTTATATCCTAGGTGAAATAGCATGCACTGTGAGAAAAAGAATCATATGAGAAAGGTTCCTGACACATAGAATTAAAAATATATATGTATTAAATTATAGGATTATCGATAATGTAGTTTTTTAGTGTTTTGGTGCAATTCCTTTTTATCCACAGATAATGATCACTGCTCCACAGTAACTAATTGACAATAAATAATGTGTGGAAAAGGGTGTGGAATAAAATATTCATAGCAAACATTCCATTTTGTGATTAAGGATCATTAGATGCATTAACTGCCTTACTAATGAATGCATTGTTAATTACTTGTTAGCACTTTGGCCAGGCAAATTACTTAGAACACTGCCGACTCTTGTGAGAAGATATGTTGGCAGTAAAAAATGGAAATATCAGGGAACATTTACAGAAACAACAAACTCCTAAGCTCAACTTTATCCAAGATGACATCAATTTCTTGCTGAATTTTTGTGCAAAATCCATCCATATAAGTTGATTGTTAATACACAAATGTGGTAGAAGCCGAAAGATGGGCTTCTTGGTTTGGGTTAATAAATGGGTTAATTTAAGGGAAAACAAAGTCTTCTGTTGCCACAAAGACACATTCCTGCATGTGAGTTAAACATAGCTGTGAAGCCCAACTTTATGGGAAAGAATTCAAGGGAGAGCTTGAGGTAGAAGAAAACAGCTTTATTGAAGAGGCAGTGTTACTACAGCTTTGTGACTACTCTGCCAGAGCAGGGCTACCCCATAAGCAGAGAATGGCAGTGACATTTATACCTACTTTTAATAACATGCAGATTAAGGAGTGGTTTATGCAGAAATTTCTAGGGAAGGGGTAGTAAGTAACCTTTAGGTCATCGGCCTATTGCCATTGAAAGGGGTGGTAACTCCCGGGTGTTGCCATGGCAATGATAAATTGACATGGCACACTGGTGGTTGTGTCTGATTGGAAAACTGCCTCCTCCCTCATCCCTGTTTAGCTAGCCCTCAATCTGGTCCAGTGTCCAAGCCCCACCTTTGGAGTCAAGTCCTGTCTCCTACCTGAATACTACTAAGTTTCATTATCATTAAAACCAAATTGTACCACTCAGAGATACTTTAAATATAAGTGTGGAATGGCTTGTCTCTTCCAATACCTCTATAACATTTACATTTAGTTCAAGTGTCTGGGATCAATTTCAATGTTGAAACATGATTAAGCTGAAAATTATAGACTATGCCTAAACCAGCCCTCATGTAACCAACTCACCAGAATAACATAGTTGGGCACTCCATCTGTAAACATACAGAGCAGCGTCCACAGTGCTCTTGGTCTCATGGACTGCAGGCTCCTCTACCCTGTTCTGGTGCAAACTGCTCCCACTCTTTGTAATGTCCTTACTATGTCTCAATAAATATGTTTAGGCTGGTTGCCCTTGCCACTGTAATTGCATGGCTCAATGAACCTGATATTGGATAAATATCAGTTAAATCACTAAGTTATTAATTGCAAAAAAAGTTTCAGATTGTTTTTCTAAGAAGCTGAGGTGCTAAATAATTGTTGTCAAACTCTGGTAAGACAACCAAAAAAGGTAAGAAAAACATTGTAAAATTCTAGGATTATGAGCTCTGATGTCCTTTGCATAGTCTTTGCAATCTCCCTCTCATTTAAAGACATCATAAAATGAAATTGTAGACCATGTATCATAAATGTGGCTTTCAGAAGAGAACTTTGTGGAACTCTCGTCAGAGAACCTGAGCACAACAAAAGGGACTGGCTGAGCTTGGTGGCTTATGCCTGTAATCCCAACAGTTTGGGAGGCCAGGGCAGGAGGATCCCTTGAGTCCAGGAGCTTGAGACCAGCATGGGTAACATAGAGAGACCCTGCCTCTACAGAAAAAAAAAATTTTTTTAAATAGCCAGCATGGTGGTGTGCACCTGTGGTCCCAGGTACTCAGGATGCTGAGGTGGGAGGATCGCTTGAGTCCAGGAACTTGATGTTGCAACGAACTATGACTGTGCCGCTGTACTCCAGCCTGGGTGACACAGTGAGACCCTGTCTTAAAACAAAAACAAAAGACAGAAAGAAATAACAACAAAAAAAGGCATTGACCTTGCATCATAAGCATAGTTAATGAATGCACATTTATATATCTTAAGTAAGCATAGTTATATATATCATAAGCATAGTTAATGAATGCACATTTATATATCTTAAGTGAAAACACAGTGTTTAAGCAATAAGTGTTTATTTAAATAACTCTGCTTTACAGCCTTCTAAAATTAATTGGCTGGTTACTGACTTTGAATGCTGTAGATTGGAAGAGTTTCTATTGTATATGGAAAGTGAAAAACAACAGTGTACAAAATATTTACATTATAATCCTACTTTTAAAACTACATATGCAAGCATGTATATGTATTTTTAGAAAAAAGCAGATGAGAATATTAGTATTTAATGTTGGGTGCCATGTTTACTCCTGGCCTTTATTTTCTTTGTTATATTTTTCTATAATAAAATTTCCTATAATTCTCTCCTATTGCATTCACAATAAGATTATAAACCTGTAAATGCTATTTAATGCCCTGTGTTTTCGGCTCTTCTGTCTCAGACTCTATCCTCGTATCTCCCACCAGAGGCATTTGACCACTTCCTGAGGACAGAGTGCTCAGAACCTCCCACAAGACAACGTTTGCAGCAGGGCTGGTCTGTGCTTCTTCCTGGATCACATCCGGGGGCTTCATTCCTAAGGACCTTTTTAAACGTGTCCTAATTTACAAAGTTTCTTCTTGGTCCCAGGAAAAACTTGGAGATGGAGTCTCTGTGTTTCAAAGACAAAAAACAAAAATTCTCCCTTTGCTTTGTTTTAGTTTGCCACAGTCACCGTGGTTTGCTGATAATTCAGGCTATAGAAAATCTAAGTACTTGGAACCCCAGCCACGTTTATAAACATTTCGAATTGTTATAGTTTATATCCTTTTTTCCCTTGCAGCCATGTTCTGAAAAAAGGAAAGAAAAAAGGACACTAGTTGAAACTGTTCTCTGAAACTACACGTGTGACTTGTTTTTATTCATGGTTGAATACACTGGGGAAAAAATGACTTCCTGTTTACTTCAGGAAGACTAAACTGATATCAGGTAAACAGCTATAACTAATGCTGACAACATAGAGGAAGGAAGACAGAACTTTCGCAGTAACTCTAAGAGCATCCCAAGAGGGGTTAACATGGAGACTGTCGCCTTGGGCCTTGTAACTTATGCCATATACAGCACACGCTGGGGAGCAGAGCCCAAGAGAGCAGGCAAGACATCCAAAATATTGCTCAGTATGTTCTAAGAATCCACCTGGCTTTGGCACCCAGCAGACGTGGCTATTTTCAGAATGCCTTGTCTATGTTTACATCTGAGTTCAGTTTAATGTTAATTGTCCTAGAATCTGTTGGCATTTTTCTGATTTAAGGCACTGGTAACAGAAGATATGTTTCTCCCTAACACCCACCCCACCGTTTTCCAATATCATCATGTCTTTGTTTCTGATTGCCTTACAATCATAGGGCAGATCTGAGGAAATAAGAAAGTGGTCAGGGGTTGGAGACTCCTCGCAGTCACTTATTCTGTTCTCTGCTTCTTAGATTTGTTCACCCTGGCCACAGGGCTTCTGACCCTCTGAGTCTGGTCTTCTATCTGCCATCCATAGGTTGAGTATGAGGATAAAATTAGTACTTACGGATATTGAGTACATAAGTAATTTACATGTGTTTCTTAGAATAAGCCTCACAACAAACCTAAAGACTGTTATCATTCTCATTTTGATGTAGGTGAGACTTCAGACCAGATTGAAGACTGGTTGAAACAGGGAAGAGGCAGGGAAAGCAGCATCCCTCCATAAAATATGCCAGCCAGCCCCATGACCGTTTACCATTGCCATGGCAATATCTGGAAGTTACTGCCCCTTTCCATGGCAACACCAAGAAGCTACCAGCCCTTTTATAGAAATTTCTGAATAACTCACTCCTAAATTTGCATGAAATTGAAAGAGTATAAATATGACAGTAGTACTGCCCCTGAGCTGCTACTCTGGGCACACTGCCTGTGAGTTCTGTTGCTGCCGCACACTGCCCCTTCAAATTAACAGTTGCTAACACCACCAGCTCACATTTAAATTCTTTCCTGGGTGAAGCCAAGAACCCTCCTGGGCTAAGCCCTAATTTTGGGGCTTGCCTGCCCTGCATCAGTTTCACTATTGAGAAAACTGAGGTTCAATAGGCTTACAATCAAATTGTCTATGATCACAAAACCAAGAAGCATCATAGCCGGGGTATGAACCTAGTTCAGTTTGAAAAATTCTAAGATGATATTGTTTGTACACTTCACAGTGCTGCTGCACTATGTGGGACTGTCCCTTTATACATGGCTGGGCTGCTCACCCAGGGTACAGAGAACACAGAAAAGTGAACTGTCCACAACAACCCTCACCTTGGGATTTCACTCTTCCTTTGTTCTACTCTACTCTCCCTTCTCCATCTTTGACTTTAAGTCTTTACCCTTTATTTTTATTTATTATTTAATTTTTATTTCAATTTCAGGGGTACACATGCAGGTTTGTTATATAGATAAATTACATGTTGTGGAAGTTTGGTGTACAAATTATTTTGTCACCCAGGTAATATATATAGTATCCCAATAGGAAGTTTTTTGATCTTCACCCTCCTCCCCCCTCTACCCTCAAGTAGATCCTGGTGTCTGTTGTTACCTTCTTTGTGTGCATATGTACTCAATGTTTAGCTCCCACTTATAAGTGAGAACATACAGTATTTGGTTTTCTGTTCCTGCATTAGTTGGTTGAGGATAATGGCCCCCAGCTCCATTCATCCGCATGAGAGCAGAGCACATGGGCTACTTCTAGGCAACCATCTTGACCCAAACCCCCAGGATTTACTCTTCTTGTTTGCAGTGAGATATAAACTCTATTACCTGGCAGTATTTATTTTTTTCTTTAAAAAAAGTAACCTTAGAGGTATAATTTACATGCAATAAAATATTCATATTGTAACCCTCCTCCTCCAACTTCCTGCCCTACCCATAGTGAGCACTCAAATCACAGGGCCACCCTATTCCATGAATAATGTACCAGAGTGTCCTAATAAAACCCAAGACAGAATCACTGGTTCCAGGAAACATCTTGTGGCCATGGAGCCATGATCCCTCCCCTTGCATGTCCAGGCACTCTCTACCAGGATTCACATATGACCTTAACACTAAATGTGGCTTTAAACATTTGAGATCCTCACTTATTTCTCCCTTTACAGTACAATTTACTTCCAGATGCCAATGATCAAATTGTTGCTTCTTTGAATATTACATGATTTTTGATTTCTTAGTGACTACCCCTGCCAATCTGGTTACCACCACCAGAACACACAACACATTTCAGTTAGTTTATGACTTCCACCAGTAATAAGGAGAGATGGAGGGAGCCACAGAATTCAGAAACAATAACTTGAAATATAGGAAGAGATAGGTCTTGTGACTAATATCACATCTGGCTATATTTTCAGAAGTGGTATGAATGGTACTATAAGTAAAAATTGCGTTTTTATCAGGAGGTTGAAGGGTTTTTTTTTTTTGGTGCCTACAGAAAATGAAGTTGTCAGTTTCAAGTAATATAAACAGTTTGAAGTTGAATGATCTATGCAACTTTCACCAATAGCAAATATCCTCTGTAGAGTGTATATTACAATGTAAAACGTAGGATATATTGTCATTTTTATTATAATACAGATGCAGTGGCAACACACTCTGGTGTGCTCAAAGCTGTTTCAATCTGTCCTAGCAATTGTCAAGTTTCTTTGGTCATCTCTTCTTCACTAAAATCCACAGGAAAATAGGATCAGTTCCCACATGGGCATTAGGACTTACAGGACTAGTCTTGATGATGGGACAAGAATTTGCACCTTGCAGAATCCCCGTATGGCCCCAGCTCATGGACAAATCTTTGGAGTGTCAAAATGCAAAGGCTACCTTTCAGATTCTAGGCTATCCTTGTAGCCTCCTTGGGGTTCAGTGGGTGTAAAACATAAGGAGATTTTAGCCATGATTTCTATGAGGGAATCAGGCCAAACTGGAAAAATTATAGGGAATTTCCCAAATTTCTTGTAGAGAACTCTAAATTCAGTGGAGGGGTCTGAGGTGATGCATGGGTTTTTAGCTTCTTGCACCAAGGGCAGCATGGTACGCTTGATTCCTGACTTAAATAATCTATAGTATATTTTTAGAAAAAGAAAACGTGGGAATCCTTTCCTAAATAAAGTTTAATGTATACTCTACTTGTTGAGAGTGGGCTACTTCTCACCTCAAGAAATTGTGAAGCAATTGAAGAAATTGTGAACAATCTGAAGCTGTGAACACCAAAATCATTAGTTCTAATTGTTATACTTCATACACAAAAGTGCTAGAGGATCATGGAGCAGGCAGTGATGAATTATGGCAATGCTGGAAATGCGAAATACCAGCTCTCCCCTGAATCCAAAAAGTATTAATGCTTATGTTTACAGTGTGCTTGCATCTGCATGAAGAATGGCCTCGTTTCAGTAATCCTGACGTCTACAGCTGCAGTTGGGCTGCATCTATTATCTATCCTGCATTCCTCTCTTGACTGATGCCTTCAATCCCTTTGTCACTGAGATAGAAGAATGCCACACTAACCTTCTGTTTCAGTATGATAACTGTTTCATTCAGAATTCAGTGCAATTATATAAAACCAGTGATAGATCCACAAGCTTTTTTTTTGCTGGTGGTGGGGGTTATTAGTAGCTCTGGCTGCCACAATCATTGAATAATCTCTCATCTCAAAATCGTAGCCTCACAATTCCCCTTTTAGGTAATCACTTAGTTGCAAGGTATGTTTTTCTTAGATTATAGAAACTGGGCTTGTGGCTATAGCTGCCCTGTCACCCTCTGTGGAGAATGGACATTCCACATGTGCTGTGCTTCAAAAGTGAGGGCCAAAGAGTGGGGTCTGGGCGTCTGTGCCACAGAAAGTATTCAGAAAAGCAGATGAAGGCAGAGACACTGGAAGCGTAGTAATTAACCATAGACCAGGGGCATTCATGAGTCACCTTGACAGACAGAACCTTGCTGATAACCTGATTACCTCACTCATCTCCTGGAGATAGAAAACTAGAGAATCCATAGGGGATTGGTCCTCTGGGTGCTCCTAGCCAGAGGAAGGTCAGCTTCAAAGACTCTAGTTTGTTAAGGAGAGATCCAAAAGCCATTTAAACCAGAAATGAACAGATAGGAGTGGGATAAGGATTAAAATATTTTAAAGAGGTAAAATTCATTGCCTGAGTATAACAATGTAGAATCTCAGACCTTCAGAAGTTTTAAAATACATGTCCTTGAATTTAGACTTAGTGCATCTTCTTAAAGAAGTTAATTATGTCTGAGAATAAAGATTTATCTCATCAAAAACACTATAGCACTCTTCACAACTTTTAGTTGTTTGTCAGTTATAATAGGAAGGAAATGTTATCGTAACATTCTAGTTAAATTAAAGCACATCTTTTAAATAATTAAGCTTTTTGGAACTTTTAAAAATTATTATTTTCTATTTTAGGTAACCAAGAACATCAAAAGTACTAAATTAGAACTATGAATGCCAATCTGGAATAGTTTGTTTATTAAAACTGGCTCACTCAGGTGTGGTGTGGGAATGGCAGTTCCACTCGGCTTGGTCTCATGAGTAAGCTTAGGGCTGGTGCGACTGGACAAGCTAAGAGGCACTTTAAAAGGTGAACTTCGGGGAATGTGGGCTGGAGAAGCAAGCGGTGGGGGACAAGAAGAAACCTAGCTCTGGAACCTGTCTGGAACTAACAGGATCACCCTGGCCTCTGTGTCTCCTGAAGCTACAGGCTAATCCTGATTTTCCACTTCCCTTCAGTTCGAAAAATGTGTGTGCACCAGAATCCATGCCAGGTGCTTGGGATACAAATAAAAATTAAACATGATTTTTCCTTCTTACATTGCTCAGAGCATTGAAGGAAAGGAAAGAAACTTATTAGCTAAATTTCCTTCACTTTATGTTTTCTGAGGTATTATTTAATTTTGAAATATGTTATCTTTTATTTGCATAGGTAATAGAGCTTACCGGAAAAAGATTTTGTAAAACTCAGAACAATATTCTTTTCCTCTGCCTCTTGGTTGCAGGTTGGTACAGCTTCTATAAGCCAAAGTTGTTGATATTGTGGTGGTGGTGCTTGTTTTGCTTCTACTCCTCCATTAATGAGGACAGATCTTTATAATTTTACTGTTCTCTGTCTAGGGAGAAATAAGCCTCCATTTCCAGTGAGGCCTTCTCATTCCGTGATTGAGAGGGAGGGCTGGCTCAAGTGCGTGGCCCACAGGCAAATTGTCCATACCTGCCCATCAATTACCTAGTAGACTCTGCCGTGTCAAACAGCAATTGTGCTTATATAGGGTGTAACACATAGTAGACAAGATGTGGCCTAGAGGACAGAAGCCACTCTGGATATTTAAAGCAGGAAGAATTTAATATAGGAAGTTAGCTGCTTACAAAACCATTGAGACAGCTGGGAAAGCCAAGAGTCAAGGTCAGTTCAAGTAGCTGGCTTTGTGGAAATTAGGAAATGCAGGAATTATAGGAATTTCTGCACATAATCTCAAAGACCCACAGCACCAGAGAGAGTGACTCACAGGAGCAGGTCTAGAAAGTTCTCTAAACCCCACTTTTTCTTGGCTTCTCTTTCTTGTCTTCCTAATTGTATGTAGGCAGTTTTTATTGATAGGATCTAAGTCAGAACTCCAGGAATCCTGAGAAAATTACTTTCTAGGCTTCCAGACCTTGTGAGGTTCAAAAGTAAGTGTGTGTGTGTGTGTGTGTGTGCGTGTGCATGTGTGTGTGTGTGCGTGCATGTGGTCACATGCACATGCCCGAGAGTATGTTTTGTGGGGTTAGGGTTTGGGGATGCTGAGTACCAACAATCTCCAGCATTTAATAATAACAATAATAATAATAATAATATAAATAGTAACGACTACCATGTATTGAACTTCCCCTTATTCTATTCACTATGTTAGGGACTTCACATGTATTCTCATAGGTGCTACATAAAAGGGCCACTAGTATCATTCTCATTTTACAGATTAAAAATCTGAATTTTAGAAATACGAAGTAAATTTATCAAAGCCCACCACTACTAAGTAGTGGTGCTGGCATGCAAATCTAGGTCTATTTTACTTCTATGCATGGACTCTATTTAGAATTAAATCTTGCTTCTGCTGTTTGATCAACTGATGGTACAGGGGGATATTTATTTCTGAATAATTAGATGCTTTCTGTAGTTATTCTCTTGCTATCAAGCAGAAATCAAAACTACAACTCAGAAAGTTGATCATTTTCCTAGATCTTCACATTGGACCCTTTCATCCGATCATTTTTGTTCCCTCAAAGCTTTATCTGAGCTTTGGTTACTAAAAATTTCTCCAGGGTTTAGGCAGAGCATTGAGAAATCTCAAGTTTCCACTTTTCTTTTTTAACTTGGTAACATTTGTTTGTGTATGTTTTCATAAATATTATATCAGGGCCACAGCTGAGAGGCCTTCACGGATCTTTTCAATAAAATATAACAAGTCTGTTAATAGAGATATGCATTGGTTGCTGAAGAGAAGGAAGGAGTATGCAATATATATCTCCTTTTTGCGCTGACACAGTCTTTAAGAAAATACCCCATACTTTGATGTATTGTTCCAATAACATGGTCACTAGAAGCATGGACAGCACAAAGATGTTTGGTTATAAGGAAGCTAGATGTTTGGATATAGGGAATTTGATACTGCCCATGTAATTGTGGTTTCTTGGTCTGATGCCTACCTAACTAAGCTTAGTTCTTCAAAACTAAGTATGAAAGCATCTTTTCTTTTTGCCTCCTAAGATTGTAGTTAAATAACAAATAAGATGAAATAATCACAAGAGAAGAATTCTATTCATCCATAAAAGCTTTAAGAATTGCAAAATTTTTCCATATGTGTTATCTCATTTGATTCTTATAACCAGACTAAAAAATAGATAGATTGCATATGATATCCTTATTTTAAAATGAAGATTCTCCAACTCAAAAGGATTAAGAGCGGCATATTGTGTTCAGTGGGGCTTATCTACATGCACCTCCCATGGAGTTGGCATTGTGATAGAATGAGCCTATTGCAAACCCTGTTCTCAAATTCTCACCCTGGGACACATGACTGATTCATGCCATCTGTGAAATAACAATTCAATAAATACTATAGTATGACAAGTTAGACATGCATAGTGTCCGACTGAGTTGTACAGATAGAAAGTGCCAAAAGAGCTTGGAGAAAGCTCTAGAAAAGCCATATAGAAAAACTTTCTCAAGAAAGTTGCTCTGAGGCTCTGGGCCATGGATATGAATTAAGGGCATGAGATGTTGGCCAGAAAAATGTCACTGGTGTGGTCCCAAAGCAAGAGCAAAATAACTTTTGGTACATCTTTCCTGTACCCCAGGAATTAGAGTAGTCATCTAATGCATTATTTTGCATTTAATCTTCACAAGAGTCCCAGGAGTTAACTAAAATCATTCCTTTTTTAAAAAAATGAGAAAAATCAAGGACATAAAATTGAAGTTACTATTCTGAAATCACACAATTGTTAGATAACAAGGGAAGATTTTAATGTAGTCTGTCTGACTTGAAGTCCAAACTTGGGTCTTTTCATTGTACCAAACTAACAAAGTAATAACTGTGCTTTACCATTGAGGTTACTCATCTATTCAGTCAGCAAATGTTTATTAAGTACTTCTTATGTTCAATGGGCGACATTTGCCTTTGAGAGCCTCAAATGAATGAGAAGATGCTGAATGCTTATAGCAGGTGGTGATTTAATTCATTTCATGTCAGTTACAGGATACATCGGTCTATGCCAGCATTCCATTTGGGAATCTCATATTTTAACATAGTACTGGTAGGGTTCACTCAGGGAATTTCCACCAAGAACATTACCCTCGTTTACTCAGAGGCACATGCCACAATGCACCAAAATTTCTAGAACCTTCTGTTCCTCTACAAAATCAAACACATTTTTGCACACTTCACAGTTTGAATGTGCTTTTTCCGCTATGGTAGAGAGTCCCAAATCACAGGGCAGTGTTAGTTGAAATGATTTGGACATGAATTTAAAGTATAAAGTACCATCTGTTTCAAACAGTTAGGAAAAAGATAATGGGAGAGACACTTTCGAAGATAGATGGTTATTGGGAAACAACATTTGGTTGAGGAATTACTAAGACAGCACACTCAGGTCATTTATAATCCACCCAGTGTCTGATGACAAAAATGAGAAAAAAATGGCGTGAAAACTGAGAAATGGTGTCATTTTCCTGCCCCATGAATTTAGCTCAGGAATTAAGGTCTGTTGTATTACATCTAGAATAACCACCACAAGGTATCCATAGATACCATTCATGAGTGATTATCAAATAAGACTGAGAGCAATGCAACAGGCTGCCCTCTGAGGTCCAGGGCCCCTGTCCTCTGACAGCATGAAATCAGTCTTCACAATGTTAGTTCTGGACTTCAGGCTTGGAGCCTCCACATTTTAGGAGACAGTGTTCCCAATGAGAGGACTTTAGCAGAAGATCAAGTAACTGCGGGTAGCTAGTGCTGTAAGTTATACTGCTATGAGCCATGTTACCTGCCCACTCCTCTATTTTTGAGCATTTTCACTTCAGCCCTTTTTTGCTGCTGCCTTTTTCAGAATTGTAGAGATGTAAGATGATCTTATTTGCTTGTTTGTTTGTTCCCCTTGAGTTCATCCCCTCTGGTATTAAATTATGTGTGTGATTCTCTTTTCTGAATTCCCCAGCATTGGTTGTTCTGTTTAAAATATGAGGACCTGAAGTGAAAATGGCACTGCAGATCCAAAACATCGAGCATGCCAAAGGCCTTTTCTTTCTCTCCTTGGTTCAATGAGGGCTTTTTGTCCACAACCCAAGTGATTTCTTCTCGCCTGCTCCCGTCTCCTCTTGGCAATGTCTTTATGATAAAATGTCCACTTTCTCCAAACCCTCATGGTCTCTGCTGCTCTACTTCCCATTAACCATGTGTGTTTCCGTTTGTTTGTCTCCAGATGTATTCGTTAGCATTTTTCCAGTTGAATCTCATCCTGTTATTTCTTGCTCATATTGCTAACCTCTCCAGGGGCCCATATGCTTCCATAGCTCTTGTGCCAAAATCACAGAGTATCTTAATACAAACCTTCCTTCAACATCTTCACACCTGCCAAAACCACAGGCTCAATAGACTGCCAGCGTGATTTATAACCAGCTTTGTCCCAGTGTTATAGGATGAGCACCAGGTTTGAAATTGAATCATAACCACGTCAGTTCCTAGGTCTGTGACCTTAGGCAAGGCAGTTTCACCCTTGAGCCTCAGTTTCCTCACCTCCATTCTCAGAATGTCAACCACTTTGCAAAGTCAGAATATGAGATAATGGCTGGTGAGCACTTTCTATGTTCCCTGGCAACTGGAGGCACATTCTGTCTTTTGGGACAGCAGAGAGGACAAGAGACTGTTAGACTCAATGATAAAGAGACTCTCTGCCAAACCCAGGCAAGACTAGAACATTAATGAAATGACTGTCTTAAATACATCAAACTGTTAGAGCAAATTAGTGAAAAAAATGGTGGCTACAGGAAACTGACCTTTGAGGCCATGGCCTCCTCCTATTTCACCAAGTTTTCTTGCTTATTGTAGATAGGCTTTCAGCTCCCTGAACACACTATGCATGCTCACACCAGCATTCCTAATGACATTATTTTTCTATAGTATCTCTATCCCTTCTCACATCTTTACCCACTTAACGAACTTCTCTTCAACCTTCAAGTCTCAAGTCAAGCATCACCTCCTTCAGGAAACTGTCTTAACCTCCCCAGGCTGAATTAAATACTTATGCTTCTGTGCAAATCTCTTCAACTGCTGCAAACCTCTCAGAGCACAAATAACATGGCTGTGATTTGGGTTTTCTATCTATCCCTAGACTTGTTTGTGTACCTCTACAAGGAAAGAGCAATATTCCACTTATCTGTGTATTTCAACTTTCCAGAATTATGTTTGGTACACTAAATAAATGCCTGATGAAAACACGTGTGAATCAATGAATCAATGAAAAACATCCCATCAGTTAAATTCAACTTTAGCTAATAGCAAGCCCAGCATGATTTTGATTTTCAGACCTGTCTTAGGAGGATAGACAGAAGAAGTTCCGTTGAAATAACTGAAATGCCTTTCACAATGGCTCTCCACCCTGAACTGCCATTAGAAATGCCATTTGTTATGCCCTCTCTCCACTACCAGGGACAGAGAAAATCAGACTGTTGTTCATCTGATGCAGTTTCTCTAAATGACTAGTAAGAATGGATCAGAAATCCAGTAAGCCAAGCAGCAAGGCAAGATCTAATTGCTGCAGCCATGTAGAAAAGGGAATCCAGTTCGTGGGAAAGAGGAGAAGCTTATAAGCTCTTGGAGGCTAAAAACTGTGTCTTTCATTAATACGTACTGTTAAGCTCACTCATTCTTTCAGGTCTCTTAAGTCCTGACCCTTTGGTTGGAATATTCTTTCTCAGATCATCTTAGGGTTAAAAGAGGAGTTCTTTGGTCATCCTATGTAAAGAAGTACCCCAGCTCCCTTTTCACACTCTGTAACAGCATCAAAATTCATTTTCTTGTATCATTTATCACTTGATAAACTTATGTTGTTTACTTATCTCTTCTTGCCTTCTGTCTCTTCCCACCACTGTGCCTGCCTGCCTCTTTCTAAGACTCCAGGTCCCATGAGGGTAGAGATGGTTTTTTAATTAATAGGTATTTAATAAGTATTTGGGAACTGACTGATTCATTGCTTGCACTGTAACATTTTCCTTCTTCATTTGCTTATTCAGCTAATAATGATTAAGGACTGGCTGATATTGTAGTAGGGGGATGTGGTAAACTTGAAGGAAGTTAACTTAGAAGGGTTACAATGAAAAAGGCCATATTCATAAAACAACTGTCTCTGAAATTGAGAAATAGGGCAGTAGCATAAAGCAATGAATAAAATGTACTTATTTTATTGAAGTCCTTATTTTCCTAGAGATGAGGGTACAATAAAGTAAGCACAAGGCTGGCTATGTGCAGACATTTCTACCCAGCTCAATACCTGGTTTGTAGATGAGAGATTGCCTGCAATACCAATGTGCCCATTGGTCCAGGCTACCCCTAATCCCTGGGCATATATTTAACCTAAACTGAAGATGAGCTCATGGGGAAGATCCAAAACTCAAGCTCTGATTTCCTAATACTCTTAAACTTTCTGATTTCCTAATAGTCTTAAACTTATAGTTCTTGGATTATTGTGTAGTGAAAAGCTAATATTCATTTACCATAATTGACAGTTTATTGATGTTTTCAGTTATGTAAATCCAGCATGTAGCCATGGATAAAACAAGAAATTGAGCACTGATCATTTTTCTCAGATCTATTTTCCAAAGAGACTTTAACCCCTTTGGAGGTGGGAAAAGTGCAAAAGAAATTCTGAAGTCAGTGGCTTGAGTAAGACACAGGATTCTGTTTTAAAATGGAATCTTAAAGCAGGAGGCTATAAATATGAATGAAGAATATAATAATCAGATTGAATACACTTGAACTTGGATAATGTTCCATTGTAGAGGCTTTTTAAACATCTGAGAGGAGGAATACACTGGGCTGACAATCAGGTGCTATCCAAATGAGGCCACGTCATGCAGAGCTCTAGCCAAGCAAAGAAAGGGGAGTGGATTCTTCAGTTACATTGCCCATCACCTTTCTCTGCATACTCAGGGTCTGTCTTAAGGGTCCTCTAAGTGTATGTCCTCTAAGTAGACCAAATCTGCAGACCTTTGGCCAAGGTCCTTCCTGTGTTCTTCTAGCTGCTAGTTATGGCCTCCTTACTGTACTTTGTCCTCTCTACCCTACACTTCTCTCAGACTTGCCACTGATATTTAATCCCTAACCCAAAAACTTAGGAGGACATTAAACAAGGAATGGAGAAAATAAGCCTTTAGAGAGTGTAAGGGAAAAGACATGACTCGCTTTATGTATAGCTTCCTTCACTCAGCAGATACCCACCAAGTACCCATTCTGTGTTAGGTACTGTGACAGTCTCAAGAGTAGAAAATCTTAGGTCTTGAACTTCAAGACTCAGTCTAGGGAAGTATATAAAATATATTGTCCAACTATAATGAAATGTGATGATATTGGTTTCTAAACTTGTCCCTGAATTAGGTTTATGCAAGATATTTGATATAAATCCAGATCTCTTGGCCTCCCCCAGATATATTGAAAGAGAATCTTCTAGGGTAGGACTCAGAATTCTACATTAAAAACAAAAACATTCTTTTTTTGGTTTGTTTTTTTTTTGAGACAGAGTCTCGCTCTGTCACCCAGGCTGGAGTTCAGTGGCACAATCTTGGCTCACTGCAACCTCCACCTCCTGGGTTCAAGTGATTCTCCTGCCTCAGCCTCCCGAGTAGCTGGGATAACAGGCACCTGCCACCACAATAAAAAACACTCTTTTCCAGGGATTCTGATGATCTGGACCACACATCTTTTTTGGGAAGTACTGCTCTAATAGATGCCTGCATGGTGCACAGTAATTAAACCAAGAAAGGTGCTTTCTCAGCTTCCTGGTTCCTCAAAGGTCACTCTTTCCAATGTCTTTCACTATGGGTTTGTAGGTTTCATACCCTCTACACTTACAGAAGTTGTCTTACTTTTATTTGCTATTTTCATCAGCTATCACTAACAGATTGCCTTGGAAGGATGGTTGCTTTTATCTGTATAATACAAGAAAAAAAGATTATGCCATGTATTACATATCTATAGGAAAGTCTCTGACTTTTATGTACTGTGATTTTAGCTCATGGTTTGAGCTTAATAGCAATGTGCTTTAACACCTGGTCTGTGATATAATTGGAATGCATTCAAGAGCCTGCTACTTCCTATGCATAATTTTAAAATATAGGTACCATGTGTCATTTAATGGAGGAGAAAGAACCAACTGCAGATTGACCTTGTTTGCACTTTCATTAAAGTGCTCTGCTAAGTTAATTGTCACTAAGAACAACATAACATTTTGTGAAGGACCATTTTCCGGAATCAACCCCAAAGTCCTGATCTCATCCCCTGCTGTTAATTGATGTGGCCAGGACCTTTCTGATGAATATATTGTGTAAAACTGGTGAGGATTATTTTTCCCTGAAACAATGTTTGACTTTCAGATTGAAAGTTGCAACAGGAAGAAGTCAATTATGTTACCTTTTTTTTTCTACCAAGAAACACAAATAGAAAAAGTCAAAATTGCAATTTGTGCAGCAAAGGGGAAAATGTATAGATAAAGGGAAAATGACATCAAGTGGGCTGACTCTTACACCCTTACCCCTATCACTACCACTACCACTATAATTTGCCCCCAAGTGATCATTTTGAATGTGCGAGTCTGGCTGTATTAGTCCGTTTTCATGCTGCTGATGGAGACATACCTGAGATTGGGCAATTTACAAAAGAAAGAGGTTTAATTGGACTTACAGTTCCACGTGGCTGGGGAAGCCTCACAATCATGGAGGAAGGCAAGGAAGAGCAAGTCATGTCTTATATGGATGGCAGCAAGCAAAGACAGAATGAGCACCAAGAGAAACAAGTTTCCCCTTATCAAACCATTATACCTCCTGAGATTTATTCACTACCATGAGAACAGTACAGGAATGACTTGCCCCCATAATTCAAACATCTCCCACTGGGTCCCTCCCATAACACGTGGGAATTATGGGAGCTACAAGATGAGATTTGGGTAGAGACACAAAGCCAAACCACATCATTCCACCCCTGGCCCCTCTTGAACCTCATATCTTCACATTTCAAAATCAATCATGCCTTCTTAAAAGTCCCCCAAAGTCTTAACTCATTTCAGCATTAACTCAAAAGTCCACACTCCAAAGTTTCATCTGAGACAAGGCAATTCCCTTCTACCTATGAGCCTGTAAAATCAAAAGCAAGTTAGTTACTTCCTAGGTACAATGGGGGTACAGGCATTGGGTAAATACATCCATTCCAAATAGGAGAAATTGGCCAAAACAAAGGGGCTGCAGGCCCTACACAAGTCTGAAATCCAGCAGGGCAGTCACATATTAAAGCTCCAAAATGATCTCCTTTGACTCCGTGTCTCGCATCCAGGTCATGTTGATGCAAGAGGTGGGTTCCCATGGTCTTGAGAAGCTCTGCCCCTGTGGCTTTGCAGGGTATAACTTCCCCTCTGGCTGCTTTCATGGGCTGATATTGAGGGTCTATGGCTTTTCCAGGTGCACAGTGCAAGCTCTCAGTGGATCTACCATTCTGGTGTCTAGAAGATGGTAGCCCTCTTCTCACAACTATACTAGGCAATGCCCCAGTAGGGACTCTATGTGGGGACTCGAACCCCACATTTCCCTTCCACACTGCCCTAGCAAAGGTTCTACATGAGGGCCCCACCCTTGCAGCAAACTCCTGCCGCGGCATCCAGGCATTTCCATACGTCTTCTGAAATCTAGGTGGAGATTCCCAAACCTCAATTCTTGACTTCTGTGTGCTCGCTCAATACCACATGGAAACTGCCAAGGCTTGAGGCTTGCACCCTCTGAAGCCACAGCCTGATCTCTATGTTGGCCCCTTTTAGCCATGGCTACAGTGGCTGGGATGTAGGACATCAAGTCCCTATGCTGCACATAGCACAGGGACACTAGGCCCAGCCCACAAAACCATCTTTTCCTAGGCCTCTGGGCCTGTGATGGGAGGGGCTTCTGTGAAGACCTCTGTCACGCCCTGGAGACATTTTCCCCATTGTCTTGGGGATTAACATTGGACCCCTTGTTGCTTATGCAAATATCTGCAGCTGGCTAGAATTTCTCCTTTCGGCCTGGGTTTTTTTTTTGTTTTTTTTTTTCTTCTATCACATGGTTAGGCTGAAAATTTTCTGAACTTTTATACTCTGCTTCCCTTTTAAAGCTGAATGCCTTTATAGCACCCAAGTCATCTCTTGACTGCTTTGGTGCTTAGAAATTTCTTCTGCCAGATGCCCTAAATTATCTCTCTGAAGTTCAAAGTTCCACAGATCTCTAGGGCAGGGATAAAATGCCAGCAGTCTCTTTGCTAAAACATAACAAGAACCACCTTTGCTCCAGTTCCCAACAAGTTCCTCATCTCCATCTGAGACGACCTCAGCGTGGACCTTATTGTGCATATCGCTATCAGGCTTTTGGTCGAAGCCATTCAACAAGTCTCTAGGAAGTTCCAAACTTTCCCACATTTTCCTGTCTTCTTTTGAGCCCTCTAAACAGTTCCAACCTCTGCCTGTTTCCCAGTTCCAAAGTCGTTTCCACATTTTCTGGTATCTTTTCAGCAACGCCCCACTGTACTGGTACCGGTTTACTGTATTAGTCCGTTTTCATGCTCTTGATAAAAATATACCTGAGACTGGGCAGTTTACCAAAGAAAGAGTTTTAATTGGACTTACAGTTCCACGTGGCTGGGGAAGCCTCACAATCATGGAGGAAGGCAAGGAAGAGCAAGTCATGTCTTACATGGATGACAGCAAGCAAAGACAGAATGGGTGCCAAGCAAAACGGGTTTCCCCTTATCAAATCATCATATCTCATGAGACTTATTCACTGCCATGAGAACAGTACAGGAAAGACCCGCCCTCATAATTCAAACATCTTCCACCAGGTCCTTCCCACCACATGCGGGAATTATGGGAACTACAAGATGAGATTTGGCTGGGGACACAGAGCCCAACCACATCACCTGCTTTATGGTTATCAGATCATTACTTCAAAGACATTGTGCCTACAACTTAAGCTACTATAAGCCTCTTGAGGCAATGTCTATGTTTTACTTATTTTTCCTCTACATTGCACAGTCATTATCTGCTTAGTATATAGCATCCACTTAATAATCTTACTGATATTGTTGGCTTGGTTGTGGTACTGTGATTCAAAAATCTTAACTTTAAAAGATGTCACTCCATAGTTTATAAACTCTACCTTCAGACACTCCTAGCAGCTCTTATAAAGAAGAAGGTAGTTGCCAATAATAATAAAAATAGTTAATACTTGCTGATTGTTTACCAGACATTGAAACTAAGGGTTAGATACCATTAGCCACAGATGTTACATATGAAGAGATCACAGCATAACAGTAAAGTCATTTGTCCAAGCTAAGAAGATTTCAAATGAAAATTGAACTTCAGATATCCCAATCCTAATCATTTTCCTCTTTGAATTGCAGGTAGTGTGTTGTTCATACCCTCCCAAATAATCTCCAAACTCTAACTAAATAGTGCAATTTTTAGTTCATTAGTTTTATGTATTGAGTTTTCATTAAATATTTTAAATGAACAAAATGTTTAGTGGATAAACCACTGATGTGTATAAAAGAGACAGATAACCTATGATATGTTCATAAAAGTGCCTTTTCTGGAAACTTGCTTGGCTTTATATAACAACATATTACTAAAACTAATATTTTCATTCAGTATTGATGTCATTTATTATAAAATGCAAAGAAATGCCAATACTTCGGCATATAATAAATTTTATTCATAATTTAGTGTAAACTAAGCAATGTCTAAGCCACTGGGCTTATACTGAGCTTACTTTGCTAAATGTCTCTTTGTTGCTGAATATATCAATGCTATAAATTAACTAAGTAGCGTATGATAATGCTATCATGTTTATTGAATGCAAGATAGTATAGATTGCAAGATGCACCATTATTTTATGTACGATTAAGACATAAAAAAGTACCACTACTGACTACATGATGACATGCCAGCATATAAAAGATTAATTTTGGACACATTAAAGTGTGAAAATATGCATCTTAGAATTAACTAAATAGTTACCTCCAATACTCTTGTGATATTAGTAGTGTCTAATTTGTATCTTACTAAAAAGAGAAATAATTCATCCTCCCTATAGAGTCCTGGTTAAGAAAATGAACTTTAGATTTGGACTTCACGATTTAGGATACTGACTTCACCGATATTAGGCAACTTACTTTCTGTCATTTAGTTTCACCATTTAATACCAAATGACACTGTGAAAATTACATAGGGTAATACACAGAGAATTGTTTGTCACATAATAAGAAACATTCTGGGTATAAAACAAATGCTAGGTATTTATGTTTTATAATTAGATTTGAAAATATGGAGGAAAGTAGTAAGTATTTGTTCAAATATAGAAAGTGACCGCAAATTCTTTGATGTTCCTCTCATCAAAGAAGTTCCTTCTGACGGTGGCTCACACCTGTAATCCCAACACTTTGGGAGGCCCAGGCGAGCAGATCACTTGAGGTCAGGAGTTCAAGATCAGCCTGGCCAACATGGTGAAATCCTGTCCCCACTAAAAATACAAAAATCACCTAGGCATGGTGGCACACACCTGTAATCCCCAGCTACTTTGGAGGTTGGGGCAGGAGAATTACCTGAACCCAGGAGGCAGAGGTTGCAGTGAGCCGAGATTGCGTCACTGCACTCCAGCCTTGGTGACAGAGTGAGTGAGGAGTGAGTGAGACTGTGTTTAAAAAAAGAACAAAAAAACCTCTTTCTCTACCCATATAATATTGACTATTGGTCTGGCCTTATGAATTTCTTTGGCTAGTGGGAAATTAGAAAACATGATACAAGCAAAAGTTTGAAAAGGTGTTTTTTGTTTTGCTTTCGATCATGAAACAACTGTTGGATAATGAAGAATATATATAGGTATTACCCCAGTTGACACAAAGCCAACCATCAGTCACAGTCACAGGGGAGAAACACTACTACATATCAACAACTTACCGAATGCCAGAGATGTGTGTGAGCCCATCCAAGACCAACTAGCCCTTCGAGAACCCATCATCTGAATGCAACTGTATAAATAAAGTAAGCCTAGGCAAGAAGGACTGCCCAGCTGAGCCCAGTTCAACTTGCTGATCCACATAAGTCAACTCTTAAATAACTGTTTTCTGGTTTTGTTTTTTTGTTTTTTGAAACAGGATCCCTTTCTGTCACACAGGCTGGTATGCAGTGGCACAATCACGGCTCACTGCAGCCTTGACCTCCCAGGCTTAAGCAATCCTCCTACCTCGGCCTCCCTAGTACCTGGAACTATAGGCATGCACCACCATGCCTGGCTAATTTTTGTATTTTTTAATAGAGATGTAGTTTTACTATATTGCCTAGGCTAGACTTGAACTCCTGGGCCCCCCTGACTCAGCCTCCCAAAGTGCTGGGATTATAGCTGTGAGCCACCATGCCTGGCCTAAAGAACTGTTGCTTTAAGCTACCAAATGTTAGGAGAGTTTGTTATGCAGCAAAGCCACTGATACTATGGAGACACACTATTCTCCTGTAGCTGTGCTACAGGAGATGATTTCTTTTTCCCAATATGAAAAAAGTCTTGTCTTTATTAGTCTTTTTATTATTATTACTATTATACTTTAAGTTTTAGGGTACATGTGCACAATGTGCAGGTTTGTTACATATGTATCCATGTGCCGTGTTGGTGTGCTGCACCCATTAACTCGTCATTTAGCATTAGGTATATCTCCTAATGCTATCCCTCCCCCCTCCCCCCACCCCACAACAGTCCCTGGAGTGTGATGTTCCCCTTCCTGTGTCCATGTGTTCTCATTGTTCAATTCCCACCTATGAGTGAGAACATGCGGTGTTTGGTTTTTTGTCATTGTGATAGTTTACTGAGAATGATGATTTCCAGTTTCATCCATGTCCCTACAAAGGACATGAACTCACCCTTTTTTATGGCTGCATAGTATTCCATGGTGTATATGTGCCACATTTTCTTAATCCAGTCTATCGTTGTTGGACATTTGGGTTGGTTCCAAGTCTTTGCTATTGTGAATAGTGCCGCAATAAACATACGTGTGCATGTGTGTTTATAGCAGCATGATTTATAGTCCTTTGGGTGTATACCCAGTAATGGGATGGCTGGATCAAATGGTATTTCTAGTTCTAGATCCCTGAGGAATCACCACACTGACTTCCACAATGGTTGAACTAGTTTACAGTCCCACCAACAGTGTAAAAGTGTTTCTGTTTCTCCACATCCTCTCAAGCACCTGTTGTCTCCTGACTTTTTTCTTTTTTTTAATTAATTTTTTTTTGCACACAAAACAATAAACATTTTCTAAAAATACATACAAACAAAAAGATGCATATCAAACATATTAGGAAGGTTGCACATGGGAAGATGGGGAATAGAAATGGGGGGTGGGAATTAAAGAAAATAAATGAGAGAGGGACTTTGTATGGATCAATGGTAATAACTCAGTCCTCTATTTGGCAAAGAAGAAGGAGAAGGAAGAGGAAGAAAAAGAAAGTGGGATAAAGGATCAGAAAGGGAGGAAAATAGAAAAAATTAGAGTATGACTCCAGGGTAGACCTGTTTTGTTGTCGCTGGGTTGGTTGGTTGGTTTGTCTGTTGTATTTTTCATAGGTTTCGCCATGTTGGTCAGGTTGGTGTCGAACTCCCAGCCTCAAGTGATCAACCCGCCTCGGCCTCCCAGAGTGCTGGGACTACAGGCGTGAGCCACCATGTCGAGCCCCCACACTGCATCTGGCCTCCATGGTAGACCTCCCAGACGGGGAGGCCGGGCAGAGGCGCTCCCCACATCCCAGACGGGGCGGCCAGGCAGAGGCGCTCCTCACATCCCAGATGGGGTGGCGGGAC
Organism: Symphalangus syndactylus; assembly: GCF_028878055.3. Taxonomy (NCBI): domain Eukaryota; kingdom Metazoa; phylum Chordata; class Mammalia; order Primates; family Hylobatidae; genus Symphalangus; species Symphalangus syndactylus. Next base: position 89,800,263 of record NC_072440.2, read on the forward strand.
AGAGGCGCTCCTCACTTCCCAGATGGGGTGGCAGCCTGGCAGAGGCGCTCTTCACTTCCCAGACGATGGGCGGCCGGGCAGAGATGCTCCCCACCTCCCTGATGGGGCGGCGGCCGGGCAGAGGCTGCAATCCCAGCACCCTGGGAGGCCAAGGCATGCGGCTGGGAGGCGGAGGCTGCAGCAAGCCAAGACCATACCACCGCACTCCAGCCCGGGCAACACCGAGCGCCGAGTGAGCGAGACCCCGTCTGCAGTCCCAGCACCTCAGGAGGCCGAGGCGGGCAGACCACTCGAGTTCAGGAGCTGGAAACCAGCCTGGCCAACATGGCGAAACCGCGCCTCCAGCCAAAGGAGAAAAACAAGGGAGGGGTGGTGGCGTGTGCCTGCAATCCCAGGCAGGCCAGAGGCCGAGGAAGGAGAATCAGCAGAGCTGGAGGCAGGGAGTCTGCGGCGAGCCGAGTTCACTGCAACCTGGGCAACAGAGGGAAGAAAGGAAAGAAAGAGGAAGGAAGGAGGGAGGGAGGGAGGGAGGGAGGGAGGGAGGGAAGGAGGGAGGGAGGGAGGGAGGGAAAGAAGGAAGGAAGGAAGGAAGGAAGGAAGGAAGGAAGGAAGGAAGGAAGGAAGGAAGGAAGGCTTTCCTGACTTTTTAATGATCGCCATTCTAACTGGTGTAAGATGGTATCTCATTGTGGTTTTGATTTGCATTTCTCTGATCGCCAGTGATGATGAGCATTTTTTCATGTGTTTTTTGGCTGCATAGATGTCTACAAACACCTCTACACAAATAAACTAGAAAATCTAGAAGAAATGGATAAATTCCTTGACACTTACACCCTCCCAAGACTAAACCAGGAAGAAGTTGAATCTCTGAATAGACCAATAACAGGCTCTGAAATCGTGGCAATAATCAATAGCTTACCAACAAAAAAGAGTCCAGGACCTGATGGATTCACAGCCGAATTCTACCAGAGGTACAAGGAGGAACTGATACCATTCCTTCTGAAACTATTCCAATCAATAGAAAAAGAGGGAATCCTCCCTAACTCATTTTATGAGGCCAGCATCATCCTGATACCAAAGCTGGGCAGAGACACAACCAAAAAAGAGAATTTTAGACCAATATCCTTGATGAACATTGATGCAAAAATCCTCAATAAAATACTGGCAAACCGAATCCAGCAGCACATCAAAAAGCTTATCCACCATGATCAAGTGAGCTTCATCCCTGGGATGCAAGGCTGGTTCAACATACGCAAATCAATAAATGTAATCCAGCATATAAACAGAACCAAAGACAAAAACCACATGATTATCTCAACAGATGCAGAAAAGGCCTTTGACAAAATTCAACAACCCTTTATGCTAAAAACTCTCAATAAATTAGGTATTGATGGGATGTATCTCAAAATAATAAGAGCTATCTATGACAAACCCACAGCCAATATCATACTGAATGGGCAAAAACTGGAAGCATTCCCTTTGAAAACTGGCACAAGACAGGGATGCCCTCTCTCACCACTCCTATTCAACATAGTCTTTTTAAAAATTATGGTTTAACGTGTAAAATTCTAATTTAATTAAATCTATTAAACACCCTCACAAGATCTAAAAGCCTTTGAAACTTAGTGTGTGGCAAAAACAGATTTTAATTCCTTCTGAGTAAGTAGTAAGTTTAAATTTTGAAGGCTTTTAATAGTAAAGAGAGAGAGAAAAAAAGCAATATGAGACAAGTAGGGAAGGAACATGTTGATACCTTGCAACTTAAATATGCCTTTGACAGCCTGCTTGTTTGGATTTTTTTTTAATAGTAATAACAGGTCATTTAATCCTGGCTACAACAACAACAAAGAATCCATAAAAGAACCTTGACATACTTTGAATTCCTTCTCTTATTCCATCCTGTGCCTTTCCATTCATGGAATACTATGGAAAGGTGCATGGTAAAGCCCTTTCTGGCAGATAAATCTGCTGATAGTTTTGCAGATGTGTTTTTCTAGAATATTTAACTCCCCTCTTCTTCTGTCTTCATGACCAGCTCAGTACTGAGCAAAAAGATGATACTTACCTTGATGCACTAGCTTTGAGAACAACACATTCTCTGGGGATGACAATGCCAACTGAGAAATGATTTTTTCCTACTCTGTGCAGTCCGGACTTTCACATGTGTACTGAATAAAAAGAAAAACTTCCATATGGCACCAGAGGACTTGACTGGAAATATTAATAATCATTTAATAAAAAACTAATTTGGAGGACTCTGGAAAAACTGCAAGACAGAAAATGAGAAATTATCTCACTATTCTTTTTGCCTTCTCACATTGCCAAATGAAAATTAACAAGGAATTTTCAGACTCATGTTATCATGGTTATTTAATAATGAAAGAAGATGGATCTGAAAACCTATAGGATTCTTAAACCTCTTTACTGGTCTATGGGCCATCTCACTACTTGTTTATTTGTTTGTTTTTAATTTCTCACCACTGTAAAGAAAGATATGTCTTAATATTTTCCACCAAAAAATAGGTTAGTAATAAGACAGTTTCTGTCGTACTTATACCTGTGTTTGTAATATGTCATTAAATATTTATACACTCATATCTTCTGCTAGTTAGTGAGTTATTCTAGAATATATACTTCTACCTTTTATCTTTTGTGACTGGCATAATGTTTCGATTATCTGTTGCTACATAACAAAATACCTCCAAATTTAGTAGCTTAAAACAACAACGTTTTCTTGTTTCTCGTGATTCTGTGAGTTGATAAGCAGTCGTGCACTGAGCTGGGAGTTGAGCCGGGTCTGGGAAGTCCAAGATGGTCTCCTTCATATATCTGTCAGACAGTGTTGGCTGTTGGCTGCACATCAGTTCTCCACATGGTCTACCTCTTCTTCCATTAGCTTAGATAGACTTCCCTAGTGTATGGAGGCTGGGTTCCAAGAGAGTGAAGCTCAAGCTGCCAAGCCTTTTACAGGTTGGGCCCAGAACTGGCATGGTGTCATGTTCGCTGCATTCCGTTTGTCAAAGCCAGCCTAGATTCGAGTGGAAGTGAAATAAAGTCCACCTCTGGAAGGAAGGAGTGGTCAACCAGTTCTAGGATGGGAAGAAGTGTTGGTGGTCATCTTTGAGGGAATTCATAGTTTTTAAAATGTATTCATTGATTGAATGAGTGAGTGAGCAGTGGAAAAACCTATTGTCTAGGTGACAACCAGAATTCTGAAGAATAATGTACTGGAAAGAGAATGTATGTATTTCCCTTTACTCCTTTTCAACTTCTTTCTTTTTTATTCATTCAGAAATTTTGAATAATGATTAAGTGTTTGCCAGAAAGAGATGAAGTGACTGGTGACTGGCATTTCAGACAGAAGGGGCACCCTGTGCAAAGACCTAGAGCAATAAAATTACATGATGGGCATGGGGAACAGTGAATAATTGAATGTGGCTCCTAGATTGGGATGCATACAGAAGACTGGTGAAAGATGAAGCTGAAAATGTAAAAGGAGGAGCTGGAATGTCATAGAAAGAAAATTGGCATTTGTTCTTTAAGCAATGGAGAGTTGTTGAAGGATTTGAAATAGAGTATAATCCTGATGAGGTTTTTTAGTGTATGTGTAAGATAGACTATCTGGACTCTAGTGAGGACAGAAGTCTTGTGTGTCTTGTTCATTTCTACATACTCTCTTAAAACTCTAAGACACCTACCATGTGGCCAATGTTTTTTTAATGTTGAGCGCTTGATTGCTGAATATTCATTCTGATTGTTCACATGTGCCAGACTATTTGGAAAACTAAGTGTGAGGGAGTTCATACAGGGGTTTTTGGAAAATTGGCTGGAATCATAGATGATGAACTACAGCATGCAGACTTTGAAAATCATAATGAAGAGGAAGAGATTAATAGATTAAGAAAGGAATAGATTAATTAATATATTAATAGAATGTTGAGGAATAGAGGACTGGATTAATGGAATAGATTAATAGATCTTGTCAAGCTGATCCTTTCACCAGGAAAACTGTCTTTGTTGAGATTACATCATCTCATTTATTTTGTCCCAAAAGACATAGTCTGAATACCTATTTTTCCCATTCATTTACTTATGTAATTAGATATAATTTGCCTTTATAAACTATTTCAACTACATCATAAATATGTAACTTTACCATTTTATTTGTTCACCTTCTTTCTGAATTTTGGTCTGTTTGGAGTAAAGACACTTATTATGTATTTTGCTTACATCGTATTACGATTGGTGTGGAGGAACTGATACCCCCTTCACATTTAATTTTCCCATTAGCAAAACACTTTCATGTACATTTCATTATAACATTGGTACCCACAGCAACTATAATAGGTGGGAAGTCTGAATCCCTTTTGCAGAAAAAGAAGGTGAGGTTTTGACAATTTAAAGAACCTATGCATTTACTCTAATGTCAGGGAAATTACTCCCAATGAGCAATATAAGTGGATCAAACTAAAAGATGAATTTAATGAAATTTCTAAAAGTGTTGAACTACTTTTGTAAGCTGACATATAGATTCTTTGCTCTGTGACATTTGGGCATTTTCATATTTCTCGGAAATTGTTTGTTTAATGCTTCAACCTGAACATCTCCTGGAAGATCAAGATCAAGAGCAACAAGAAGTACACATTTCTCCCTAGGATACACCTGATCATAAAAGGCCATAGACCAAGTCCCAAGTCATAAGGAGGCCCTTCTGTAATAAACCCGAGTGGCTAGCACTATGCTTCAGCACATACGAAATTCTAGAGATAGGCAACTCTGCCTCTGGACCTGCCTTCAGATCAGCCTTTGGACAGCAGTTGGAGATTTTAGAAGGCCTTACACGTGCATTTGGAGTGCACTATTCTACAGACTGGAAACAAATCCCACCAAGTGTTAAAGAAAATGTAAATGTGGCTCAGATTTCTTTATAGACTGTTACTTATGTAAATTGACAGAATGATTATACTTAGGGAATGGGTAATGATGAAAATAAATTGATGATTTATTTTTTAAAACCTCTCTTCTCAAACGAGAGTGACTTGTAAATGAGAAATGAGGAAAATTCCTGAGTTTTATCAAGAATGTGGGAAAAGAAGAAGGTAAAGTGGGCCTTTCCTATTACAATTCTTGCCTTCAATCCCCTTCCTCATCTTCCCTGAATGTTTCCTTTCCCATTTAATATAAGTGTAGTTATTCTTTCTATTTTAATTATAGAGATGTACTCAGGATGCTTTCTAATTTGATGTATTGAGACACAAATTCATTCTGGAGATACTGCTGGGTAGCACTGGAATGTGTTAATCCCAGTATTAGCCTGTCTCCTCTCTCTGCCTTTCTATTATCAAGAATTCTATCACCTGTGACTTCATGATCACGTCTCTAAAGGTGTTACTTGGTGGGCTGATCTAGTTGCTTATAGCTATGAGAGCGTAAGCTGCAGAACTCAGTATTACAGTTAGGCTGTCACAGTTCTGACCATCTGGATGTTGATTTAAGTATTCCCTCCAAGCCTCCACTCCTCTACACACTGGGACTTCTCATCCTGATTCCCAACTCATGGCAGTGTTACGTGAGGTCAGTGTGGGGTGCTGTTCCCCCTCCTCTGGTTTCCACCTGGAGATGTGTTCCCTTTACACTCCCAGCTTCGTGTCCTGCCACTTCATTACTCCTTTCCAAAAGAATAGGAGTGAATGCTGATTAATACTTTGGGTGCAGTAACTTAAGATACTCCCCTTTTTCTCTCAGAATGGATATTCTGCCTGCAAAGAGCTTAAGCTTCCCTCTACCCTTGGCCATGTGTGGTGCTCACTTGCAGATGAGTTGCCAATGATGTCCCGCAATGCTTGTAATGGAGTGGGTAATTTACATTCAAGGACATAGTATTAAAGGGTCCACCTAGTTAACAGGCCTAAATCCGCATTCCCCCACCCAGCCTTTGACAGCAATAGATGTGATTTACTCATCTTTGTCTTCCTGAGTCATTTCTCTTTAAATATGACCAAGCTGAGATAGAAAGGTGAGGGTATGATTCACTAGCCTTAGTTTTTTGCCTATAACTTCTTGTTGGACTTTTCTGAATGCCCCTCCTATAAAATGAGAAGGATCCTGCTATGTTGTGCCCTTTTGCTTTAGTTAGTTAGTAAACTCATATATTAATTCTCTCCACATAACTAGAAAAAAAGTACTCTGACTGAGACATGCATGATGGTGCATAACATGACCCTAACTGCCAACAAATGTGAACAAGTGTGTGAAGACTCAGAGGCATGTGATTTATTTGGAACTTCCCTAACTTCCCTACAGGAGACTATTTTTTCTTGGGTGAAAGGAAGCTAGCAGAATAGAGAGTAATAGGGTGTTTTTTTTGGGGGGGGAGCTTTTCCCCCTCTTATCAAGAGAATTCTTTTGTTTGAAAACCTACTTTAGGTCCAATAGATAGAATAGATTAAAATGATGCTGCCATAGAGTGGGGATGAAAGGCTTCCTGTGCCACTTTGGTGCCTCCATGATACCCTTAGAACACATGATGCACTTTTGTTTTTTTCCATTTGTAGAGATGAGATCTCTCTATGTTGCCCAGGGTGGTCTTGAACTCCTGGGATCAAGCAATTCTCCTGCCTCAGCCTCCCAAAATGCTGGGATTACAGGTTTGAGTCACGGTGCCCAGACTGCACTCATCTTTAATGCCACAGAATCACTGCCCTGGAAGTCAAGCCCATGAAGATTTATATCCATAAATACCCCAATGAACAAAGAGCATTTGAACTGACCCAAAATTCATTTTTATCACCTTTTGGAGGCAACTCGACTCTTAAGTCCCTTCTGGCTCATAGAATTAAACATAATATTTTAAAAAGTAGAAGGTGACTCAATCTCTAAATTCCTAGGGTATCGCATCTCAGCATCCCATTCTGGAGTTTTCCACAATGCCTAGAATAGTACACCTGGCTTAAAGCTGGCAGTCAATGAATGCTTAATGACTGAATCAGTGAATGAAAGAATAGAAAAAGCTGATAGCTATGTTTGGGAGCAGTGGAGGACAAGAACCAGCCAGACACTATGTAATAAAGAATATCATTCAGAAAGTTTCTCTATTGACTTTTCAAAGATTAGAAATCTATAGACCTAAAATTACCTCCATCTTTCAAAGGTAAATTTTCACAAAGGGAAACTCCTTTCGGTTGGAATATGACTTTCCCCTGCTGAAAACACCTGTTCCTGACAGATTTGGCTTCTTCACCCTACAAAGGCACTGTGAAGAGATGACCTACAGCCTTTCCAGAAAGAAGTACAAGGAAATAACACTTGTTTCATTTAGGTGACAAGACTGCTTATAAGCCGTTTTTCAGGTGTGTCTTAAGTTTCTGATTTCAGCCACATTTCATCTCTTTTTCTAGAAAATGAATACTGGGGGTTAAAAAAATATTGTCGGCCAGGTGTGGTGGCTCATGCCTGAAATCCCAGCACTTTGGGAGTCCGACGTGGGCGGATCACGAGGTCAGGAGATTGAGACCATCCTGGCTAACATGGTGAAACCCCATCTGTACTAAAAATACACAATTAGCTGGGCGTGGCAGCTCATGGTGCCAGCTACTTGGGAGGCTGAAGCAGGAGAATCACTTTAACCCAGGAGGTGGAGGATGCAGTGAGCCGAGATCATGCCACTGCACTCCAGCCTGGCGACAAAGCTAGACTCTGTCTCTCTCTCTTTCTATATATATATATATAATATATTTATATATGTATGTATATATAATATATATAAAATATATATAATGTATGTATATATATTATATATAATATATATGTGTATAATTATATATAATATATATAATATATGTGTATATATGTGTATATATGCACATACACATATATGTGCATATATACACATATATACATATGGAAATATATACACATATATACATATAGAAATATATATACACATATATACATATAGAAATATATATACATATATACACATATATACATATATATAAATATATATGTATATATATATATATATATATATATATATACACACACCAAAAATTCATTTTTATCACCTTTTGGAGGCAACTTGACTCTTAGGTCCCTTCTGGCTTATAGAATTAAACATAATATTTCAAAAAGTAGAAAGTGGCTCACTCTCTAAATTTCTAAGATATCGCATCTCAGCATCCCATTCTTGAATTTTCCACAATGTCTAGAAGATAGAATATTGAAGAATATATATATAGTCTTTCTATACCGACCCTTATCAACTTACCATCTCCAAACCCTAACTGTTGACTCTTAGGGGAAGCCTGTGCAAACAAGGGATTTGTTTCTGTCATTCTCTTATATCTGTGCGTCCCAAAAGTTGCTGAAGTGCCCTTGGGTGCCATGGAAAATTCACACAGGTATCTTGGGATAGTTTAAGTGTTTCAGCGAAATGCAACAATGTTTGTTAGACATCCCACAAAATACTCTCAAGGCAGCTCACAGTTTGAGTATTAGATTGAGCAATTTTCCTCTAGGTTGATGCCAGCTGGGATTTGGGAGGTTGCTGTGATACAAAGAAAACATGACATGAACATCATCATGGAACAGGACACAAGGGTGGCAGTGCTCAATCTGATTCCAAGGTTTGACTTGTACAGCGTCTTCAGGTGCACATACCTCATTAGTGACTAATTGTGGTTACTTAAACATCAGATGAAAGGTGTATGCATTCTTTCCACGTGTGCATATTGTTTTCTTTCAAATGACGACTAAGTTGTTAATAAACACCTGTTAAATTATTTGGACCTAGCTAATTAATTAATTTGGTTTGGAGGCACTGTGTTAATGGTGGCAGCCAGACGGGATTCAATTTTTAAAGAAGATTCATAGGACCCAAAATGACAGTACTTACAAATCTATGATTTATTGGAGGAAAATGATATAATTTAGAAAGAGCATTAAAATAAGAATGTGCATTTGCAGCCAAAGGCTGCCCCACAGTAAAGGGTATGGAGAGACCAGGCATGAGTGAAACTTTCCACTTGCTTCAGGACCATGCTGGATACACTTCCTTTCTTGGATCAAGACCATCTCATCGTGTGCATGTGCACCTCAGAACCAGGGAGTTCACTGTGGAGGCTTGGCCATGGTTTCTTACACCCTGCTTGTCATGTAGGCATATTTGTTGTTACACAAATAGCTCCAATGGTAGGGCCCTCCAGGGGGCTCTTGCTGAAACTAGGGGCAAATCATCCTCTTACTGTTTACCAATAAACTGCCATCAAATTGACACAAACATCCTTGGACCCATCGTTACAAAATAACACTATTAATCAGTGGATGTTATGCCTTGACCAAGGGTCAGCCAGCACCCTGAAGTCACATCTCTTACCTCAGCAAAACAATTTAGGCAAATTTTAGATGTGCTGGAATTTACCCCCACAGCGTAGACACTGTGTAAAAAGTACCAGGCACTAGAGTATCATGATGAGAAAGTTTGCCTTGAAACTTTATTTCAATAAATGCATCTATACGTGTTGTTATGGCAATTAGTGTGTAGTAGAAATGTGTTGAACTCTAGGGCCTTTTATTTGAACAGCTTCATGAAACTTAACGTTATTTTCCAGATACCTAATCTTGTTGACAATGTTTTCAGCCTCATTTCTGAACAGAATATACATCTTCAGGACAAGTAACAGCACAACGTTTACTTCTTTATGAAAAAAAAGACAAAAGAATAAAAAATGAAATAGAAAAAGGATACTTATAGGAAATCATGTGAATAAAACAGAGAACATAGGACAAATTACTTTTTATCATGTACTAGTCCAGCAAATATGTGTTGTTTTTTTTTTCCTAAGAGTTCTGTTTTTGGTCCTCATCTTTTTTCTCATTCAAGCTTTGCCTAGGTTTGCAATCTGCCCCACTAATCTGATTAAACCACCATGTACATGCTGATGACTCAAACCTGTGTCTCCAACCCAGTTGCCTGCTGGGATCCAGCTTAAGATATACCCACATTCTTACAGGTCCCCTGTTCACAATGTACCACAGGGTTTTTAAGCTCAACACATCTGTGACTATGTTTATATTCTCTCCACTCCCCAACTTCACCTGCAAACCTGCTTCTCTAGATTATTTTTCTGTTTTGGTTAATGGTATTAACACTTTCTAAGTTATGCAACCTAGAAAATTGGTGATGACGTTATTCTCTCCTAATTGCCTATATCCCTGTAAGGTCTCTTATATTTATCTCACAGCCAATGGTGCATTTCAGTAATTACTCACTCATCAGTTATCATAATTGTCTCTCAAATGCTAATTCTCTCTGGTATTTTCAGTCTCCATTTAAGCCTCCACATTTTTGTAGATCACAGTGAGCATCCTGCTGCAGAGTCAACACTATATTATTTCCTTCAGGTGAAATGGAGTCATGGCTCCCTAGTATCAAGCCAAGTGAGTCGTTATTTCCAAGCAGAGAACTCAGGGCTCTACGATCTGGTCCTGCTCCCCCTCCATCCATGTGACTCTTCCTCACAGTTCCTAAAGCACTCTGGACTGATTCACATTCTGTCCTTTGTCTGTGTGGCTCCTCCTCCTTTCCTGTCTAGTCATTAAGTTTAAATTCAGGCTTCATCTCTCCTAGAAGTAAAAGCAGGAATTAAGTCCAAGTAGAGTTCATAGTCTGGCTCTGTCTCATGAACTGGTAAGCTAGTATTCCCCATGTAACATACACTTAACCATCATTCATAATCAAGGAATAGGAGAGTTGCAGAGAAGGCTTAATAAAGAAAATGTTGATGTTCAGATGTCTAGAATTTAGAGAGTGTGTGTCGCACCAGTGTTTAAGATTGCATTCATTAGAGGGAGAGGCTACAGGTAAAATATAAAGAAGAAAATCCATGCAGGACATTGTGCAAATCACGCAAGCAGTAGTGCTTCAGTCACAGCTGGGCAACTGTAATACAGAGATTGGAAAGAGACATAGAACTCAGTATGTGTCCCACAGAGTGGGGTGTGAAGAGTCCACTGCTGTTTAGTGTCCCAGTGGCGTGTGAATTTGGCATGCTGAGTAGGAAAGCAGATGTCCTGTGGAGGGCACTTCTCACCATGTAGGTGAGGAGGAGATTCCTCAATTTGTAAACAGTGAACATGAACAGCAAAGCAGGAGCAGAAGGAAAAAAAAACAAATAGGCGGATATAAGACACTACCTGGGGACTCTCAGAAACACTTTAGCAGACTTCATGGGGAGCTATTGTATCAACTGGTTAGGGTGATTAATATGTTGATGTGACCACATTTCTGTTCACAAACTAGTGGGCTTGGAAGTTTCACTTGTTACACATTCTCATTCCCAGTAGAATTTCTTTCTTTCTCTGCAGTGCTTCATCTCTTCCCGTTGTCTGCATAGCATATAGAAGCCACATTTCAATAACACTATTTCACTTATATCTTCATATCTCTGTCTCCCTGATTAAACTATAAGCTTTTTCAGGGCAGGCACCATGATCGTTCCTGTGTTTACACTCACTAAATACAGTGCTAGGAAAAGAATAGTAGTTCATTAACACTAATTAACTAGAATTGAATTCCCTTAGAAACCTTAGAGAGGATTGGATGACTGAAGTATCATTTTCTAATTTGCAACTAAGAGGCAGCTAGCAAGTTTTCTCATAAACAAAGAAGTGATAACTATCAAAGCACTATTAATCAAAATGTGTTCCCTTTCCTACCAGGCTTTACTCATTAGGATGATGAGGGAGGGGATTTATGTAGGAGCATAAATCAAGAATCTTAATACTGAAGAGAGTTGTATATTGCCAGAATTAGAAAACTGGCCCCTAGTTTAAAGGAAACAACAATTAAAGCTCTCGTGCATAGAGTTCTTTCCAAGATCACTCAAGCTTTCTGTAACTGTGGAAATGTTGAGATAAGTTTTAATATTGAAAAAAAGGTGATTAACTTTCACTTTGAAGCATTGTTTGTGTCTTTTGTATCTAATTCCAGAATTATTTAGGCTTTCCTTGTTGCCATGTTACCAAAGTGTTCCTATAGTGTATGTGCATCAGTGATAGATCTAGGAATTGTGTTTGGAAAATAAAAATCAATAAAAATTGCTTTCTTTCTATTAATAGTTGTAAATAATAAACTTTCGTCTTATTGTCTAAAATTTCACCATATTGCAAAAAGAAACCAGCGTGGTTAGATACGGAGATTTGGCAGAATCCATCCATGTCTGGGGAAGTAGGTGAGAGTTTTGGTTTTCACTAGATACCATGATTGTGTTGCCTAGAGTCAGAAACATAGTTCTGCCTTTGGTTTTGCAACTAGAGCTAAAATTTTACTGGCTGGAATGTCTGTTACTTGAGATAGAAATGATGGTAATCAATAAAGATACACAGAAAACCTGCTATAGAATACTTACTCTCCAACTGGGCCTCAGTTGTTGTTTTTTTTTTTAATTGTTCCTCCATAAGACAGAAGAAAAAGGAGCCTTCCCAGATGCCTTAGGCAGTTTAGAAAATTATCAAAGACTTCTTAGGTAATAGCTTCAAAACGCACTAAGATGTCTTTACGCTTTCAAATATTCTGCATGGGTGCTCATGAGTTCCAGTCTAGTAATTGTATATGTTTAATATACCCCTTATAGTTTGCTTTTATGCATTCAACTCATTTAATTATTTTAGAAGTCCTATAAGATAACACTGTTGTCATCACCATTTTCCCGTGAGGAACCTGAGCCTTAGGGAGTTGACAGAATTTCTCCATATTCATGTAATTAGGTAGCATAGGTAGATCTTGAACCCCATATCCATGAATAACATTGTTTAACCACTAATTATATGACAAAAACCTTAATAGAAATATAATTTTTGGGTATGTGAATATGGTAAAGATCAAATTTTTATAATGGGATCAGTTATTATATTTCAAGTCTGTTGATTTTGCTTTAAGCTTGTAAAAAGTCAGACTAATTGAAATCATCAGTGAGAGATGATGGATTCTTTCCCAGATGGATTTGCAACTTTCTGTACTAGTTTCCCTAATTCAAATTTTCTACCTAGGTTTCCATCTCTGAGCTAGCAAAGATGTAGACTCTTCCTTCCAGGATCTCCAGGTCTAGGAGGAAGAAACCTTTATAAATTCCCAGCTGTGGAAAACCCTGAAAAATGCTATAATAGAGATATGCATAAAAAGGACATGAGAGGCCCCCTAAGGAGATACTAACTATGATTGAAAATACCTACTAATTCTACTTGGACGTGACTAGGGTCTGGATGTCAGGTAGAGACAGAAATGCTGAATCTTAGAGGCAAATGGGGAACATAAACAAAGGTGTGAACTTAGCTAGTGGACCCGTGCTCAGCACCCGATATGCTTGGTCAAGACTTCGAGTATACAGAAAGGGAAGTGAGAGACAAGGCTAGGATTTTACTAGACACAAAACAAGTTGTTAAAGACAAGTTCTCCATTCCATTTAACATGTTCCTGCATTTCTTAATATAAGATTTAATCGTCATTATTGAGACAAACATTGATCAGAAGGCAGTGCATCCGTATTTAAAAAAAATGTTTTTGATATGTATTACAGTGACTACCTGCCTATTTAAAGGTAATAAATATTTCTTAAATGAATGGTCACATCATTAATGGATATCTAGAACTTGCGATGCATTTTCAAAATTGCTGATAGGTTTTTTTTGGTAAAGAATATAAACTAAATTTTAATGAGTTTTGATTTAAAGTAGCCTAAAATGTGAATGTTTTACCCTAATGAGGGGAGTTCTAATTATTGTCACCATAGTTCATATTTGGTAATGGCCAGCATTGCTTTGGGTAGTTCATTAAATCATGAAGTGATTGATTTTCTTTTCCTTTTCTACTTTCAAGCGGATTATTTTTACCAAATATAATTGCCCTTTAGTGAGCAGTGTTAGTTTGATGTACTGTGAACTTCCTTGGGGATGATCAGCCTCTGTGAATAGTAGCATTAATCTAGTACAGAAACATTAGTGGCTTGTAAGGATTAATTCTATTTTAAGAACCTTTTACGAACCTTGAGTGTACACATGCTCCATAATAACTTGTTTCCAATTTCTCAACTGTCACATCTTTAATTTGGTTATTCACATTGTTTCTTCACAGTTGTTAATTCAAGAATCTTCTATACATTCTTTACATAATATTTTAAACGATTCCTGTTGTTCTGAGAATGAAAAATGGACAGCAGACATGCCACTGATGTTTTAAAGCACATGCGTCAAAGACAGAACCAATCTTTTGAGTTTCCTTACTGCTGCAGCAAATACGTATTAGTACAGGCTTCCCTTGATTAAGTTCTGTTTCTTCTATGTTGTCAGCAGAAATTTAGTTTTAAATTTTAAATTCAGATTTCTAAAACAATTATCACTTCACCTGGGCATTCCAACAAGTTAATCAGTGGTTGAACTGAAATCATCATCAACTCCTCAAGCAATTGCACAGAGAGTATCTGCTAATTTGCTTCAAGTCAATTAATCCCTAGTGGAATGAAGTGGCAGCAGATGGAGATGGAGGGAGTCACTCCTATCCAACTCATCATTGGTCCCAACTCATCAAGAGACCAGTGAGCTTTCTTCTGGGTACTTACAGTCAACTGCACAAAGGCCATGACATTTTCCTATTTAGCATGATGAATTATAAGATTCTCCAGGAAAATATTTGCATTGTATAATGATCATAGGCAGGAAATGTTTTTCTTTGTATAGGGCTATTCAACAGCACAATCGGTGTGCCTGTCTGTTTCTGTTAGGAGAATTATAAATAAATAAATAAATAAAAGGGAAGCAGAGTCTGATATTATGCTTTGGATTAATTCTAATTGATCCTGGAGAATTTAGAACTTAAATCTGGAAAGGTTAACATATGAAGTAAAGCTCCTTAAAAATAAATGACTTTTCTATTGACTGTTGTGATGGCAATGACATCTCTGGATGTAATAGCCTTTTTATCCAGAAAGATCCTCAAATTGAATGTGGGGATGGAGCAGAGCTTTAGCTCATTATCATTTGTCACATCTCAGATCTTGTGAGTGATGGTTAGTATTGTTTGCTGCCACACCAGTATAGCTCTAAGCACTTAATAGAGTATATGTGTCATTTGGACACAGAAAAGCATACTTTATAACCTCCCTCTGGTGAATGTTTTCTGGATGAAGACCAACATAGACTAATAGTAACTTGGTAAATTAATGAACCCTTTACTCTTCTTTTGTAATTATTTGTATACTCAAGTAAATCTTAGTTCTGGAAGGCTATTGCTTTCACATTAGAAAGCATCCATTGTTTGAAAAATTGAGGGGAATGGGCATGCCAGTGTATCACAGTGGCTGCAGTCAATCATTTACTTTTTCACATGTACAATTAATAATTTTGAATAAGCATACTTCATGTGGATAATGAGAAGTGGAAGTTTGAATGATAGAATTCCTTTATGCAAGGTTTACAGCCATCATTCAATGAACATGATGATTGCTTTTATGTTAGAGAAGGAAAAAAGAGGAATCAAGAATTTAAGCACCATCAAAATAAGCACTGTGTCATATCTCACCCACTTCCCTGGCTTGCATAGGGCAAAACCTGCATCAGACACTTGCCAAAATGCTCGTGGATAATTGCGAGGCCAGGGTTGCAAGTCTGGGCTTTCCTGTTCTGTGATCCCATACTTACCATAGTGATGCAGAAGGAGGGCTGTGGATGGCTTGAGGGTATTAATGTTCTTGTTTTATTTGATAAACATTTCTTAAAAAGCTATGGATTGAGTGTCAGTTGGTGCTAAATGCACAATAGTTAATTTGAAGAAGTACAAATCTTTGGATCAAGCCAGAACAATGGTATAACTATGTACCCTGCTAATTTCTCAGTCTTAATTTTATTGCAGTAGAAGGACACTTTGAAAGTTAACAGACATGATGCAGAATTCTCTAAGTAATTCAATGCTTTTAAAAGGCAAATATGTTAAAAATCTGATTAATATTCTGCTTTGTAACTTACATAATCCATATTCAATCTCTTAATGAGCTTTTGATTGTCGCAATGTTCCCTGTACATACTTGAAGGTGAATTTTAAACAAAAGTAGTGGAAAACAATAATGAATATCCAAATACTTTCTATAAAGGTCATTCAATAAATAATCAATATTATATATAGATATCTGTGCATTTGCTAAATATACAATGTATGTCTATATATTGATTATTGACAGTATGACTACCTTGAAGTAGGATTTAAGGAAAAGGATATTACATGAGCTGTTAGTCATAGTTCCCAGGATATTAGTGTAGCTTTAAGGATTGTATGTTTATATATCTCCCAGAATCAGCCTGAGAAATAATAGTGCATTGACTGTGTGCGTGTAATTATAAAGTAATATAGTGAGGATTTTCCCTCAAATCCCTAACACATTAACATACCCTTAAATAATATGATTCATCTTTTAGATATATTGCAAGCATGGTTATTGGTCATGACAAAGAAAATCGAGAATCCTCTAGTAGACCGTTCATAATTTCACCATACAGACTATTATTTGAGAATTAAACACATTATAGGCCGGGCGCAGTGGTTCACGCCTGTAATCCCAGCACTTTGGGAGGCCAAGATGGGCGGATCACGAGGTCAGGAGATCAAGACCATTCTGGCTAACACGATGAAACCCCATCTCTACTAAAAATACAAAAAATTAGCCGGGCGTGGTGGCTGGCGCCTGTGGTCCCAGCTACTCGGGAAGCTGAGGCAGGAGAATGGCGTGAATCCGGGAGGCGGAGCTTGCAGTGAGCCGAGATCGTGCCACTGCACTCCAGCCTGGGCGACAGAGCAAGACTCCATCTCAAAAAAAGAAAAAAAAAGAATTTAACACATCATATTATGATTATATATTTGAATGTTTTTCTTCTTTACTAAACCTTTGTTCTTATCCATTCTATCTTTGAAAACCATCACCTTACATATGGTCTTTATATAGTAACAAGTGTTTATTTAATGGATAAGGTATTAATTATCTATTTTTCAGAATTTACCTTATTCTTCTGACTACTAATGTAAAGAGAAACAATTAGAACAACGAAGTATTTTATTATTTTAACAGCTAGACCAAAACTACAAAATTTATTTTTGTCTAGCATTCCCCAACATTGAAATGAGAAACATTAAATTCCACCTATTATCTACTAGGGACTGATTTTACAATTACTCATTTAGAAAAAAAAATATGCAGTCAAGATATATATGTTCTACAAAAGTCACTCTGAGATGGCAGACAGTTAACTTGATTTAAAAAGAAAAAAAAGATATGTTCAAACCGCTGTTGTAACACCCCTACCCTAAGATGTAGAACCAAAAAGCAACTTTAGGGGGAAAAAATGTGCTTCTATGAATACAATATGGTGATAGATGCTCCCTTATCCAGCCAAGAAAATAAGTTGGGCTTTTTTATTTGCATAATTGAATGTCATCTTTGTCACTTGCTCATCTTATTGGTCAAAAACACACAGATATCTACAGTTCAGCATCAGATATCAAATTGATCTTTGCTTGATGGTTTTTCGGTTTCTAAATATTTTCCAAGATGTTTATTTATTCTACTTTAAATGTAATTTTATTATAAATGACCTCAAATGATCTTGAAAGTAGCCATAGTATACATTATATCTATACAGTGCTCACATCTGTTTGTGTGACAAAATGTATGTATGCATTTATAGTGATATCTAGCCATGCAAATTTATTGCATAAATAGCTGGCCATGAATTTTTGAGACTTTGAGAAACTTTCCTGGTGTAGAAGAGATATACAGTGGATCATGAAACACAGATAGGATTTAGATACATATTTACTTAGCATTTCAGGTGCCATCCATTGGATTCTCTTACTCATGGCCAATTAGAACGGTCTGAATGACTCTTTAGTGGAAATATAATAGAAGGAATAGAAATACAATAGATGGAATTTAAGTTTTTATGGACTGGAATAAATAGCTTATAAACCAGATGTTCTATGGCAGAAAATTTTTCCTTTGAGGCCTTTTTCAGCCTGTGATAATTAATCGAGATGCTTAAAGTATGGCCAAAAAGTGAATTAATCGTTACAGGTAGTGTAGCCAGAACTTGGAATTACAATCCTCTTTTATTTATCATTTGTTCATAGCTCCTCTTATATTTGCTAAGACCTTGTCATATGAATAAATGTCATTTTTGACTCTCATATATGTCAATAATCTACCATACATTTTGAATATAATTCACCAAAGGTTATTTATTAAAGAAGGTGGTGTTTATAAATATAGTATATATTTAATTTACTCTGATTCCTGCCTGAGGAGTTATCTTGCTAACTTAATAGCCTTTACTGAATCCCAAGAGAAGTGCTAACTCAGTCACTGCCAGGTCTGAATTAATTAGCGTCTATTTTGCATTATCTGTGGTCTATGGATTTATGGTTAGAGAGGAAGCATCTTGCAAAGGACCTTTGAGCAGATGCGTAGAATTATTTGGATCTCAGTAAGACAGGAAATAGAAAAGCCATCCTTCTGTTTACTTTTGTAAAGACTGGACCTTGTCCATGCAATTATATCTATGTGTTAGGAAGGAGTACTGAATCCTAACTTCTCATATCAACATGTGGAGGATCTCCAGCTGACTAACACTTTTGGCTTTTCTCTCCACCCCTCATCCCTGCAGGAGAAGAGGGGTGCATTATCAGAATGATGGTTTGGAAGGAGTTTAGCATGCTCAGCTTATGCCATTCCATTCTCCTCTTTTGCATCTCCCAGCTAAAGATAACACATTATGATCTTTTTTTTTTTTTTATCATTTCTAATAAAGGACTCTTTGGCTCTATTAAGTACTGGATTCTGGCAACATAACTTGGCTTCAGATAAATCCATTAGAGTTATGATTGGTGTGTTTTCTATGTGTACTGTGATAGTCCTAAATTCTTTGGACTCCTTAATGCAAGAGGCATATAAGAAACGTGATACTGAACAAAAGCAACTTAGGTGGTCCTGAGGGAACAAACCCTTTCCAATGAGTAACATCCCAGGCTGCAACAACTGAATGCTTAGTTAAGGGATGGAACATATAAGAGGAAGTGATTCTTTTTCTTAGGTACAGAAATGCCTTCAAATCGATTAATGTACTGTTGTGTCTCATTTTGGAGCCTTCCTGGAACCAGTTGTATCAAAAAGATGTACAAAACCAGGTACTCAGTTCTGTGGGAACATTCTAGTGAAGATGCAAGTAGAGGATACCTCCACCATGATTTAATGATAGACTTAACATGTAAGATCAAGAGCTAAGTGAATAGAGAGCTGAAGTGTTATGAAGGGGTACTTATTGTATACTGTTTATGTTTTCCTTTCATCTAAACTCAAGTTCTTGGCCTACTTTGTTTGTGCTAAATCGTTTGATTGATGTCCTTGGATGTAGTAGTTGAGCATGCTCTGCAAAGTCTAACTTATGTCTCCTCTTTCAGGCTGGTTCACCTGTAGAAGGAGTAAAAGTTAATTTGTAATAATCCATGTAGTGAGGTATCTCTCTTTGAGGTGGAGACTTGAACTTGTCCCATTTTGCCAGTCATAGTTGAATCAGTCTGTTTAATATTAGGGCAGTGAGTATTATTAAGCTCTTTTATGGGAGGATATAAGGCTACATTGTCCAGATGATTTTACTGTAAATGCAGCTAATATGTTCTTCTCTATTTTTTTTGTCTTTTGTGTTTCACAATTGGCTCCAATCTCAGGGAGTGTAGAAAGGGCAATGCTTACTAGCTCCTTACAGCCCTAGCCATAAATCATGAGATGAGAAGAATAAAGTTATGCAGGTAGCAATCAACTTTAGTTCATACTATAATGCCTATCTCAAATATGAACATAAACAAATTAAGGAGCCTGCTATATGGTTAAAAAAAATTTCAGCCCCTTCACAATAGTTTCTTTTTAATCCAGTATAATTAATCCTTGTACAAAGCTTCCACTGAGACAACTTGAACAGTTCCATTTTCTTTGATTTAAGTAACGTTTATCTAAATTTCCATCTGAGATAGATAGCAGATTTTGTAGGAAATTATAGTATACCGTATTATTCTTCCCAAGTGTTTGCTACCCTTCTCTATTAGATCCTTCATTGAAGGGCCCCTCCCTGCAAGAGGAATATATATATCACCTTTCACTGATGTCAGGCTTGGCCATGTGACTTGCTTTGGCCAATAGAAGGCCAGCAGAAATGAAGTAGGCTACATCTGAGAAGTTCAAAGAGCCATTCCTTAACCCACCATTGATTCTCTCCCTGTGCCATGAAATTACATGTTCTAGATGCAGGCAGGCTGCTTCTTCAGTCTGGATTCCAACCAACAAAGGTGAGAAATAGGCCTTTGTCCTCATCAGCCACTGAGATTGGGAGTTATTTGTTACAATGACATAGCCTAACACAGGTGATTAACACAGAATCAACAATGGGCATTCACACACATATTTCCTCTTTCACCATTTTTGTCTAAAAAAATATTATCCTTAGTACTCTACCCGCCCATTTTGTTCCTTCTTTAAATCTGATTTTCTGCTCATTTGTGCCTTTTTGTTGTTTAGACTTATCAGCCCACTTCCTTTAAAAATGGCTCTACCAGAAATCTGGTCTCATCCAGAGTTAAAAAAAAAAAAAAAAAAAAAAGTCATTTTCTTCAAATTGATTCACTGGGTGGAGTTTATATCCAACTTGTTTTATTTTTGAAAATGTCATGAGAAACTCTTGACATTGAGAATTTTTAAAAATCTTTGCTTATAAACATTCTTTGGTCTCTTAGCAGTCATATCACAGAAGAGAAGGAGGACGTGTATAAGATTTATATAGCTGACAGATTTCTATGTACTGTATGCACTACATTTATATTTTCAGCTTAAATCATTGAGTGATTATTTTCTGAAAGAATTTTGTCTTTCTTGGGGGTGGTTGAAAATCATGTCTACTCGATGATTTATCAAGTGAATAAGTAAGTGAAAATGAACAGACTGGTACTGATTTTACCATAGGCAGCAAATTATGAATAATGATTCTTCCATGCTTGAACTCCCTTGCAGTGATTCTGCAAATAATTCTAGTTTTCTCAGGTTGTTTCGGCCAAATGGATTTGCATAGGCAGGAGAAGCTAAAAGACAGCAGGATAGGCTTGAAGCCCTGTGTCGGAGGGCACTCTGGAATTTTATTAGAAATATGGGCTTGACTGCCATTAGGTGCCCTTCGTTCATCACTGTCTTATGCTTGTGGCTTCATAAGTGAGGGTAAGACTAGAAAATATTTAGTGTCATGTAGCAAATAAACAAATATATGGGTTCAAAGAACTTTTAAAATGCAACTTAAAATGTCAAAGCTATTCAACTAAAGAGAGTTAAGAAATCTGTGGGATCTATCACTTCCTGCCTTTATAGATAGCCTTGGTATACAATCTTTGAGAGGAAATTAGTGTTCTCATTTTTCCGAGGTATAGCCTTTTTAATATGTTAGATATTGCCATATGCCATTTCCTTTTTTTCTAGGTCAAAAACAGTTGAAACTTGGCAATTTCATTTTGTTTAAGCAAATAGCTTCAAGTTTGTAATCCAACTGCACTTCATGACAAAATAACTATTTTCAAATGTGTACATCAGATTCAATATGCAGAATGTGCATTTGTAAATTTTTAACTACTAATTTTTATTAATATGCCATAAATCATTTATAGGTTACATATTTTTGTTCCTAAATATCATAACTTTTAAATTATGCTTTATTTGTTGATATGCCACAATGTATTAAAATATCTTAATATTAAATACATAGTTTACTTGCCTAATTTGTTGTCATTGTTGACGGTGGTGGTAGACTGAATTTTGTTTGCTTTAGATTTAGCAGGTTAGAGTGAAATGTTTCATCTTTATAGGTTACAGTAAAATGCCTCTCCCCAAAAGATATCGTGTGCTCGTATTATGTGTATTACATAGTTTTCTTTTACCAATATCTCTATGGCTTTATATTATGTCATTTTGCTTTCTGAAAGTACTAATGTTAAATGGCATTGCAATTAGTTTATCAATTATCTATAATTGTGCTTGCATTAGATAATTATATTATCTTTATCTTCATATGTTAATACATCTATAACATTATCTCATTTGCTATAATTTGAATTCTGGTATTTCTAGAGAGATCTAGTGTTTTCAGGTAAATTTTTTGCTAATATATTGGGGTAATTTATTCTATTATAGTCTTTAATTTTTTCTGTATCTTGATAATTTTAGCACGGAAACATGCAGAGGTGTTTAACAAATGTGGGGTGGGATGGTGGCAAGGAAAGCCAATGTGTGTGAAGAAGCAAAGGTACTCTGAAAAGAACAACACTGGGAAAGAGGGAAAAATTTGCCAGAGGAGGCTAAGTGTGACAGCAACTCAGAGACGCAGAGATACAGAGAAAGTGTGCAGATGCGTCTGGTCTCTTCTTATGCCTAAAAGAATCATCTGCCTGTCCCTGCCACTCCTTAAATTTGTATCTTTGAAAGGAAAAAGCTATAATAAAAAGGAAAACAGGCTTAATTCTGCTCTGTGGCCCTCCTCTGAAAGATTCTGCAGTGAGGAGAGACATAGTTCTCTAGAACAAAGGGGTTACTATAGACATCTGAGACTGGCAAGCTGCCCAAGCTGGCAACATATTAAAAAACACGTTCCGACCCCCCAGTTCCCCACATCCACACACACACACACACACACACACACACACACACACACACTACGGGATGCTCCAGGGATTCAGGACAGATCAGGGTCTCCACGTGTGCTCCTCTAGCTAAACATGGTGGCTCTCAGATTGAAAGAGGTAGCAGGCAGCAATGTGGTCAGGAGTATGTGATGGAAAGGACACTTGTGATCTGGAAGAGGTTAGCAGTGGTACAGGAGGGGACCTGGTATGAGCTGGGCAAAAGCAAAAACAGAGAGAAAAAAGAGGTAGCGGCTGCCATGGAGGCACGATATAGACCCCAGCAAAATTTCTGGCTTTTTCTTGAGCCCTTCAAACTCCCACCTGGGGAGACCTATGGAGCCACAGAAAGGAATATACTGAGGTTCTGGTCTTTCCAGAATATTCTTAGTTGTATAAGTTGTGCATGTATATATATGGCTATATATATATGCAACTTATATATAATATATATGCAACATATATATAACTTAAAAAATATATATATATATATATTTGTATATAGTCAGATTCCAAAGAACAATTGTTTTCTGCAATTTAGATCTGTACAGAAATCTCAAACATCTCTTATGTTTTGCCTTCTAGTCTAATAGATTTATGTGTTCTTTTATTAAATTCTTTAAAATAGTTCAAAAAGTATGGTATTTTTCTCTTTTCTTAATAATTTAAACTAATTCTAGTGAAACAGAGAAAGTTTAGAAAATGCATATGTGAAATTTCAAGAATAACGATACAGCTACCCACACAATCAAAACTCATTTTAATAAAAAGAATGTCACCAGGACTTTAGAAATGGTCAGGGTGTCCCTCACTGACAGCATAGTGTTATCTGTCCCCCAGGTAACCACGATTTTGGATTCTGTCTTCATCAGCCTCAGACTTTTATTAAAGGTAGTTTATCTTCTATTCATGCACACTTCAAGAACATGTGGCTTGAATGCTTCTTTGATTTGCCTCTCTGCAGCAATATAATGCTTCAATTGTTTATCCGTGTGGGTACCAGTCACTGTGTAGTCCTAATGTGGTTAACATTTTAACTGCTATAAGAATATTCTAGAGTTCATCTGTCATTGATAGATATTTGGACATTTCCTTTTTTTGCCTTTGTGAAAAAGGGTGATACGAACATTCTTGTATACGTCTCTCACTGCACGTGGTCACGAGTTTCTCTGCCATGTTTCCCTAGAAGTAGAATGGAGCATTACTCAGTAATGTTAAACCCTTTTCCAAAGTGGTTGTGCCAATGTACAATTGCGCTGCAATAAATAGATGAGTTTGTTTTGCTAAGGAATTTCTCCAACATCTGGCACTGTTCAAATTTTTAATGTTTACCAATCAGGGATGTGAAATAGTAGCTAATTTTTTTTCACATACCATGTTTAAAAATTACACATTTCTCATTGTCAATGAGACACCAACTATTTTCAGACATTTATGGCTCATTCTTATTTCCTCTTTTCTTCATGCCTTCTGTGTTTTTTTCTGAAAATACATTTGGCTTTTTATATTGCTTTGAGGTAATCTTTTAATATAAAAGTTTAATAATTTATCATATGATGTGCAAATATCATTCCAAGGTAAAGCTTACCTTTTACTCACCGGGTCATAACAGAACTTCATAAATTTGTGATATTTTCTCTTGGTGTTCACACATTTTTGGTGTTTAAGAAATTCCTTGTTATCATGAGGTCATGAACACATTTATTTCTCTTGTTTCCTAAAAGTTTTATAATGTTGCTTTTTACATTTAAGTTTTTATTCAACTTAAATTATTATTTGTAGGGGGTAAAGATAAATTAATTATTTGGTATGAATAACCCACCACTCAAGAAAAGTTAGGTAGTCTGTTTTTTTCCTCACTGATCTGGAGGGTCAGCTCAACTATAAATGTTGTTTGCACATGTGCATAAATTTTAAATACCACAGTTTATAATAAGTTTTGCTACCTGTTAGGGCAAGTCACCCCATTTCTCTTTTAAGAGAACCCTATTCTTGTTGTATTATCATACAAATTTTAGAAAAACTTTGTCATTTCCATGAACAATTCTGTGGATATTTGGTTTGGAATTTCATGAAATCTAAAAGTAAAAATAGAAAAAATTTACATTCTCATATTCATTCTTCTTGTCCTATAGAGGAATATATTTCTTATTTTTTGGGTCTTCTTTAATATCATCAAAAGTATATAATTTTTTTAAAGAATTTGTGCATAGACGCATGTAGAGCATTATTTCAAGTCTATTATAATTTTTCTTTCTATTGGAAACAGCATTCTTCCCCCTTTTAGTTACCAAAGTTCTCCACTTGCAATTTTCCCTTCATCACCCCTTCCTACAAAATCCCAAACACTGCCTTTACTTCTAGTAGCATATGTTAATTTTGACTGTTTTTGAACTTTATAATTGGAATTATCCTGTACAACTTTTGTCTCTGGCTTTTTTGGTTCAAGAGTGATGATGATGATATTGATTATATATTATCCAATTATAGTAATTTATGTATCTATATGGATGAACATGAGGCTGGTCTTCAGTTTTTGATTATTAGGAAAAATTGTACTATGAACATAGCTATAAAATTTCTGGAGTACATATGTATATATTCGTGCTGGGTATATACGTATAAGTGAAAATGTGATAGCATAGAATATGCGTATATTCAGCTTTTGCAGATATTGTCAATTTTTCAAAAAGTGGCTAAATAATCCTGATGCAGTAACGTATAAGAGTTTCAGTTGCTTCTTGCTTTTCTCTCGGTATGGATAGGCATTTTGTTTTATTTTATTTTTTGATGGGTGTATAGTTGTGTCATTATGGTTTTAATTTGTATCCCTCTGATATTTTATGAGAATGAGCAGCTTTTCATATGTCTTTTGGCCATTTAATATATTCTTTTGTAAAATGCCTGGTTATGTCTTTTAACATTTTCTTTATTTATTTAAACAAAAATTGGATTACAAGTCATTTCCTAATTGATTTATATAAGACTTTTTCATATCTGCCTAAGTCCTCTATAATATGCAATCTAAATATACTCTTCCACTTTTGATTTGCCTTTCACATTATTAATGGTGTCTGTTGATATACAGAAGTTCTTAATTTTAACACAGTTTCATCAGCTATTTTCTCTGTACCACTGTCTTCTTATGGAACTTCTGTCAGGCATTTATTATAGGTTCTTCTTCTATACTTCATGTTTTCTATATCTTGGTTTCACTAGGCTGCATCATATATAATTTCATCAAATATGTTTTCTATTTATCAATTCTTCCTTCAGCTATATCTAATCTATTGCTTACTGGTTATATTAAGTGTTTAGAAATTTTACTTGTAGAAGTTCTGTTACTGATTTTCAAATCAATTTGTTCCTTTTTATGATTTCTTTTAGCTCATGAAGCCATTTATAAAAAGTACAACATTTTTATGAGATATATTCTCTCTGGTGTTTTTAATATCTGAAGTACATATTAGACTAATGGATAACTTTTCTGTCTCTATCATTTTTCTTTTTAAAATTGTAGAGAATGAACTGATATTTTTTCTAAAACTTCATTTGTGGAAAATGTTTGAGAATCAGATAGAAGTTGTACTCCTCCAGAGGCAATCACTTTTTAGCTTTTCCAAGCACTTAGAGTTACAGGAGAGTTATTTCAATGAAATTCTGCCCTTGAATATTTTGGATTCAAGGTAATTTGTATTACAAACTCATTGCTTTTTGGACTTGGCTGAATGAAGATGTCCTCCCCTACATCTAGCCTCAAAATCTAGGCATAAAATGTGCTTGCTATTTCTGCATATGTAGTAGGTTTAGATTTTGTTTACACTTAGACTGAGGATACACATCAGGAAAGCAGGTTTCTGTGAAGTTTTCCTGACAGACTGTCTTGGATGGCCCTAGGCCTCCTCCTCCATCCCAGAAATTTGTGTGGCTCAAGATCTCCAGGAATTTTCAGAAATGCTCTGGATAAAAGCTATTTTGGGGTACAATTTACCTGTGAGTTTCTGGTACTTTATTTTTGTCTTTGGCCTTTGGAGATATTTACAATTTGTACCTGATTGACAATGTGTTTTTAATCATTGCTTTTCTGTTTTAATCAGTGTTATTATTATTTATTATTGCTATAAGAAAGGCCATTCATGGTATCTGGTCTACCATGCAGTTAGAAATAGAAGTCTAGTTATCTTGATAACAAAACCGTGTGCACATAAAAATAGATTTTGTGCTTTATTTTTGAGAATAAATAGAATCTTTTGTTCTATCTTATCCCTTCTTTATCCAATTCTTGTAAAGGAATATTACTGAGGTTTGTTTACTTGTTTTGTTTAACTAAAATTATTTTATCAAATATAGTTTTTAAAAATGGATTCCCTTAGATTTTTTTTAGGGATGAAGTTATGTTAGTCATAGGTAATGTTTATTTTCTAGTTTTCAGTAGATTTTTCATATAGTATCATAATTACTTATAATGCTAAGTAAATATCTTTGTATTCTATCATTAACTTAAATTTTGGCATTTAAGTACTTTACAAATATTTTTACATACTGACTTAACATTTTTATATTTTGTTTATTTAATTAGAATATTTAATTTTGAACACTTGCTATTTCTCCCTATTAACTTTTTCCCATGGTCCCTACTTGGAAGGCTATTTCCAGAGTAGACAAATATACACTGATATTCCTGTAAAACAAAGCAAGTGAGCCAACTAATAGAGCTCCCAATGGCAAAAGATGAAACAATCTGAGTGACAAATGAAATAGTACTGGATTGTTAGCCAAAATACGAAATAAATATCCATCAGAACATAGTGATGTAAATAAATGATTAAATTAATTATTAAATGGAGGAGAAGAGACAAATCTTCTATGGAAAAAAATTCTAAATAAGCTATTTAAATATTCCACCTGCAAAGAGGGGGAAAATGACTTCTCTCCCCTTAAATTGTACTTTGCATAGTGACATTCTTCCAAAGAGTATAGTATGGAAAGGGGAAAGAGTAACACTGCAGTAGAGAAAACCAGCAAACATGACTTCAGCCAAAAGGTGACCAAGGTCAACATCAGCAGTCATAAATCATGTTGATAGTTTGTACCCTTGATATAATGTGATGGAAATGACAGTTTACCTCGGTTATATTCCTTTACAAAACCCCTAGTCTCAGTCTAACCATCAGAAATAACATCAGACAACTATCAATAAAGGAAAATGCTATAATGCACCTGAGAAGTACTCCTCAAAACCGTCAGTCACCAAAAACAAGAAAACTGTCAAAAATATGCAGAGAATAGAGACATGACAACTAACTAGTGTGGCGTCCTAAAAGGGATCTTGAAAAAGAAAATAAAAAAAAGGATATTAGGAGAAAACTAAGGAAATTTGAATGAACAATGGCTTTGAGTTAATAAAATTGTGTCAATATTGGGAAACTAAATGCCCTATGGACTTCAGTTAATAATATATAAAAATTGGTTGATTAGTTGTAACAGATGTAACATACTTCTGTAGGATGTCAATTGTGGGTGTGGGACATATGGGGATTATCTGCACCATCTAAATTTTTCTATAAATTTAAAACTGTTCTAAAAACTAATGTCTATTAAAAATTAAGAAAGCAGGTGAAATGTGTAGAGTTGATGTGTTGAGTAAGTTGCTGTCAATTCAGTTCTGAATATCCCTTGACTCAAATACATTACCATTATCAATGAATGCCTACAAGTTACTTTGGAACTAGTGCATCAAAATGAATGAGCATTGTCCAATTTGTAATACAAGCGAGTATCTCTAAAAAAAGGAGCAAGGTAATTGAAATAATAATTATCCATTATCATTTATTATAGCCTGTTATGGGAGCTAGTGCTCCAACCTAGCAGAAATGTGAACTTTTATAAATATTGAATGATAATTAATCAAAATGAAATACTTTGCTCCAAGATATAAACTTTAGTTCTTTAGAAAATTAATTGAATTTAAAGTAGTATTTTTGTAGGTTTGGGTAAGTATTCATTAATACTGGGGGACATTTACAATTGCAAAACTTTCAGAATATTTAATAGAAACGCAGACTTACAGAGCTGGAAGGGAGTTCATCTCGAGTCTCTGATTTACTCCCTGAAGGAGAGTTATGATCTGGCCAAGACAGTTGCAGTGTTCATCACAGAACTCAGAATGCATTGTAGTTTTCTACTACAGATTAGAATTTGAAGCCAAGACATTTGGGCTTGGGTCCTAAATGTCCTGTTCTCATATAGTCTCATCACAGACTGTGTGAGAATAAGCAGGTTTTTAAATTTTTATATTTCTAAGTATTCATTTTTTCATGATAAAATGAGGATGAGAATGATGATATAATAACAATTTTCCAAGTAGTTCATAATACTGATTAAACTTTCTCTGACATTATGTACTGGAAAGACATTTGACTACTCTAAATCAAACATGTTAATGTTGTTCTTAGTTTATTAAATGTTATCTACTCTCTCCCACATCTGATTTTCTCATTGTGGATGGATAAATTAGTAACTAAGCCATGAAGCCTAGTCTCAGAATTTGTAGAATTTATTTTTTATATAATCAGGTTTGGATAGCTTCAATACATTTCATTAATTTCTGTGCCTGTCCTCCTCCTTCTTCATCTCCTTCTCCTTCTTCTTTTGTTCCTCCTGCTTCTCCTCCTCCTCTTCCTCCTTTCCCTTTTCTTCTGCTCCTCCTCCTCCTCAGCTACCACCAGCTTTTCCTCTTCTTCCTCTTCCTCCGTACTTTAATTTGACTTATTGGGTTTTACAGTACTGTGAGTAAAAGAGAGTATGCGTTTGTAACATTAGACTGTCCTGATCCTTTTTGCTTGTTATAGTTACTCTCTTTTCCAATGTCTTCTGCCATCATACCTTCTTCTGGTTTTCCTTTTACTTCTTTGAGCAGTCCTTTGCAATCTTTTCTTCCTCCTATGCCTTAGACAATAATATTACTTTGAGTCTTATGTTGAGTATCCTTATCTTCTCATTACACATATACTTCCTAGATAGCTTCATTTAATTTTTACCATCCCAAGTTTAGAATACACAACAAGGAACTTTAACTTTGTATCTCTAGCTCAGATCACTGTCTTGAATTTCAGACTTATAAACTAATTATCTACAGGCATTCCTCCAAGAATATCTAATAGTCACATTAAATCTAAAATATCCAAAGATAAAGTCATGGCCCCATGTTCCCTCTAATTTCCATAACCTTCCTCCTAAATTTGAACTCATAATCATCTATCATACAAATCAGAAATCTTAAAGCAATATCTTCCTCTGTTTACATTCTCATTTCTAATTGTGAAACACATTTCATTGCATTTATTTCCTAATTAATTGTTAAATCTGTCCCCTTTCCATCTCCACTTTCTCTGTTTAGGATAAGGTTTTCATTTTCTCTCCTGTACCATTACAATAATCTCTTAAGTTAGGTGACTTTGATTTGCTTAATTTCTTTATATATATATTTTACACTTTTATTATGTTTCTAAATGACATGCTATGCAATGTAACTTCTCTGCTCAAAACTAATTCAGTGGCTCCCTGTTTATCTTTGATCAATTAACAACCAAATTTCCTAGCTAGTAATCAAGGATCTTCATTATCTGGCCTCTGAGAGTCTTTCCAGCCTCATCTTTCTCTAGTTGCCACATTCTATTATTAATTCCCCAACTGAAAAAGCCTTTTCATAATTGTTTACTTTGCCTAGGATGCCTTACATACAGTTATTCTAAAATGTTAAAGAACCAACTCAAATGTTGCTGCTTATAACTCCTTCAAAATGTAGTGGTCCTCACCTAATAGTTTCTTTGTCATGGTAATAAAATTAGATTTTACATATTAATTTCCATCACTAGACTATAATGTACCATAATACACTACAAGGTAGAATAGTCATCTGCTTGTGGGAATTCACTCAACAAAATTAAATTAAAAGTGTAAAGTGGTAGAAGATTCCCTTTGGTGTATATTGCATGAATAGTTCTAACATAATTAATGATATCTAGATCTGTGAAAATTGGCATTTTTATTAATATTAGAGTATGGCCAATTGTCATTGCCTGTCAAAAGAGAAGCGAAAGATCAGGTGGTATTTAGTAGGAATCCTTTGTCCAAATTCCCTTCCAATAAAATGATTTTTAAATTTGAGAATAAATGTAAACATTTCATTTTAAAAACATTTATTTAAGTGTAGCTTATACTTTTGTTTTCCTATGATGTCTTTTCAGGAAAACTTCTGGTCACTGGTGTTACACCACAAGAAAGTTGTCGCTAAGGTTGGGTCTGCTAATGAACTCTGTAAACACATTCAGCATCTGGCAGACATTCCAAGGTGAAAGCCAAGCAGATGGCTAATTTAATATAATCTAAGTGACTTTGGATCAGATAAAGCAATTGAATTAACAGCACTTTAACTCCACATACATCGGTTCCCAGCCATTCCTAACATTTCATTCCAATAGGCACGTCTTCAGGAAGAAAATAATTGCCAATTGAAAGCTCATATGGCGAGGTTTATATCTGTAAAATGTGTGGTTAAATAGCATATTAAAAACATGTGGGCATAAATACTAGGATTGGGAAATGGGTTTAATATAGAATAAATCACAATGCCCTTAGAGTTATTTTATGGATTTTAAATCACAAATTGTATTCTATCCATCGCGCCTACTATATTTATCTCAATTTCATTCAGACTCTTTAGATTAGATCTATGGGGATTTACAGTTGATGCATAGTGACTTTCAACTTTCTGTCTTGTGGGGTAAGAGTATATATGTGTGTGAATGCACTTTTGAGTATGTATGTGGAGAAAGAGAGACCAGTTTTTATTTTGTTATTTGAGAATTTTTATGTTTTCAACAATCTTTGCTTGGCAAAGTATATTTTAATCTTATTTTATAAGGTGAGATTCATGTATAACAAGATGTCATAAATAATAGTTCTCAAGCCACTAAACAAATGGCAGAAATAATCCCAGAATTGGTGACTTTTAGCTGTAATGAACGAGCATGGCTCTTAGGGTTAGGAAGACCAGGATTCAAGTGCTGGTTCTATAGCTTACCAGGTATCTAACATTATGTGGTTAGGTTAATTTTTCTAGGTCTCAGGTTTACTATCAGTCTAGGGAAGCTGCTAAACACCAACACTATTGCTATTCAGATATGGGATCTAATTAAACTAAACAGCTTCTGCACAGCAAAAGAAACTATCATCAGAGTGACAGGCAACATGCAGAATAGGAGAAAATGTTTGCAATCTATCCATCTGACAAAGGGCTAATATCCAGAATCTACAAGGAATTTAAACAAATCTACAAAAAAACAAAAAACCTTCAAAAAGTGGGTGAAGGATATGAACAGACACTTCTCCAAAGAAGGCATTTATGCAGCCAACAAACATATGAAAAAAAGCTCATCATAACTGGTCATTAGAGAAATGGAAACCAAAACCACAATGAGATACCATCCCATGCCAGTTAGAATGGTGATCATTAAGAAGTCAGGAAACAACAGATGCTGGAGAGGATGTGGAGAAATAGGAATGTTTTTACACTGTTGGTGGGAGTGTAAATTAGTTGAACCATTGTGGAAGACAGTGTTGTGATTCCTCAAGGATCTAGAACCAAAAATATCATTTGACCCAGCAATCCCATTACTGGGTATATACCCAAAGGATTATAAATCATTCTCCTTTAAAGACACATACACGTGTATGTTTATTGCAGCACTATTCACAATTGCAAAGACTTGGAACAAACCCAAATGCCCATCAATGATAGACTGGATGAAGAAAATGTGGCATATATACACCATAGAATACTATGCAGCCATAAAAAAGAATGCGTTCATGTCCTTTGCAGGGACATAGATGAAGCTGGAAACCATCATTCTCAGCGAACTAACACAGGAACAGAAAACCAAACACCGCATGTTCTCACTCATAAGTGGAAATTGAACAGTGAGAACATATTGACACAGGGAGGGGAACATCACATACTGGCACCTGTTGGGGGGTGGGAGGCAAGGGGAGGGAGAGTATTAGGAAAAATACCTAATGCATGCAGGGATTAAAACCTAGATGATGGGTTGATGGGTGCAGCAAACTACCAAGGTACATATATACTTATGTAACAAACCTGCACGTTCTGCACATGTATCCCAGAACTTAAAGTATAATAAAAAAAAAGATCACATGATCTGGTGCTTACAAATCATGAAATATAGTATGGGTGGCAACTCAATGACTATAAATCATTATTATCAGTATCTTTTCACCATCATCACCATTAGCATGATAAATGTCATTGTTTCATTGGCTTATTCAGTTAGCACTCATTTATTCTTTGCAGGGAACTATGCTAGGCACTAGTAATAAAAAGGTAACTTAAAAGGAAAGAGATAATAAAGTGAAAACGCAGGTAGACTTTGAAGCCAAACTGCCAGGGTACAAATTCCAGCATCACCACTTACTAGTTCTGCACCCTTGGACAACACTTGCACTGCTTCTGCTTTAGTCCCCTTCAATATGTAAGATAGAAATAGCCTAGTACCTGCCTCATTGGGTTGTTGCTTTAAGTTGTTAATATATGTCGAGAGCTTTGACCTGCGCTTGGAATACAGTCAGCATTATAGAAGTGTTAGAGAAATACTCGATGTATAAGACCTAAAACTATAAAACTACTAGAAGAAAACAAAGAGGAAAGCTCCATGATATTGGTGTGAGCAATGAATTATTGGATACTGCCCCAAAAGTACAGGCCATAAAGGCAGAAATAGACAAATGGGATGATTACATCATATTTAAAAGTTTCTGAAAAGCAAACGACAGAGTGAAAAGACAACCCACAGCATGCGAGAAAATATTTGCAAACAATGCATCTGATAAGGAATCAATATCCAAATCTATATGGAATTTAATAGCAAAAAACCCCCAAATGACCTGATTAAACAGTTGGCAAAAAGACCCAAATAGATATTTTAAAAAAAGGGACATACGTATCACCAACAGATACATGAAAAAATGCTCAACATCATTGATTATCA
This sequence comes from Symphalangus syndactylus, assembly GCF_028878055.3. Taxonomy (NCBI): domain Eukaryota; kingdom Metazoa; phylum Chordata; class Mammalia; order Primates; family Hylobatidae; genus Symphalangus; species Symphalangus syndactylus. Next base: position 89,834,070 of record NC_072440.2, read on the forward strand.
GGGAAATGCAAACTGAAACCACAATATTCCCATCACGCCTGTTAGAAGGGCTATTATCAAGATGATGAAAGATAAGTACCAGCAAGATGTGAAGAAAAGGGAGTCCTTGGACACTATTGGTGGGAATGTAAATTAGTATAGATATTACAGAACCATAGTATGGAAGCACCTCAGAAAATAAAAAATTACCATGTGATTTAGCAATCCCACTTCTGGGTAGAAAGCCAAAGGAATTGAAATTGGTATGTCTAGGAGATACCTGCACTCTCATGTTTATCGCATCGTTATTCACAATAGCACAGATATGGAAGCAACCCAAGTGTTCAGGAAAAAGATGAATAAAAAAAGAAAATGTGGTATATATACACAAATGGAATACAATTCAACCTTAAAAATGAGGGAAATTCTGTCATTGCGACAACATGGATGAATCTAGAGGACATTATATTAAATGAAATAAGACAAAGACAGATACTGCTTTATCTTACTTATATGTGGAATCTAAAATAGTCAAACTCAGTAGAAGCAATGAGTGGAGTGGTCATTATCACAGGCTGTGGGGCTGGGGGCAAGTGAACAGGAAAACAGGAGATGTTGGTCAAAGAGTATAAAGTTCAATTTTATAGGGTGCTTCTAGGTTTAAACATTCTTACCACAAAGAAATTATAAATATGCGAGGTGATGAATATTTTAATTGCTTGATTTAATCATTCTGCAATTGTATAAATATAACAAATCGTACACCATAAATATATACAATGATTATTTACCAATTAAAAATAATTAAATTTACAAAAACAGAACATAAGCTGCATGAAGATATTTTTGCCATTTTTTACTACTTTATAAAGTTATAAATATTTATTGAATAGGTGAAAGATAAAATCCTTTCCTTCAAGGAACACACAACCTAGTAAAGAGTTTATGATCACACAGATTCCAATCAAAGTGTCTTTTTAGTGGATGCTAAATAGAGTTATACTTACACATGGCCCCTGCCCTCTGAGAGGGACTTGTGAGAAGCCAGCCAACATTAATGCAATATGTGTGATGACTTTATAATTAATTATTGTGCTGGAGGCACAGTCCTCCTTTTGTCTTTGGATAACTCAGTGAGCAAATAAACAAATTTGCTTTACAGAGTCTCAGGAAACCTAATTGACATCATGATCCTGCCAAGCACGGTGGCACAGGTGAAGCCATTTTGCACTCACGGTTCAATGAGTATAAGAGACATGAAAAGCACACCTCCTTCCACACTGCACAGACCTTCCGGTTCAGCATGTCTTCTCCTATCGTGCAAGTTTCGCATCCACATTAGCACAAGGATGTATCACAAGGAGATATAGGAGAAGAGGGCCCACAGATATAACTTCAGTTCTCAGTTTAAAGGTGATTTGACCCTCTTATGGGACTTTGATATCTGGTGATATGCAGTATTCAACGTCATAGCATGAGACGTTTTCCAAGATGGGGATCTTTGAACCATTAAATTACCCTTGCTGGTACACTGACCATGTACACGCACACACACATACACACACATGAACAGTATTATCTAAGTATGTTTCAAGCATAGAGCTAGATAGTCTAGCACAACAGAACTGGGCTGTCCCATAAATCCCACTAGCAGGTAAGTTGTGAGGATGACGACTGTCCACTTCTTCATGCCTATACTAGATCAACAGCTTCTACGCTCACATAGCAGATCATGTACCTTGGAGTACCCAGAGGAACACAGGACAGGTTTCCTTGTCTTGTCCTCCAAGCTCTAGTCTGTGCCTTCAGTCCTGCTCCTACTTCCCCACCCACTGGCATTCCTCCCTTGCTGTGGGGGTCTGTCTGTCTGCAGAGATCTGTCTGCCGAGGTCTCTCTAGTCCTTCTGGGCCAACCTCATTACTTTCCTAACTGTTTTGCTTTTTTTTTGTTTTTTTCTTTTTTGAGACAGAGTCTCACTCTGTTGCCCAGGCTGGAGTGCAGTGGTACAATCTCAGCTCACTGCAACTTCTGCTTCCAGGGTTCAAGCGATTCTCCTGCCTCAGGCTCCTGAGTGGCTGGGATTACAGGTGTGCACCACCATGCCCGGCTAATTTTTGTATTTTTAGTAGAGACGGGGTTTCACCATGACCAGGTCAGGCTGGTCTCAAACTCCTGACCTTGTGATTCCCCTGCCCCAGGCTCTCAAAGCGCTGGATTACAGGCATGAGCCACTGTGCCTGGCCTACTTTCCTAACTTTTAAGACTCCTTGACTTAATCTGCTTTATTTCTCACTGTTTCTCCAGCTCCACCTTTCTGTCGAATGGAGAATACCCTCCACAAACCCCTCTTTGAAGTGTGAGTCTCAAGCAGAGTGGATGGGCCTCTAAAAGATGCAGTATTTGTGCTTTACTACAGCACCCTCTCTCTCCAAAATTTTGAATTCTAATACCCTCAGGCTCTTGCCACATTTAAAATCTGAATTCTGCCAATTGCATTTTTTCTATACTTTTCCAGACATGAGTTAAAAACAAGTTTCAAATCTGTTTTCCTCCACAGTAACTCTAGACCTCCTGAAAATCAGATATGTGACAGGACATCTCTGTGAATGTCTCCAGCTAATTCTACTGTGATTGTCAACTGGGAGACATGAGTAATTTCAAGGGGCCACCTCTAGCTAATGCCACAGGACAGCGTACAGCGACATGTTGTCGCAACCACAAACAAATGATGATGCAGTGCATCACTGCATGCTAAACTGACTCACAGAAAATTTTTTTTTAAAGAAAATGTGGTACATATACACCATGGAATACTATGCAGCCATAAAAGAATGAGATCATGTCCTTTGCAGCAACATGGATGCAGCTGGAGGCCATTATCCTAAGTGAATTAACACAAGAACAGAAAACCAAGCACTGCATGTTCTCACTTGTAAGTGGGAGCTCAATACTGAGCACACATGGACATAACCATTGGAACAATAGACACTAGGGACTACTGAGGGGGTAGAAGGGAGGTGGGAGTGTATTGCTTAACTACCTAATGGGTATTATTAACTGAGTGATAGGGTGTGTACACTATAGCTCAGCATCACACAATATACCCATGTAATGAGCCTGCATGTGTGCCCGCTGTATCTAAAATAAAATTTGAAATTTAAAAATAAAAAGAAACAAGGTGGGAAGAGGAATGCAAGGTATTGGGTTTGAACCACTCATATAAGGGCCTTGAGATGAAGTTCAATACACAGACTAGCTCACCCCATTTCCATTCAATCATTTCCTTTCATCAGCATCTCTAACATAAAAGAAGTATCAATCCTATGTATAGACAAATTGTGCAGGCAAATCATGTGACTAAATGTACAGTTTGAGATCCTATGTAAATCCGCTTCCCTGTGCATGTAGTTGAACATGTCTTAAAAGCCCCAGAATTGTCTGGTCCCTATTTTCCTCTTTAAGCTAATCTCTCTCAGTTCCAACCACACCAGCCTTCCTTCCTTTGTTCAAACATACAATGCCGCTCCCCTCTTCCCATAGGCTTAATACATGCTACTCCTTTAACAATTTTTATGGCTATATCACATCTTATAATCAGATACTGTCATAGTGGCAACACATCTAAACTGTTGTACATTTTGCCATTTTACATTTCTCTTTCAGTTACTTTGTTGATATTTCTGTCCACTGTAGACTGTGAGATTCCTCAGAGCAGGGATTCCATCTGTTTTGCTCACTATTTGTACCATCAGCCCTGACCCAAGTACCTGGCATATAGTAAGCCTTCAATTAATATTTGTTGAATGAATTACTGATGTGGATTTTATCTTCTACTTTTCTTCTTTATTGTTTTAATATTTTTGAGCTTTGGCTCTGTGGCCAGGCACTTTCCTGTCTGAGCACACATATTTTCTTAAGTCGTTCTTTTGCTTAGAGATTTATTTACTGGTTAGTCAAAGCACAATAATTTGAGCAGTTATAATTTTGGAAACTCCCTAATTCGAAAATGGATGGGATCATAATGAACAAAGAAAATATCAGGTTTTGTTTTTGATTTTGTTTGTTTGTTTGAGACAGAGTCTCGCTCTGTTGCCCAGGCTAGAGTGCAGTGGCATGATCTCTGCTCACTGCAACCTCCAATCTCGGGTTCAAGCAATTCTCCTGCCTCAACCTCTCAAGTAGCTGGGATCACAGGTATGTACCACCATGCCTGGCTAATTTTTGTATTTTTAGTAGAGACGGGTTTTCACCATGTTGGCCAGGCTGGTCTCGAACTCCTGGCCTCAAGTGATCTGCTCACCTCGGCGTCCCAAAATGCTGGGATTACGGGCATGAGCCATCACTCCTGGCCAGGATTAGGGATTTTGAAATAAGGTTTAGAGTAGATCAGCGATGATCAGGAATGAGAATACAGATATGTGGTGAGCAAAGGGAGGTTGTTGGAGAAGGGAAAGAAATCTGCTCAGCCCAGGGGGTTGTGGCCACTGCTAGGTGACGTGCAATGAGGTTACTTTCTAGGCGGAATGGATGTACAGAATTGGGATTGAATAAACTTGTTCTTGGCCCAAAACTTAGAGTAGCTGTCACTATAGCTGGACATGATGAATTAAGTGGAACCTACTCTAAACAGGCCACCCTGCATATTAAACTTCTCAAATGCACTAACAAAGCACTTTTGAAAGAATTCTAACTAGGTCAGCAATACATTTGCTGTATATCACACAAATAATTCTAATGTAATTCATAAATATCTAGGCTTATGGAAATTGATGTTTTCTGTAAATATTGGAGTGTGAACAACTCTCACTGCCAGTCAAAGTAGAATTAAATTTGAGGCTGGTATATATCAGGGGAAGTAATAGAGATTCATAGATTACAGGGTGAGAGAGGTCAAGTGCTATATATTATCTGCCATAAACAGAAACTTCAAGACCTATAGCTTTTTTTTTTTTCATATAGTCAGGCACAATCTTCTTTTCCTTTGTACTGTGTTCCTGAAGGCACCTTAGTGAGATTTTCTAGTGTAAATGATTCTATTGGCCTTCTATTGAAAAGATTCATCCTAAAGTGTCCTCTCAGCTTCTCTTTCAAATCAGTTTTTTGCCTGTCCCTGGCCCTCTTGACTGCCTTGATTAACTTTTCCAGGATTCAATCATCGTGATCTCTTTAGGAGCTTCAAAAATGTTAGTATGGAATCTTCAAAAAATATTTCACTGAAATGTTAACGGTGATAATCAGGATGGTAATATCGCACATGCATGTGCACACACGTATTTTCCAAAATTTCTAAAGTTAGTAGGTATTGATTTGATAATGCGTCACTCAATTATTTATTCGGCCAGTACTGCTTGAGTGTCTGCTCTATACCATTCATTCTTCTAGATGCTTCAGATACAGAGGCAACAATGATTAAAATAAATGGCCAAGGTTTCATTTGGGAAGACGTCAGTAACATTCCTGCAAACCCCTAGCATTACATTCTGCACCGTGTCTTCCGGAACCCAAAGAACAGGCTCTGTGGCAGGAGCCTCTGTCCTGAAACATGGGAAAACAGAGGAAAAAATCTGAGAGGAGAGAAAGCTCAGCTTTCTTTTGTCAATATAAAGTTCTGAGTTTTTATTTTAGCATGAAGTTAAAATTACTTCTTGAAGGTGAACTAATTTTCTTTTCTACATTTTTGGAGTTTCCCTTTGGGTGAGGCATATAGCGACCTAATTTTCTGCAAGATTTTGTAATCTATAGGGATGAAAGTTAAAAGGAGAGATGTGTGCTGAGGAAAGAAGAAAGAGGAAGTAGAAAAGAATAGTGAATCACTAAAGATTTTTGCCTCAGAGAAACAAAAAAAAATCTGTTGACTTCTCAGTGTGTTGATTTTTCATCCAAATGTTTGTTAGGAAGTTGCTGATAGAAAAGTGGGTTGATAAGAGTATTTGAATTTGCTATCTAAAATTACCTATACATCTAATAGAGCAAGAGTGAGGCTTTTGAAATACTTGATTTAATTAAATATTTATTGACATTGACTGTATGCTTATAGACAAAATACCTATCCTGCCCTTAGAAACAATTCATTTTTTAAAAATATGTGACAGGTAACTAAGGCATAACATATAGATGTCAGCCACCACTCCCATGGCTTGCTCTAGGCGCCTGTCACTTCAAGAAGCATTGAGAAGAGACCTGGAGTCCCAGCCCAGGGCTTTGGAAGGAGCACGTGGCAGGAAGAAGGCTGTCAGGGATGATTCTCTCGCTGACCCTACTCCTGATGGACAGCTCTGTGCTTTGAGCTGCCTGACTCAGTAGGAGGTTCGCTGTGGCTTATGCCATAGGCTCTTCCTAGGGTTTATCTTGGCTTATCCTAGTCCCTAGGACTGCCCTCCTTCTCACCCACCAACCCACACTCAGTTGTGGAATTCCGTGGAACTGTTCTCTTGACATTGTCCTCATGTGTTTTCTCTCAGAATTTCCAAAAATGCCACTTAACTGATACATTCTCTGTAATTTGGCACGTGCTGTTTTCTCTGCCTAGAGAGACACCTGCCTTACTCACTGTCTAATTCATGTTTGGGTCTCAGCTAACACATCATTTCCTTTTTCTAAGGCCATGCTAAGCCCTCATTGTCTAAGTACCCATATCCTTGGTATATCTCCTACAAAGCACCAATTGCATTAACTAACCTTGCCCAATGTCGATCCTTCTTGCTGACTTATAAATTCAGTGATGACAAGAACTTTATCTACATGTTTGACAAAAAGTAATAATGAATTGAATGAATCAAAGGCCTATATTTTCCCCTTGCTCTTGAGTATTCCTTTATCTCTCTGAGAAAGAAAGCAAACACAAGTATCTTGAATCTGCTCCCTATTTGACAGGCAGAAATTCAGATCATGGACCAAAAGCTTGTATTTGCATTCCAGATCACACTGTGTCACTTGTGGTACCAACGATGTGGTATTTTTTTTTTTTTTTTCTAAATGAGTTCATCTCCAGTTATATCATGGAAGACAGAAAAGAAATGTGGTTCAGGAAATGGAATTCTGTTTGGCATGTTATTCTCGAGAAAAACCACTGCTCTTTAAAGAACATGGGAACTGTAGATTTCTGGGGTGTAATTTCTGAGGGAAGGAACAAACAAAAAGGGGTGCAGAGAAGATTGAAAATGCGGTTGTCCGTTATGCTTGCCTGAGGTAGCCTAGTGATGCCTCTGCTGCAAGTGATATCTGGAATGAAAGGAAGCTCTTTGGAGCTCATAGGCAATCTTTTTTTTTTTTTTTAGATGGAGTCTCGCTTGGTTGACCAGGCTGGAGTGCAGTGACACTGTCTTGGCTCACTGCAACCTCTGCCTTCCAGGTTCAGGTGATTCTCCTGCCTCAGCCTCCTGAATAGCTGGGATCACAGGCACGCACTACCATGCTCAGCTAATTTTGTGTTCTTAGTGAAGATGGGGTTTCAACATGTTGGCCAGACTGGTCTCGAACTCATGACCTCAGGTGATAAACCTGCCTCGGCCTCCCAAATTGCTGGGATGACAGGCGTGAGCCACCACCTGTTATTAACATTTCTTAATTAAAACTGGCCCTTGAATCTTTGATGAAGGCTGCTACCATGGACTAAAATGATAACTAAAATCCACAGAGGCCTGCAAGAGGACCCAAAACCTAAATCCTGCCCTTTTAGGAGACAAGAGCAGTGAGAAAACGCTTCATCCAGCAACTCACAGTTAAGCATCTCCAAATTTTCCCGAATTTTTTCCATCTGAGTAATCAGGAGTATAATTGAACACAATGAAGTGTTGAAAGCTTTTTCAATGTAATATAGAAGATTAACTATACAATTATCCCTTACAGAGCTAAAATAACACTGCTCTTCCATCATAACGTCTTACATAAGAGTCTTTGAACTTCTCTGAGGCTCTGTAATAGTTTAGTACCCTATCATTATTGTCTTGCAGTCCGCCCATTTTTCAGATGGGAAGACAAAAATAAAGAACCACTTATCCTTCGTATTGTGACCGAACCTAATTTATCAAGACATATAAAAAAGTCCAATGGACACATATTTACATCATTTTATACAAAATACCACATAACTGTGATGAATATTTTTGCTGTACATATCAAAGTGATATTGAACAGAACTTCAAGAGATATAAAATCATATAAATCAGATACAGTAATTTAAAAATATAGCAGGTTGGGGTTATTTATTATAAAGAATAATATGTCCTTTATGACTCATTGCTTTCTGGGTCATTGCTGAGTGACAGTGCAGCACAGTATTGTGTATTTTGCATAATGACCCAGAGTTATCTCATCAGTTTAAGTTCTTTCTATAACTTCAGGTTATAAAAAGTCAGAGAATTGTGTCATACACTTTTTACAAAATTTTCAAGCTTGGAATTGAGGTATAAAAGGTATTTTGGTTATTTCGTCAGTCAATAAACAACATATTCAGTGGTAAAATTCAGGCAGATTTCACTCCACAGGCTTACATCAGGTGCTGTACCCCGAGAGGCCCATAGCACCTTGCAAATACTTGTTAGACTCTACTATAATTCACTGTACATCTCTTTTCTAACTAAGCTCTCAGCTTTGAAGAAGAAGAATTGAATGTTTTTCCTTATATCACAACACTTGACACATAGCAGGCATTCGATTAAGTGTTTCTTGGAGGAAGGATATTTACTTGTAATAATCCTTGCCATTCTGATTGGCTGCCTGGATGAAGGTTAAAAGGCCCTGAACTTTGAGATACTTTAGTTCTGGTCAATTCTAGTCAGGCATGCAAACACCATTCTTTTTGTACCAAATGTGGGCATGTTTACAGGTAGATTATTATATTGGTGAAGAATTGATCATTATTCAGAAATTTGCACTGTTAAGAAAAATTTTCCAAAACATAGGACTACTGAGTCACTTTTTTTTTTGAGATGGAGTCTCACTCTGTTGCCCAGACTGGAGTGCAGTGGCATTATCTCAGCTCACTGCAACCTCTGCTTCCGGGGTTCAAGTGATTCTCCTGCCTCAGCCTCCCAAGTAACTGTGATTACAGGCGTGCACCACAACAGCCGGCTAATTTTTTGTACTTTTAGTACAGACAGGGCTTCACCATATTAGCCAGCCTGGTCTCGAACTCCTGATGTCAGGTGATCTGTCTGCCTTAACCTCCTAAAGTGCTGGGATTACAGGCATGAGCCACTGTGCCCAGCCGGATTACTGATTCTTTTCCATATCCTCTAAGACAATGTCTAGAAGCCTGGCCAAGGGATTACTTAATTCTCCTGTATTACTTGACTTGCTATTTACTATTATTCAGGATAATAACCCTTATAACTTTCCAAGGGTACATGTTAGCTCTCAGAAAATGGATAGCAATATAGATGATTCTCATCAAATAGCAATAGAAATGAATGTTGTGTGCATGATACAAATAATTTTTGACCAAAGATTATAGTTGTATTGTCCTTTATGAACATTAAGCTCTTTTGTACCTGAACTGGAAATCTTGTTTTTCTCATAGCCCCTAAACATATCTCCAGTACTTTTGGAACCAGCTTTAGTATTTTGGTGGTTTCATCATTAATGAACTAAAAAAACTCTTTGACGTGCTCACTTTATATTGGCGTATAATTTGTTGTTTTAGCTTTTTAAAAAGTATGCTTTGGCAAAGTAAAACTCATATATATTTAATTTGTATAATCGTGTTTAAAAAGTATGGAAAAATGCAGAAATAATCCAGATCCCCCAAATATATTTTATATTATATTTGATTTTTAAAAAATTGATGTGGAAAACCAAATGTGTCTGTGTGTGAGTAGGGGTGGGGTAGGGGTTAATCTAAAGAGTATAGGTTAAATTTTGCATATAATTGTTTGAGTAAAAACAAGATGGGGCAAATTAGGAAAATAAGATTTCAACAGTGAGGATGTCAGTGGGAAAGTGATGAATTTGTCAGTATGGAGTACATTAAATAAGAATGCCTGCAGGCCAGGAAACAGGTCAACAAGAAAAGAGTGGGCAGACACTGAGGTGCTGGTGGGAAGCTAACATTATTGAGACATTCTTCTTTCAGCATCACTGCAAATTTTTAAAAAATAACAACATTACTCTATAGGCATTTTTAAATGAACTATTTGATTCAAGCTCCGCCTTAAAATGGGTTATTTGGGGAAAATTAAGGGACCATTAAAAAATAGAAATGCTTGTTGAGAAATGACACAATTAAATTTGATTCAATGCAGTATCTATATGTATCTATCTATATATATCCACTATATACATAATTTATGTATCTACTATAAACTAAACTTTTAAAAGCACATAGCAGATTAAAAAGAAAAAGACATAAGCCTTTCCTCAAAGATATGAAATGTATTAGAAATGCAAAGCATAGCAACATAAAACAGAGAAAGAAAGTGAGGTACCAGAGAAAGAAAGCAGTAAGATCAGTGATTCTGGAGAAAGCCAACTATGGGAAATAATTGCTTCTTGGAATAACAAAGACAATTATGGCCCATTCCCAAAAACTTCTTTATATTTGCCTTCAGTCATTAGCTTAAAGGTTCTTATTAACAGAGAAGATCACTGAAAGAGAAGAGTAATATTATTTCAAGTGAATTGAGGACCTGATCTGCTCTACAAAGCTCCTGTGTTCTATGGTGGCCTCAACCACATGTACACAGCTTAGTTGAGACCTACCTGTGGGGCAGCTGTGCTGTCTGGATGGCTCAGGTAGGAAGAAGAGGGAAAAACCAATTCTGTACCCAGTTTCCTCTCCTGTCCTTTTCTCAGCCCTAGGCAGAATAAAGAGGGAGGTAAAATAAGACTGCCTTTGCTGCTTGCTTTTACGTCTCTCAAGTTGCTAACATTTTTCTTTATTTCTATTTATTGCCAAATAGCCTTAGAACAAAATTTGGTTGAAGGGTATGAAAACAAAAAGTAGTAGAATTCCCTCCAAACTTATTACTAGTAACTTTTAAAGTGCTTTTACAAATTTTTTCCTGTATATCCTTCCAGTGTTTATCTGTATGCAAGCATGCTTTTAGAGAGTTTTATCTGTAGTATAGTTATATTCTTTATTATTCTCATTCGTTCCATGATTTTTCATATTCTCCTTATAATTACATGTTAATAATTATTTTATATTGCTGCATAAGATTTAGACTCACTATACCTTACTTAGGTGTTTCTCTAATTTTAGGTATTTATTTAAATATCAGTTTGGTATTTTAAATAATTCTGCTGTAAATATTTTGGTGAATGTCATTCTGTTTTCATCATATCAGTGACTATAAACACTTAATCCTAAAGTAAGTATTTTTAAAGAGCTTAACTACTCTGAAATCAGGAAATGTTTTAAAATCTACGTGTGTATTTAATATGCTTGTTACATATTATTAACAAGATGTATTAAATTGATGGCAGGTCCTGAAACCATCATTAGTTTAGAATATAGAAAAGTATGTATTACCTTAAATTCCTAAAATTGATGAGAATAATAATATAAGAGGTTGTAAATATAAAAAATGTTTAATTGTTGAAATATCTACCTCTAAAAAATGAATAGCAGATTTAAAAAAAAAACAAAATGAAAAACTTCTTCTTTTTAAATGCTTACGAGTGCATACACATACATTTAACCAAACAAAAATGTTAGTTAAACACAAAATGTATAAATAATAGGCCAAATAGGAAGCCTGTGCGTGGATCTCTCCAGACTCTACCTGTGTCTTTGTCCTCAGTTTCCAACTGTGTGCCCTCACTATGTGAACGTCAAAAACCCTAGCCATAAGCACAACTGCGTGCTGGGTCCTGTGAGTCCTAGTGAATCTCTGAAGATTGTCTTCAGTTTCTCATTTGGGCAACCTTGATGGAAAAAAATTGGCAAGTACTAGGAGATATTCATACTCTTTTTCTTGGCAATTCAAATGTGTAATTGCATTGGTGAACATCTTGGGAGGACCTGGTAGGGAAAGTTAAACACCTACTGTTTGGCAAGCAGGTGGGATATATTAAGGAGGATCATCCTAAACCATATGTTCTATAATCATGAAATCAGGAAAAAGAACAAAATAGACACATTTTGTAATCAGAAAACATGTCACAGATTAATTTTATGTCATCCTTTGTGTGCATGACTGCGTATGTGTGTGACATTTCTGATAATGTAATACACAAGACCTATCCAAAACAATTGTCTCTGGGTAGCGTGATTGAGTAATGGAGAAACAAGGGAATGGGGTGGGGAATGGAGGGAGTCTTTTTACCTTGTTACATTTTCTATTGATACATCTTATAGCTACATTATGTGTATTTATCTTTGTATGTATTTATATCTATACCTGTTTTGGTATTAATATGTATTTAGACCATTTGATACAGCATTTCCACTTTTAAAAACTTATTGTTCGGAAACAGATATGAATAAAGATGTATGTACAAAAATTTAACTGGCTGGTTATTTATAGTTAGTAAAATTTTGAAAAAACAACAGAATTGAGCATTACTGGAATGGTTAAATGTTGCAATACTTCTGTATGATGAAATCCAAAGACATATCACAAAGATGAATCCTCATAACCTGATACTATATAAATAAAGGCTAGGTAAGAGAAAGGGAGGGAAGGGAGAAGAGGCTGGGGATAAATAGAAAGAGCAAGAAGACACATGAAGAGATGGAAGGAAAAACATCATAGTATTAACAGGTTGGCAGTGATAAATACACCTCAGACATGTGGTTACAGATGCTTTTCCTTATTTTCATTACTTTACTCGTTATTGTCAATATTTGATAATGCATACACATACTATTTTCATATGGAAAAATATTAAAGTGTTTTTAAAATCCATATTGTTTATTGCTAGGTGTAGGTATATTATGTAGACATAGCTGTTGATACATAGTGCCAAATTTGTCTTCTAGAAAGGTTGCTTCATAATATACACAGACGTGAATTCTCCTGCTAGCTTTTTGCAGCCTGCTTTTTATTGATTTCCATCATCCGTGTTGCTGCTTTAATATATTTATAATTCTCAATCTAAATTTGTGCTGCTTTTCTGAGTTGAACATTTTTCTATTTGTTACATTTATCTTTTCTGAACTGCCTAGTTCTGTCCTATGTCAAAAAGGGTTTTCTTAAAAATCGATTTATTAAATTTAGTACAAATATTTTTTACTTGATTTTTAACCATGGTATGTTCGACATAAGTGAAAATTACTGATTGGTGTGTAAGATTCACCATTTGGCTGATGGGTATACTAAAAGCCCAGACTTCACTACTAGGCAGTAGACACATACAAGAAATCTGTACCTGTACTGATTTCCCTCTTTTTCTATGAAAATCTATAAAAATAACAAAGTAATAAAAAATCAAAGAACATGTATAGGAAGCAGTACTTTGCTGTTATTTGGAACTGGAGTGCATAAAAGGAAGTTGTGGGGATTAAAATTGGAAAAATAATTTGGGAAATATTGAATAGTAGGCGAAGACATTCGGGTTTGTCAGTATTTAATGGAGAGCCATTGGGGATTTTTGAACAAAGTACTGAAATAGTCGGAATTGAGCTTCAATATACAAGATGAAGAAGTCTTAGAGATCTACTGTACATCATATTGTCAGTCATTAACAATATTGTGTTACAGATTTAAAAAGTTGCAAAAGGGTAGATCTTACGTTGTGTTACCACAAGTAATAATAAATAAATAAATAAATAAACAAACAGGGCAGGAGAAAACTTTTGGAGATATTGGATAGGTTTATGGCACAGACTGTAAAGTTGGTTTCAGGGGTGTATGCAAATTTCTAAACTCACTAAGATGTATATATTAAATATGTCCAGCCTTCTGTATGTCAATCATACCTCAATAAAGGTAATATAATTTTAAGAAAAAAATTTTTAAGAAAAGCTTTTTAAGGAAAAAAGTTAATGTAATTTATTTTAAATTATAAAAATACATATTTGGACACATCAATATTTTCCTGGATAATTTTAATTGTTATAAAAAATTAGCATATTCAAAGAACATTAAAATTATGTAATTTATATGTTTATATATAACTTTCCCTAGTTTAGAGAAAATTTCTATGGTTTTTTGTTTACCTTAAAATATTTAAATAATGTGGCCAGCAAGCATATAAACAAATCCTCAACATCAGTAATCATTACAGAAATGCCAATCAAAACCAAGATGAGATACTATCTCACACCAGTCAGAATGGCTACTTTTAAAAAGTAAAAAAATAAGAGATGCTGGCGAGGCTGCAGAGAAAAGGAAATGCTTATACACTGCTGATGGGAGTGTAAATTAGTTTAGCTGCTATGGAAAGAAGTTTACAATTTCTCAAAGAACTCAAAGCAGAATTACCATTGGTCCCAGCAATCCTGTTACTGGTTACATACCCAGAGAAATATAAATCATTCTGCCATAAAGACACATGCATGCATATATTCCTCACAGAACTGTTCATAATAGCAAAGACATGGAATCAGCCTAAATGCCCATCAACAGTGGACTGGACAAACAAAATGTGTTACATGTACACCAAAGAATAATACACAGCCATAAAAAAGAACAAGATCATGTCCTTTGCAGCAACATGGATGAAGCTGGACCAGGCCATTATTATCCTAAGTGAGCTAACACAGGAACAGAAAACCAAATACTGCATGTTCTCACTTATAATTGGGAGCTAAACGTCGACTACATATGAGCACGAGAAGAGAACAAAAAACACTGGGGCCTACTTGAGAGTGGACAGAGGGAGGAGGTTGAGGATGAGAAAACTACCTATTGCGTACTATGCTTATCATTTGGGTCATGAAATAATCTGTACAACAAACCCCCATGACACAATTTACTCATAAAACAAACCTGCACATGTACCCCTAAACCTAAAATAAAAGTTAAAATATGTATATCTAAATATATTCTAATTTGATATGCTGAATATTATTTTTCTATTAGTATAAGTTTACTGCCTTTCTTATCACAGATTTAAATATATATAATTTGTAATCTTTCTGGAAATATTTTGGGAGATATATATATGTGCACGTATGCATATGTATATGGAAGTAATTATGTATAAACAGAAAAATTACATATATATAAAGAAATTATATTTTATATATGATATGTATTTTCTCTGCTACACTGTTAGTTACTTTTGTTGTTTTTTACTAGTTTATATTGTATTTTTTCACCTAAAGAAATTTGTGCATTAAGGACAAATTAGAAAATAAAGAGAAAAAAAAGGAATTAAATATCATCCTTAATCTAACAATTCAGTTAGTCATTAGTCACTCTTTTGTACATATCTTCTAGAGTATTTCCTATGATAATATGTAATCATACTACATATAATGATTTTTATCTTGTTGTATATTGTTTTGTTTAGTAATCTCATGTGATCTTATTTCCACTTTATTATTTTTCTATTACCTCACTTGTAGTTGCTAAATAAAATTCCATGAAAAGATCTGACATGATGATTTAACCAATTCCACATTTTGAATCATGTTATTTTCAATTTTTTATTATCAATTGTGATCAGATGACTGTTTTACAAATTAGTATTTTCATATATGCTTATTTCCTTAAGATAAATTTCTAATTGTAGAGTTGTTTGATCAAATGTAATGAACATTATAATAATCTTTGACACAAAACATCATATGGCCTCTCAGAAAGATTCTACCATTTTACCATTTCACCAGCAATGTCTGGTGGGTGGCTGTGGGTTGGCCAGGTACATGTTTTTCTATATGTTTGTTGATATTAAGCATTAAGATGATATCCTATCCTTTAGGAGAAAATAGGTATCTTCTCATTAATTAATTCTCATATATATTATATATATAGACTTTTCATACATTTATTTGATATTTTAGTTTTTCACTTTTAAAGTTTTGAAGTCAGTTATGACAATTGGTCCAGGGATGTTTCTCTTCTACATTTATGATATTTCTAAAATTAGTTTAAATTTCTTTTCGATGCAAGTATACGAATAAGTGACGAATAAAATAGACACCTATCTGGCTAGTCAAATAACAACACTAAACATCTATTTCTTTATTGCATATGTATAATAGACATGTGAAAAGTTAGGTTTATCTTTAACTTTGCATTGCTGAAGCATAGTGATTCTTTTTATTTTATTTTATTTTTTATTATTATTATACTTTAAGCTTTAGGGTACATGTGCACAATGTGCAGGTTCGTTAGATATGTATACATGTGCCATGTTGGTGTGCTGCACCCATTAACTCGTCATTTAGCATTAGGTATATCTCCTAATGCTATCCCTCCCCCCTCCTCCCACCCCACAACAGTCCCCAGAGTGTGATGTTCCCCTTCCTGTGTCCATGTGTTCTCATTGTTCAATTCCCACCTATGAGTGAGAACATGCAGTGTTTGGTTTTTTTTCCTTGCGATAGTTTACTGAGAATGATGATTTCCAGTTTCATCCATGTCCCTACAAAGGACATGAACTCACCCTTTTTTATGGCTGCATAGTATTCCATCGTGTATATGTGCCACATTTTCTTAATCCAGCCTATTGTTGTTGGACATTTGGGTTGGTTCCAAGTCTTTGCTATTGTGAATAGTGCCGCAGTAAACATACGTGTGCATGTGTCTTTATAGCAGCATGATTTATAGTCCTTTGGGTATATACGCAGTAATGGGATGGCTGGGTCAAATGGTATTTCTAGATCTAGATCCCTGAGGAATCGCCACACTGACTTCCACAATGGTAGAACTAGTTTACAGTCCCACCAACAGTGTAAAAGTGTTCCTATTTCTCCACATCCTCTCCAGTACCTGTTGTTTCCTGACTTTTCAATGATTGCCATTCTAACTGGTGTGAGATGGTAGCTCATTGTGGTTTTGATTTGCATTTCTCTGATGGCCAGTGATGATGAGCATTTTTTCATGTGTTTTTTGGCTGCGTAAATGTCTTCTTTTGAGAGTGTCTGTTCATATCCTTCACCCACTTTTTGGTGGGGTTGTTTGTATTTTTCTTGTAAATTTGTTTGAGTTCATTGTAGATTCTGGATACTAGCCCTTTGTCAGATGAGTAGGTTGTGAAAATTTTCTCCCATTTTGTAGGTTGCCTGTTCACTCTGATGTTAGTTTCTTTTGCTGTGCAGAAGCTCTTTAGTTTAATTAGATCCCATTTGTCAATTTTGGCTTTTGTTGCCATTGCTTTTGGTGTTTTAGACATGAAGTCCTTGCCCATGCCTATGTCCTGAATGGTAATGCCTAGGTTTTCTTCTAGGGTTTTTATGGTTTTAGGTGTAACATGTAAGTCTTTAATGCATCTTGAATTAATTTTTGTATAAGGTGTAAGGAAGTGAGCCAGTTTCAGCTTTTTACATATGGCTAACCAGTTTCCCCCGCACCATTTATTAAATAGGGAATCGTTTCCCCATTTCTTGTTTTTGTCAGGTTTGTCAAAGATCAGATAGTTGTAGATATGTGGCGTTATTTCTGAGGGCTCTGTTCTGTTCCATTGATCTATATCTCTGTTTTGGTATCAGTACCATGCTGTTTTGGTTACTGTAGCCTTGTAGTATAGTTTGAAGTCAGGTAGCATGATTCCTCCAGCTTTGTTCTTTTGGCTTAGGATTGACTTGGCGATGTGGGCTCTTTTTTGGTTCCATATGAACTTTAAAGTAGTTTTTTCCAATTCTGTGAAGAAAGTCATTGGTAGCTTGATGGGGATGGCATTGAATCTATAAATTACCTTGGGCAGTATGGCCATTTTCACAATATTGATTCTTCTAACCCATGAGCATGGAATGTTCTTCCATTTGTTTGTATCCTCTTTTATTTCATTGAGCAGTGGTTTGTAGTTCTCCTTGAAGAGATCCTTCACATCCCTTGTAAGTTGGATTCCTAGGTATTTTATTCTCTTTGAAGCAATTGTGAATGGGAGTTCACTCATGATTTGGCTCTCTGTCTGTTATTGGTGTATAAGAATGCTTGTGATTTTTGTACATTGATTTTTGTATCCTGAGACTTTGTTGAAGTTGCTTATCAGCTTAAGGAGATTTTGGGCTGAGACAATGGGGTTTTCTAGATATACAATCATGTCATCTGCAAACAGGGACAATTATTTCAGCTTATGTTATACAGGTTTAAAGTTGTGTTCTCTGTTTAATTTATCCTGATACTGTTTAGTAGATGTGAAAATGACTTATTGAAAAGAGAGTTTTAAGTTGTTTTTAATTTAGGTTCAGACGTTAAAAAATCCATTCATTTATTTTGTGCTGATTTTCATATTTGACCTCTGTAGCTTTCTGTTGTCTCAAGGAACCAATTAAAATATCTTCTTTCTAAGAATTTGTTATTAGTCAACTCTAGTTTAGTTATTGTATAGTAACACCCCAAAGTCTCAGTGGTATTCACATAGTAAAGGTTTATTTCTCATCCATGCTGATGTCTACTGTGGGTCTTCTGCAGCTCTATTCCATGTTACTTACTGTCATTGGGGGTTCAGTCTGACAGAACAACCTCTGACATCACCAGTCTCCTTGCAGATGAGAAAAGGTGCAGGGTAAGTTAAACATTGGATTTTAAAGCTTCTTCTTGGATGTGAAACACATTATTCAATTCACAGTTCATTGGACAAAGAAGTTATATGACCAGGGCTGATGTTAAAGAAGCCAGAAAATGTAGTCGTCCTCCTACAAAGGTACAGCAAATATTTTGAACAATAATACTATCACCACATCTGTTCAAGTAGTTTGCTAATATTGGCTCTAGAATTACAAAGCCATGCCAGTGGAAGAGTCCCTTATGTGCTAATTAATTTAAGAAATTTGACCCCAATGCAGCCCTAAGTGAATTAAAGTGGGAGTCTGAAAACTTTTTCTGTAAAAAGCCAGATAGTATATATTTCTTTCTTTGTGGGTCATACGGTCTCTGTTGCAACATTTGCAAATTCTCAAGTCCACTAATATAGCCAGAAAGTGGCCCTAGTTATAACAGAAACAAATAGGCATATCTGTGTTCCAATAAATCTTTATTAACAAAACAATCCATGGACTGGATTTTATCTTGCTGACCATTTGCCAATCTCAGAATAAATTAATTCTTGTCTAGTTAGAGTAGAAATTTAGAATAGCCTGTTGAGATCTGGAGTTTTATCCATTCTCGTTGAAAGAAATTTCACTAATGGATACTAACTAAAATTTTGTTTATGGTGGGTCATATTCCACTATAAGGCCACCCGTATTTATTTTAAAGCTGTTAGTTCTGTGAAAAATATTCCGAGAGGCAGAGGTATAATTCGAAAAATCATTTTCAATGTACTCACCTTCTTAAACAGGCTATAGAAACAATGCCCTATGACATCTTCTTGGCTGATTGGAACATGCAGGCAACTGAGAAGCATTGCAAGGGGTGTGGATTAAGACAAGAATGAGAAATTCTAATTTAATTCTTACAGTAGAATTAAAGGTGGTAGTTACCTGAAAATTGTACTCATTTCATCATCATCCTGGAAAAAGCACAAAACTATATTGCTACTTATCTTCTAAATGGACATAATCACATGCTATAACCAAAGGATAATTATGCCTATATCTTTTGAACCTTTCTAGGAGTTCTTATAGGTAACCACAAACATAGAAAAGTCTAATAGAGTTGACAAAGTAAAACAATAGTATTCTACTGGATTGAGACTTTCTGAAAGTATTTAATAAAATTATATTGCTCCATTTTGTTTTAAGAATGAAAACCTGTGTTTTCTTGCGAAGAATAGGATATATGCAAAGTACTTTCAACTTTCTTCCCCCAAAATATGCAGACCTAAATACAAAGAAGAAATGTTAATTGATTCATTGAACTTTTGAAGCAACTATTTAACATTTTCAATAAAAAGAAGCCTACCTCTAATCCCAGGCGGCAGCTTTACTAAAGACATACATTATAATTATGCTTCTGTTTTCATTTCCTCCTAATAACAGCGACTAGGAAAGTCTGCTTTCTACATCTGGATTTCAAACCATCATTCAGACAAAGCTTCATTAAACCCACCAAACACTAAAGGTCACTGTGGTTTTCACATGTTTGTGTTGTAGCAACTAAATGTTGCAAAAATGATCAGCTGCCAGCCAAATTTAGAAACACCAGAAAATAGCAAAAGTAAGATGAGGACATACGTGATATGTTTATCCATTCAACAAATAGAAACACAGATTAATACAATATAGCCCTTGCCCTCAAGGAAATCATTCTACATGGATGACTGAAGCTTAAGTTGACAATTAGAATATTTCATGTAAATATGAAATTGATTTCCATTAAATGGCTGGACTGAACTGATCCAGAAAATCATCTTTCTTATTTCAAACACACAGAAATGCCATTTAAAATATAACAAATACACATTAAATATATAGTTGAGCTCAAAATATTAACAAGAAAAAAAAATCTTCAAATAAAGAGGGTAGTTAACATTGGACTGTGAGTGGAAGCTGATGCCCAGAGGCTCATGGTTGTTATTACTGGCTCGAGCCTTGGACTCTACCACTGTAAGTGAAGGAGACTCTTTGTGCTGAGAATTAGAAATGAATTGCTGCATAAAACTAAGATTCATAAGGTCTGACCCATTTATAAAATTGAAACTATACAAACTCCTAAAGCCCAGGAAAAATGGCTCAAAATCTTACAGCCTGCCTGAGGTCACGAGCAGAAAGAGTGACCCAAGAGGAATCATAATCTCACGCTTTCTTCCCTCCAGTGGAGTCAGAGTTCACAATCCACAATCCACACCCCAAAGTAGTTCAATGAAAAGGTCTGTTAGAGTTGACTATTCCTGAAATGACATTCTTACAACCCAGGAAAAACAGAACTTTCACAGAATATAGCTCCTGATACAGATGAAGTTTAAATTTTAAAAATTATAAAGCATGAATGAAGTCAAAAATTGGCAGAGAAGAGAGAGAAAGAGAGGGAGAGAGAGAGAAAGCAAGCATACCAAATAGAAGATAACTGGATATAATTAATTCAAAAGTGAATTTAAAATAAGTGGATTTAAAAATGTTTAGATGATAAAAAATAATAAATTTTCTAAGAACAATACAGTGTGGTATAGGTAGAGACTGTTGAAAAACAGCCAAACACATTTCTAAAAAACAAAACACAAAATGATTGAAATAAAAATAATAAATCCTCTTTGATTTATGATGAAATTTGATATAGTTGAAGAGTGAATATCTTAACTGGAAGACAAAGGGCAGGAAATCAGCTGTGGTCATACAAAATGGTAAGGACATGGGAAAGAGGTTTTAGGAGATATGGAGTAATAGATGAAGTAAGGGTGTTTCAAATGAAAGAAGAGGGAGAATGAGAAGGCGAAATTTAGTACTCAGACATTTCTCATCTTCATGATGAAAGATTCTCCCTGGGGCCTGAAAGCTTAAGGGAATGAATAATTCCTACCTTCTAAGGCCCAGTCCCAAGGCGCAAGGCCACTTGCGCCAGCAGCATGTGTCAGCAAGATAGCAGAAGCAGGAAAAGAGCTGGCTGGAAGACATGTACCCCCTGAAGATCAAGAGAGAGGCCGTCCGGGTACCATGTAGCAGTTACATCAGACTGAGATACTTCCTGTTTACAAGAGACTATAAAACCCCTGCCCCATCCTCATTTGGTGCTGACACCATTTTAGGCCTCAGCTAGCCTGCACCCAGCCACTTATTAAAACAGCATGTTGCTCCACACAGCATTGTGTTGTTTGTTGGTGTGCTCTCAGGGTTTGGACAGGTACAAGAGCCTTGCACATGAAAGTCTGATTTTTTCAGATTGACTGAATCATCCAAGTCTTAAATAGGGTGAATAGAACACCCACATCTGGTTGAATTATAATAAAATCACATAATATTAAAAATAAAAAGAATGATGTTTCCTGAAAGAAAACTTATTTACAAAGCAAAAGTAAATGGACCTACAAAGAATACTTTACCAACAATAGCAGGGTCAACACACTAGGAAAAATATCCTCATAATAATGAAGAAAAATAACTGATTGTCTAGCATTTCAAATCTAGATAAAAATTAAGAGTCATGGTGAAATAAGGAAATTTCATAGCAAAAATTGAGAGAATTTACTTCTGGCAGTTCTCACTGTAAGAGCTACTAAAAATGTGCTTCAATGAGAAGTATATTGAATCACAAAAAAAAGAATAAGATGAAAGAAACAGTAAATGTGAATACATCGACATAAGCATTGACTGTAAATAATAGTGCTAAGTTAGAAGGTAAAGAAACTATTAGAACTGAAATACCAAGCAATTATAGGGAAGGTGAAATCTGGGGGAGAATGTTCTTAAAGAATTCTAAAGTTCTTGTAAACAAAGGAGGCAAGAAAGGTAGATTAGCTTTTCACTGTTTTGAGTATTTGTGTTAAGTATTTAAATGTAGCTACAACAATAAAAGAAAGCATATGTATATCTTTCAAACAGGTAGAGGAAAAACCAAACAAAAATATATCCAATTGAATAAAAGGGAGAAAATAAGAAAGACACAATAAACAGTTATGAATACAAAAATAATATGATATAAATTGCCCTAAGATACCAGTAATGACAATCAGAGATAGTTACTAAATTATTTGCTATCAATTCCATCAGAAAATGAGATTAGAAAAATAAAATAAAGCCCACCACATGCTATTCGAAAGTGCCATCCATACAATAAAACTAACTTTGAAAGATTGTTATAAAAGGATGGAAATATAAACATATATACTATTGCATATGTTCAAATATGTTCATTATATTTCTGTTTGAAATAACAAAGTATTGGAAAAAAAGCAATGTATACAATGGGGGAATTGATAAATATTTACAGACTTTTTAAAACATATTCTCCTATTATATTTTTATAATCAATTATTTATGGTACATGTGAATGTAATTGCTTTTAGATGTTTATTTTGCAATTATTTGCATTCTTTTTTTTTTTTTTCAGACAGAGTCTCGCTCTGTCACCCAGGCTGGAGTGCAGTGGCACAATCTTGGCTCACTGCAAGCTCCACCTCCCGGGTTCACGCCATTCTCCTGCCTCAGCCTCCCGAGTAGCTGGGACTACAGGCACCTGCCAGCATGCCTGGCTAATTTTTTGTATTTTTAGTAGAGACAGGGTTTCACTGTGTTAGCCAGGATAATCTCAATCTCCTGACCTCGTGATCTGCCCTCCTCAGCCTCCCAAAGTGCTGGGATTACAGGCGTGAGCCACCGCACCCGGCCTGCATTCTTAAATACTTTGTTAATCATCTAATCTCTATATATTTGTATATTAGCCTTTTCTTTTCATTCAATGGAGAAAAGTAAATTTTATAATGTTGAAATAGCTACACTTCCAGATAAAAACTAAATCATATGATAGGACCTGGTATATCAGTTCTCCTGTGTTAAATGGGAATTCCCTGAGCACTTTACTATTGTATATGATATTATTTGTTAGTATGATTATATTAGTTAGTTCTCACACTGCTATAAAGAATGACCCGAGACTGCATAATTTATGAAGAAAAGAGGTTTAATTGGCTTGCAGTTCTGCAGGCTGCACAGGAAGCATGACTGGAGAGGCATCAGGAAACTTACAATAATGATGGCAGGGTGAAGAGGAAGCAAGCACATCTTCACATGGCAGCAGGGAACAGAAAGAATGAAGAGCGGAGTGCTACACACCTTTAAACAAATATATCCCATGAGAACTCACAAACTGTCATGAGAACAGCAAGAGGGAAAACCACCCCCATGATCCCATCACCTCCACTCCAGTCCCTCTCCCAACATTGGGAATTACAACTGGATATGAGATTTGGGTGGGGACACAGAGCCAAACTATATCAATGATATAAATATTATTTTATCACTCTAAGATAGGTTCTTCAATTTTTAGTTTATACAAACTGAGATAAAACAAAAACTAAGAGTTTTTTGCTAAGAAATATAGAATTTTATTAAAATCTATTATTTCTAGTGAGATGATGATGTGGTTTGGCTGTGTCCCCACCCAAATCTCATTTTGAATTGTAGCTCCCATAATTCCCACCTATTGTGGGAAGGACCCTGGGGGAGATCACTGAATCATGAGGGTGGTTCCCTCATACTTTTTGTGGTAGTGAATAAGTCTCATGAGATCTGATGGTTTTTTAAGGAGAAACCCCTTTCACTTGGCTTTAATTCTCTTTTGCCTGTTGCCGTGTAAGATGTGCATGATAGTGAGTACTCCCCAGCCACGTGGAACTGTGAGACTACCAAACCTCTTTTTCTTTACAAATTACCCAGTCTCGGGTATGTCCTTATCAGCAGTGTGAAAACAGACTAATAGAGATGATCAGATAACTCCTCTGTTTTGCCCTACTGATAAGTACATTAATACTTTCTTGTTATTAAACATTTAAAAATTTTAGATTAAACCTTAATTGGTTATAATGTGCACTATTTTGTTATATTTATTATTCTGTTTGGTATTTTACTTTGAATAATTGGATTTATATTTTTAAGTGAGATTATTATTTTGCAGTTTTCTTGAAAACTCTGTTTTATCCTTAAAAAAACCCATTATCATTGCCAATTCACCAAAAGTTCAGTTAAGGCAGGAGCCAGATTTGGTTTTTATATGATTTGCTAAACACATCATTTGTGTTTAGCCCTGTGCCTGGTACACAGCAGAAATTCATAAACGTTTGTTGAATAAATGCTGCAATCCAACTTTTGTCAATAGCATTCTGTTTAAACTAAGTTTTAAAAAATCATTTTTTTCTTGAAAATTAAAATATTATTTTGAAAGAGTTAAAGATTTACATATGTATCATATTAAAAAAATTTAATCAGATGAGCAATAAAAATTTAAAAGTTTAGTTTGTATATAGAAACATAATGCATTTTTAAAAAAAAATGTTTCTAAAATAAACATGGGATACATGTGCAGAACATGCAGGTTTATTACATAGGTATACATTTGCCATGGTGGTTTGCTGCATCTATCGACCCAACCTCTAATTAACACCCCTCATCCCCCACCCTTCAACAGGCCCTGGTGTGTGTTGTTCTCCACTCTGTGTCCATGTGTTCTCCTTGTTCAACTCCCATTTATGAGTGAGAACATGCAATGTTTGGTTTTCTGTTCCTGTGTTAGTTTGCTGAGGATAATGGCTTCCAGCTTTATCTATGTCCCTGCAAAGGACATGGTCCCATGCCTTTTAATGGCAGCATAGTATTCCATGGTGTTTATGTACCACATTTTCTTTATCAGTTCTATCACTGATGGGCATTTGCGTTGATTCCCTGTCAACCTGAGACCAAAACTGGGAAAAGACATAATAAAAAAAGAAAATTTCAGGCCAATATCTCATCTCTGATGAATATTGACACAAAAAAAATAGAATACTGGCAAACTAAATCCAGCAGCACATCAAAAAACGTATCCACCGTGATCAAGTCAGCTACGACTCTGAGATGCAAGGCTAGTTCAACATATGCAAATCACTAAGCATAAGCTATCAAATAAACAGAACCAAAGACAAAAACCACATGATTATCTCAATAGATGCAGAAAAGGACTTTGATAAAATTCAACATCTCTTCATGTTAAAAACTCTCAATAAACTAGGTATTGTTGGAACATATCTCAAAATAATAAGAGCTATTTATGACAAACTCACAGCCAATATCACATTGAATGGGCAAAAGCTGGAATCTTTCCCTTTGAAAACTGGTACAGGACAAGGATACTCTCTATCACCACTCCTATTCAACACAGTATTGAAAATTCTGCCCAGGGCAATCAGGAAAGAGAAAGAAATAAAGGGTATTCAAATAGGAAGAGAGCAAGTCATATTGTCACTGTTTGCAGAAAACGTGATTTTATATTTAGAAAACCCTATATCTCAGCCCCAAAGCTGCTTAAACCGATAAGCAACTTCAGCAAAGTCCCAGCATACAAAATCATTGTGCAAAAATCACAAGCATTCCTTTACACCAACAATAGACAAGCATAGAGCCAAATCATGAGTGAACTCTCATTCACAATTGCTACAAAGAGAATAAAATGCCTATGAATACAGCTAGCAAGGAATGTCAAGGATCGCCTCCAGGAGAACTACAAACCACACCTCAAGGAAATAAGAGAGGACACAAACAAATGGAAAAACATTCATCCTCATGGATAGGAAGAATCAATATTGTGAAAATCGTCATACTGTCCAAAGTAATTTATAGATTCAATGCTATTTCCATCAAACTACCATTGACATTCTTCATAGAATTACAAAAAATAATTTTAAATTTCATATGAAATCAAAAAAGACCCTGCAGAGCCAAGATAATCCTAAGCAAAAAGAACAAAGCTGGAGGCATCACGCTACCTGACTTCAAACTATACTATAAGGTTACAGCAACCAAAACAGCATGGTACTGGTACCAAAACAGGCATATAGACCAATGGAGCAGAACAGAGACCTCAGGAATAACATCACACATCTACAACCATCTGATCTTCAATGAACCTGACAAAAAGAAACAATGGGGAAAGGATCTCCTATTCAGTAAACAGTGCTGGGAAAACTGGCTAGCCATATGCAGAAAACTGAAACTGGACCCCTCCCTTACACCTTATGCAAAAATTAACTCACAATGGATTAAAGACTTAAATTTAAAACCCCAAACCATAGAAAACACTAGAAGAAAACCTAGGCAATACCCTTCAGGACATAGGCCAAAATTGAGAAATGAGATCTAATTAAACTAAAAAGCTTCTGCACAGCAAAATAAACTATCTTCAGAGCGAATAGGCAACCTACAGAATGCGAGAAAATTTTTGCAATCCACCCATCTGACAAAGGTCTAATATCCAGAATTTACAAAGAATTTAAACAAATTTGCAAAAAAAAAAAAATCAAAAAGTGGGCAAAAGATACGAACAGACACTTCTCAAAAGAAGACATTTACATGGCCAAAAAGCATATGAAAAAAAGCTCAACATCACTGATCATCAGAGAAATGCAAATCAAAACCACAATGAGATACCATCTTATGCCAGTCAGAATGGAGATTATTAAAAAGTCAAGAGGCCGGGCACAGTGACTCATCTGAAATCCCAGCACTTTGGGAGGCTGAGGTGGGCAGATCACCTGAGGTCTAGAGTTTGAGACCAGCCTGACCAACACAGAGAAACCCTGTCTCTACTAAAAATACAAAAATAGCCAGGTTTGGTGGTGCATGCCTGTAATCTCAGCTACTGGGAGGCTGAAGCAGGAGAATCGCTTGAACCCGGGAGGCAGAGGTTGCGGTGAGCCAAAATTGCACCATTGCACTCCACCTTGGGCAAGAACAGCGAAACTCCGTCTCAAAAAAAAAAAAAAAAATCGGGAAACAATAGATGCTGGCAAGGCTGTGGAGAAATAGGAACACTTTTACACTGTTGGTGGGAATGTAAATTAGTTCAACCTTTGTGGAAGACAGTATGGCGATTCCTCAAGGATCTAGAACCAGAAATACCATTTGACCCAGCAATTCCGTTACTGGCTGTATACCCAAAGGAATATCAATCATTCTACTATAAAGACACAGGCACACGTATGTTTATTGCAGCACTATTAACAAAAATCATTTATTCTTTTAAGGCTTTGCTTTTCAATTTCCTTCATTGGCAATGTAACTGTCAAAGATCTCTTATCCTTAAGAAAACCACACTATGTTTTTTATGACATGTGGCTACAAAATGTCTCTTAAAAAGATCCACTTTAGATTGATTATTTAAATAATAAAAATAATCAAAGATAAATTAATCTCTTAAATTATTCCTGGTTATGTTTGTTTGCCTTTAGGAATGAAAGGAATTAAATATCTAATCTTTTAAGGACCAAAATTTTATTTTGAGATGTCCTATTGATCCTGAGAAACATTTATAGATAGTAACTATTGTAACTCTCTGCAAATGGCAATAATCTGAGTCAGTATTATACTGGATCATAGGAAATACAAAGAAATAAAATTCTCACCTTTTGTAGGCAATTTAATTCCATGGCTCCCTGATCTGGCTGGTATATTGGTGAAAGATGGAGGGAGCAGGGGCAGAGAGTTTCCTCTGAGACAGTCTGGTGAACCTGCATTTCCAGAAGCCCAGGCCATCGTCTTTAAAGAGAATTTTGGTCTGCCCTAGCTGTGTGGAACTATTTACTGGAGAATGTTTGTCAGGACCCTGGCCAGCGATTGTGCTTGGCTAACAACAGCATGGGTGAAGGGGAAGCATGAGTTATCTCTGTCCTCTCACTAGCCCTCCTCGCCATTTTGCCATCTTTCTTTAACTCTTGCAGATGTTTTTGCCATTAGGTGAACATTATTTGAACTAGATGACAAGTTACTGGATTTCTCTAAACCTTGAGATCTCCAATTGAAAACTGAAAGTGAAAATACCTAACTCAGAAGGCTGATGTTGGAGTAGAAGTGTTCACTGTTGCAAAGAATGTCCTATGGTGCCTACTGTACAGTAGGGTCTAAAAAGTAGTAAGCACATACTAGTGTCCTTCAAGTTCTCGTGTTCATATCTTGCTTGCTTTAAACATTTGTGTCTTTTCATTTTAAATTATTTTGTGATACATAGTGCAAAAATACATATCTTATAACAATGCCAGCAAATATTTGTAAATATAAAATAAAACACGTCAGTCTCGTAATCATTTTTCTCCCTTTTACAAAGAGGTAACCATTCTTAAAGTGTTAGTATGCCTAGCACATGTCATTTTCAAAGATTTTTTATTTTTTACATTTGTATATGTATATATGCATATCTGTGGTATCATAATATCATTTATCATATAATTTATATTGTGACTTGGTTTTCTCTTTGTGATATAATTTCAAATATTTTTTGTTCTTCCTTTGTGATAACTGCATAGAATACCATGATATGAATATATTATAATCAATTTTCCTCTGTCTTTGTAGAATGTTTAAAGTTTGCCCTTTTAATTTTGAATACAATATAGTAAAATTTTCATCCCAAATTAATTACAAAAATTTACAGTTTTGCCAGTTGTATATGTGAATGTCCATTTCTTTGTATTTCTTACCAATATTTGAAATTATTAATCTTTTTAATTTTGGCTATGCTAGTGAGCAATTTATACTTTTATATTTGTTAGTAAGCTTGAACACATTTAAAGGCTATTTCAATGTCTTTTTCTCTTAATCTGCTATACATTGTGTTCATATATTTTTTCTATTTATTTATTTCTATTTTTTCTATTTCATTGTTTGTAGTATTCTTTCTGACATGTAAAATCTCTTATGTGAATCTCTTCAATGATTTGCTTGTCAATATAAATATGACGTCAATACTTTCTTTTCAGTCTGTACTTCACTACCTTCCTTGTCACATAAATTTTGTTCTTTAAGTGTGTGGGGTTTTCTTACATTTGTTTGTTCCTTTTTCCTTTAAATGAAATCTCTCTCTTTGCCTATATGGATTCTGAATTTTGTATCCTGAAGCCCTTCTCCAGTATAAAATAGGGCTGATTGATTCCTATTCTATGCTAGCATTTTTTGAGCTTATTATTTTTTATACATTTAACTCTCTATTCCAGTTCAATAGCAATTTTAAAAAATATGACATAAGGCAATTTAATTAATTTGTTTATTCAACAGTTATTTACTAAGGGCATGCTGTGTGTCTTCCATTGTTCTAGGCCGTAATGATACAGGCATGAAACAACACAAGGTCCCTGCTCTTATAGAGCTTAAATTATAGTTGGGGAAGTGTTCTCACATGGCTATGAAGAAAGACCTGAGACTGGGTTATTTATAAAGAAAAGAGGTTTAACTGACTTACAGTTCCCCATGGCTGAGGAGGCCTCAGGAAACTTACAATCATGGCACAAGTCACCTCTGGTGCAGCAGGAGAGAAAGAGAATCAAGCAAAGGGGAACCCCTTATAAAACCATCAGATCGTGTGACAACTCACTCATTATAAAGAGAACAGCATGAGGGAAACCACCCCGATGATTCAATTACCTCCACTTGGTTCTGCCCTTGACACATAGAAATTACTACAATTCAAAGTGAGATTTGGATGGGGACACAGAGCCAAACCATATCATTTCACTCCAGCCCCTCCCAAATCTCACATCCTCACATTTTAAAACACAATGATGCCCTTGCAACAGTCCCCCAAAGACTTAACTCATTCTACCATTAACCCAAAAGTCCAAGTCCAAAGTTTCCTCTGAGACAAAGGAAGTCATTTTTCCCTATGAGTCTGTAAAAATCAAAAACCAGTTAGTTACTTCCTAGATACAATGGGGGTACAGGCATTGGGTAAATACACCCATTCCAAATAGGATAAATTGGCCAAAACAAAGGGGCAACAGGCCCTGTGCAAGTCCAAACTGCAACAAGGCAGTCATTAAAACTTAAAGTTCTGAAATGATCTCCTTTGACTCCATGTCTCGCATCTGGGTCATGCTGATGCCAGAGGGGGACTCCCATGACCTTGCACAGCTCTGCTTCTGTGGCTTTGGAGCTCCTGGCTGCTTTTACAGGCTGTTGTTGAGTGTCTACAGCTTTTCCAGGCACACAATACAAGCCATTTGTGGATCTACCATTCTGGGGTCTGGAGAATGGTGGCCCTCTCCTTACAGCTCCACTAGGTAGTGCCCCAGTGGGGACTCTGTCGGGGGACTCTGATCTCACAGTTCTCTTCTCCACTGCCCTAGCATAGGTTTTCCATGAGGGATCCATCCCTGCAGCAAACTTCTGCCTGGACATGCAGCATTTCCATACATTCTCTGAAATCTAAGTGGGGGTTCCCAAATCTCAATTCTTGACTTCTCTGCACCTGCAGGCTCAACACCACATAGAAGCTGTTAAGGCTTGGGGCTTGCATCCTCTGCAGCCATGCCCAAGCTGTACCCTTGGCTGCTTTTAGCCATGATTGCAGCAGCTGGGATTCAAGTCCCTAGGCTGCACACAGCAGTGGTCCCTGGGCCTGAGCCAGGAAATCATTTTTTCGTCCTAGGCTCTGGGCCTGTGATGAGAGGGGCTGCCTTGAAGGTCTCTGACGTGCTCTGGAGACATTTTTCCCATTGTCTTAGTAATTAACATTCAGCGCCTTTTCACTTTTGCAAATGCAAATTTCTGCAGCCAGCTTGAATTTCTCACCCCCAAATCAGTTTTTCTTGTCTATTGCATTGTCAAGCTGCAAATTTTCCATACTTTCTTGGTCTGCTTCCTCTTGAATGCTTTGACACTTAAAAATGTCTTTCACCAGATACCCTGAATTATCTCTCTCAACTTCAAAGTTCCACAGATCTCTACGTCAGGGGTAAAATGCTGCCAGTCTCTTTGCTAAAGCATAGCCAGAATTACCTTTATTCCAGTTCCCCAAAATTTCCTCATCTCCGTCACAGACTACCTCAGCCTGAATTTAATTGTCCATATTACTATCTGCATTTTGGTCAAAACCATTCAGCAAGTTTCTAGGAAATTCCAGATTTTCTCCCATCTTCCTTTCTTCTTAGTCCTCCAAGTCTCTAGGAGGTTCCAAACTTTCCCGCATTTTCCTGCCTTCTTCTGGGCCCTCCAAACTGTTTCAACCTTTGCCTCTTTCCCAGTTCCAAAATTGTTTCCACATTTTCAGGTATGTTTATAGCAGCACCCCACTCTCTGTGGTACCAATTTATGGTATTACTTTGTTCTCATGCTGCTATGAGGAAATATCTGATACTGGGTAATTTATAAAGAAAAGAGGTTTAATTGACTCACAGTTCTGCATGCCTGGTGAGGCCTCAGGAAACTTACATCCAGGCAGAAGGCACCTCTTCACAGGGTGGCAAGAGAGAGTGAGAGTCGAACGAATGGGGAAACCCCTTAGAAAACCATCAGCTCTCATGAGAGCTCAGTTGTTATCATGAGAACAGCACTGGGGAAACTGTCCTCCATGATTCACTTATCTCTATCCTGTCCCGACCTTGACACATAGGGATTACTACAATTCAAGGTGAGATTTGGGTGAGAACCCAGAACCAAACCATATCAGAAAGTGAGACAATGAAAAAAAAGAATATATGATAAAATATGATATGATATGATGTAGTGAAAAGTGAACTCAAGAAGAATAAATCAGTGATAAGGGTGGCTATTTTGGTATGGTTTTCAGAGAAGTGCTCTCTGAGGAAGTGACATTTGTGCGCAGGTCAGAATGAGATGAATTAGTCAGCCATGGTAAGATCTGAAGGAATGACATTGCAGGCACAGCACCTGCAAGGAGGCCAGGAAAGCTGGAGCTGTGTGATGAAGAGGCAGAGTGCTGGAGATGAAACATGGTCTAGAACAGTAGTCAGGAGGCTATCAGAATAAAAGTACAATTTCAGATTTTGTTCTAAGTGTGGTAAGAAGCTATTATAGGATTTCGAGCAGGAAATCTAAATGGTCAGATTTGCATCTTAAAAGATTGGGCTGGGTGCCATGGCTCACACCTGTAATCTTCGCACTTTGGGAGGCCGAGACAGGCAGATCACTCGAGGTCAGGAGTTCGAGACCAGCCTGGCCAACATGGTGAAACCCTGTCTCTACTAAAAAATACAAAAATTAGCCAGGCGTGGTGACGGGCACCTGTAATCTCAGCTAGTCGGGAGGCTGAAGCATGAGAATCATTTGAATCTGGGAGGTGGAGGTTGCAGTGAGCTGAGATCACGCCACTGCACTCCAGCCTGGGAGACAGAGCGGGACTCTGTCTCAAAACAAAACAAAACAAAACAAAACAAAACAAAACAAAACAAAAATGATTGTTCTGCTGCTATTGCTGTTGGGAAATGGAGTATAGAGGTAGATGTGTAGAAAAGCAAGTAGATGAGGTTCTTGTATGCTTTCTGCAAAAAGATAACTAATTATCTCCAAAACATGTTAAATTGTCTATTTTTTCTTCACTAGGTTAAAGATGTATTAGATCTGAACTTTATGGTTACACAACTCCATTTCTTTTGTAAGTTACTCCATAGTTTGAATTGGGTCATGTTTTACCTCATTATTCTTTGCTGTAAACTTCTTTATTGTTGTGCATTTTCTTTTCTTTATCAGCTGTAGAATCAGCATAAAAAGATAAATTCTAAAATGTACTGGGATTTATTTGCTAATGAGTATGGAAGAAATTGACGTGTTTACAATATTGTATCTTCCTAATGAGAAGTCTTTATTTAGGTCTTTTATAAATGTCTATATCACTTTTGACAGATATCTAGTTTGCTTCTTGTTAATGTTGTTCCTAGGAATGAATAGCTTCTATAGATTTTGTTCATGGATTTTAATAATCACATTCTTAAAATTATTACTAATTTAACTGTATAATGTTTTATATTAATTTTGTATTCAGATAATTATATTCTCATATTAGCTCTAACATTATGTTGGTTGATTCTTTCAAATTTTTTTGTAAATATTTATATTGGCTTCAATTTAGGACTTTTTTGAATCTCGAATTTTCATTTTCAATGTTTGTACCTCCCATTTATTTTCTTATTTTAATGCCTTTTCTAGGACCTTCAATAAAACATTAAATAGGCATTGACATTAAATTGCCTTCATCACTAATTAAGTGGAAATCATGTTTTACAATTATATTTTTAAGCCATCATTTAGGGAATACTATTTTTTATTTAATATTTGTAACTATCCAATGATACTCTGAGTATAGAGCATCCACATTTCATGAGGAAACCAAGGTACAGAATAAATATGCAACTTGCATGTTGCATAGCATTAACAGAGAGTGGAATCCAGGATTTAGGGAGTCTAACTCCAGATCGTATGGGTATGTTGGTAAACCTTTTCAGGATAAGAAACTTCCTCTTAGTGTACTGAGGATTTTGTCAAGATTGAATGTGTCATTTTATCAGCACTCTATGGAGATAATCATATGGTTGTTCACCTTTGATCTTTTAATATACTGAATTATATTAATAGATTTCCTAATGTTAATCCATTCATGCATTGCATTCCTGGAATATACCCTGCATGGTAATGACACACTTGTATATTTGATTTGCTAGAATTTTATCTACAATATTTCATCTAGAGTAATATGTGAAATTAACATATTTTTATTTCATTTAGTAGCTAAGATGAATATTAGGATTATGGTAAGCTTCTGAAATGAAGTAAAGAGACTTCTATGTTTTCTAATAATAAAATAATATTGATGTAAAACAGCTAAATTTTGAGAATATGCTAAAAAGTTTGCATGTATAACCTCATTGAGTTCTTATAACAGGCCCAACGAAACAACAATATAACTATCCACCTATTAGCAAATAACACCTAAGATGTTAAGTAACTTGGAAAGTGTCGCACAATTAGGAAATGGCACAATACCAGAGTCTTCGTTCTTGAGTCTAATAATGTTTCTTTATTAATTGAAATGAACTATTTGCTAGAAATTAACTGGACATAATATTATCGTATGGGTAAATCTATAGCTGCCTTTGCACTTGCTTCTGTGATTTTTGGTCTGTGAAGTTCTTCTATTTTTGGGACAAATTTTCTAATCATATACCCTAAAGAAATCATAACATTTATATATATTTTTGATTATTTTTCTTCCTTTAGAGTTTTGATGTCATCAGTGTCTTTATTTCTACTTCATGCTTTCATATAGCAGTTTAGCTGATTAAGGAATTTAAACTCTTAGCACTTTTCAGATGTTATTCCTTCAAGCACTGGCACCTACTGTTCTGATGAGAGAGACTGGGGTTAATCTGAATGTTGGTCTTTGAAGATCTATTTTCTCTCCCTTGTAGCTTCTAAATGCTTCTGCTTATCATCGATTATTTTTTTGCAATTTCAAACAATAGACCTGTGTCTGTGAGTTGAGGTGGGCTCAAGGGTCCACCTCAGGGACCTGTGACTCAGGGGCTTTAACCTGTCTATTTCATTCACCCATTTTTTATTCAACAGATATTTATTGAACCTTTCCTATGTTCCAGGTATTGTTGTAGACATGGGATATAAATTAGTGAATACATCAGAGAAAAACCCTGCCCTCATGTAGTTTATAGTCAAATTTGGAAAGTTGGATGGATGACAAAATAAATTAGTAAATTATAGAGCAGTTTATATAATGACAACTCTATGAGGAAAAATAAAGCAGAAAGGGTAGGGTGGAAACCCACATTTGGAGTGGCAATTTTTGTTGGAGTGGACATTTTAATAAACAAAGTTGGGAAATCTTCACGGGGAAGGTAGTATTTGAGAGAGTGAGCAATGTGTATCTATAGGAAGGAAGGTTCCAGGCAGAGACCAGCAAATTATAAAGTTGTGGTATAGGATTGTATCTGGCACATCTGAATACAAGCAAAGAGGTCGCCATGGTTGTAGAGGAGCAGACAAGTAGGATACTAGCAGGATATGCACTCAGAGAGCTATTATAGGTTGGTAGTGTCAAACTTTCCAGTCCTATTAAAAGTCTCTAGATTGTAATCTACAAGAAATGGTCAACCACGGGGCTTTGAGTAGAAGAGTGTCTCTTTTTTTCTTTTTTTGAGATAGGAACTCATTCTTTCACCCAGGCTGGAGTGTGGTGGCGCAATCTCAGCTCACTGCAACCTCCACCCCACCCTGCTCCTGTTCAAGCGATTCCCCTGCCTCAGCCTCCCAAGTAGCTGGGACTACAGGCATGCGCCACCACACTTGGCTAATTTTTATATTTTTAGTAAAAACGAGATTTTGTCATGTTGGCCAGGATTGGTAGAAGAGTTTCTTGATTGGGTTTATATTTCACAAGATCATTCTGATTGTTCTATTGTAAATAATTAATAAAAGATTAAAAACAACAGGGAGACTAGTTATAAAGCTATTACATATTTTAGATTAAAGATGATACAGCCTAAAATAGGTAGTAGCATTTGGAGGCTATCAGAAGTAGTATGGTTCTTAACATATTTTGAGGTAGGGTCAAGTGAATTTGACCCTAATTTAACCCCTTGTTTCCTCCTTTTCTCTCTTAACCCACATCTAATCCAGGTGGATCTAGATGAATTAAATGTGGGTTAAAACAGAAAAGGTAGAAACAAAGAAAATTTTGGCCACAGCAAATGAAATGATTGAAATGCCATAACAGATCTAGAAAAGACTGAAAAAAGTAAGTTTGAGGGGAAATAACACAAGCTCAAGTTTTGGCCTGTTACAACTGAGTGCTTGCTAGATCTCCACATGGATGAGGCTGTTGGAAATCTGAGTATGAACTACCGATATAATCCTGAGACTGTTCGGCTCTTACAAAGTATTTAAAGCCAAACAATTGAGGAACTCTCCGAGAGAGAGGCTGAGTATTAACAGACAAGAGAGGAGAGGGGAGGATTACAGAAAAAAAAAAAAAAAAAAAAAAAAAAAAGATTGAGGCCTGTGGCATGACAACACGACAATGTAAAGATTTTCAGTTTTTCCACTAACGAGTGAGTCGATAAGAAAGGAGGAAAATCAGAAGACTGTGGTACGTGAGATATTATTTGAAAATGTTTCAGAAGAAAAATTCAAATGTTACTAATATGTAAAAACTAATGGTGGAGTTGCGTGGAAGAAAGTCTAGGGTTTAGTTTAAGAAATAATATAAGAACAGGATTTAGAGACAGTAAAATAGAAATATAGACAACTTTACAAGGACTTTTGCTGGAAAAGGGAGAAAAAATATGAACTGGTAGCTGGAGGTAGAAATGAAGACAATAGACAAGTATTTTTTTCAATTTTTTAGATGGGAAAAATAAAAAGAGAACTTTTATATACTAGCAGAATAATCCACTATTGGTTATACAAGGAAGATAAATACAAATTATTAATGTGATCTTTTTTATTAGTCCTCAAGGAATTAAGAGCTGGTGCAGAAGAGAAAGGATTGATTTTAGCTGAAAGCAGGAACTTCATCTTTAGTAAGGCGAGAGAAGGCCGCTTGTGTGAGTGCAGATATTGGTACATGCAGACATGGTGACTTGTGAAAGTTCTCTTATAACTGCTTCAGGTTTTCCATGAACTAGGGAGTAAGGACACTGAGTAAAAGTAAGGATAGTGGAGGAAGCATTGTAGGTTTGCCAAAATGAGAGATAACTAAGATAGCCATCTATAAGATTGGGAGACTTAATAGACTAGGTAACTGTATTATGTTTACTATTTATATATAAGGAGTTCTATATATATATATATATGAGTTCCATATATATATATATGAGTTCCATATATATATATATATATGAGTTCCATATATATATATATATATGAGTTCCATATATATATATATATGAGTTCCATATATATATATATATATGAGTTCCATATATATATATACCTATGTGTATATATAACTATACGTATATGTATATATATAACTATATATAAC
Organism: Symphalangus syndactylus; assembly: GCF_028878055.3. NCBI lineage: Eukaryota > Metazoa > Chordata > Mammalia > Primates > Hylobatidae > Symphalangus > Symphalangus syndactylus. The sequence goes on from NC_072440.2 coordinate 89,871,447, forward strand.
TATATATGTAACTATATATAACTATATATATAACTATATACATAACTATATATAACTATATATATAACTATATATATAATTATATATAACTATATATAACTATATATATAACTATGTATATAACTATATATAACTATATATATAACTATACATAACTATATATATAACTATATATAACTATATATAACTATATATAACTATATATATAACTATATATAACTATATATAACTATATATAACTATATATATAACTATATATAACTATATATAACTATATATAACTATATATATAACTATATATAACTATGACTTTATATATATAACTATATATAACTATATATATAACTATATATTTAACTATATATTAACTATATATATAACTATATATATTTAACTATATATATATCTATATATAGTTAACTATATATATATATCTATATATAGTTAACTATATATATATATAACTATATATATATATAAGGAGCTCCAATAGTTGAACAAGAAATAGATAAACATGCCAAAGAAACATGAGATAGAACTTGTATTTACAATAAGCACACAATATATATGTAGAGAGATGGCCAATAATCAAATGAAATAATGTTTAACCTCAATCCTAATCTAAGAAAACTAACACACTGGTTGATATTGCTCGAAGCATTTTTTTTTTCTAGAGAGCAGTTTGTGAGAAGATATAAAGAATTTCAACTATATGCCTATTCTTTTACTTGCCTTAAGGAATTTTTCTCTCAAGGAAATAATTGATTATGCTTGAAAACTTTTGATCCTACATTGTTATCTTTACTATTTCTGAACATTGGAAAAAAGCAAATGTTGAAAAAACGAAACTGCCTAAGTAAATTGCTTGTGAAAGCAATTATATTACATTCAACCAGTAAAATGCTGTTAATTGTAGATGAATATCTAATTTAAAAATTTATAATACACATAGATGAATTCATGATTCTAATTAGGTAGTGTTCTCTTTTAAAAATGTGTATATTTTACATATGCATTTAATTATAAAAATGGGAATTATTGTCCTTGATATTTGTATCAGTTTGGGTCCATTTATTAGTTTTCACCCTGACAAAGTTTTTCTTGATCCTTTGTGTTTTTTTGTTCACGTCTGTGGGTTTTGGGCAGAGAGTGGTGATAATTTGTAAACTGGTAATTACAGTGTCATCTTTCTGGGCAGCTCAGCTCACTGAATGCTTCTGCCTGGATCTGTGACCTGAAATGATTTTCATTTTAGAAAGATTATTCAAGTATCTCAAGTGGTGTAGTTTGGGCAGAGATAAATTGCACACATGGAGACCAACTATGATCCTTTTCAGGAATCTATGAGAGAGGTAATGAGCATCAGGGGAGTAAGAAGTAGGAATACAGAATAGGGAACAGGGTGGAGGTTCCAGATGAGATGTATGAAGGGAAGCCTCCTAATATTCAGACAGAAAACCACATACCAAGAGGACCTTCCAGAGAAACCTACAAAGGCAGAAAGGAGCATGAATTAGAACCAATTTCTTCCCTACTAAAAAAGGCAATCTCTGCTTATACAGCAGCTTTACTATTACAATTTTAAAATGATAGGGTTATTTTTGTCCTCAGTTACTCTGTCTGTGTTTAATTATACACCACTGTAATGATAGGAAAATAGCAGCTATTTTGAGTGTGCTGTACCTTTTCAGGCTCTGTATCCCCTTTCCATGTGACACTGGAGTTAAAAAGAGGAACACAAAACAGAAGAGGCGCAGGTGGCTGTGTTTATGGCCTTCAGGGAGATATGATTACTTCGCTCAGCTGATTGCTACCTGAAGGAAGTCAGATTACAATTAAGACCGTCAGGTAAAGCACACAATTAAAGTTCATTGCAAATTTTGTCGACAAAACTGGTATTAGCTGGGAAATGCACTCTGGCAAACAGATGTATCCTAGAAAATAGAAAGGGAGTGTTTTCTTCTAGAACAAATCTACTTTATCAAATCTGACAACTTTCACATGAGCTCTGGGTCCTGCACTAGAAAGAGCTTCTCATTTGATTTCAGCAATTGGCACATAACATGCTGGCTGGAGATGAGTTGACTCATTAACTTATTTTGCTTAGTGGAGAAGGTAGAGGTGAGAGAAAACATGCTTAGCTCACCACATTTTGCTGTTTGCCTTCCAGATTTGTTTAAGAGCCAGAAATGTTGCATTCTACTCTGTATACTAAGCAGTAGAATCGTGGTTCTAAGATTGGGAAATTCTTATCACAAATGTAGGAAAAAGCCTTAGCTCTCCTTTAAAAGTTGGCTTTTAGTCAACCAGATAGTGTGGCACACTCAACCCATGTGTTATTAATCTCTTTAAGCATCTACTTGCATTTATATGCACTGATAAGAAAGAGTTCCTATAGACAAACAGCAATTCCTTTTTTGAGACGGAGTCTCACGCTGTTACCCAGGCTGGAGTGCAGTGGCGCAGTCGTGTCTCACTGCACTCTCTACGTCCCAGGTTCAAGCAATTCTCCTGATTCAGCCTCCTTAGTAGCTGGGATTACAGGCATGCACCACCACACCTGGCTAATTTTTGTATTTTCAGTAGAGATGGGGTTTCGCCATATCGGCCAGGCTGGTCTCGAACTCCTGACCTCAGGTGATCGGTCCACCTTGGCCTCCCAAAGTGCTAGGATTACAGATGTGAGCCACCGCACCTGGTTGACAAACAGCAATTCTGGTGTTTCATTTTACTCCACAACTAACTGTATATATCATTACCTCTTAATAAAGTGGAGTGTTCCCAGGGCCTATTCATACCACAGCCATTTCTGCTAATGGGAGTTGAGCACGGGGATGGAGGAGGAACTAAAACTCCTACTCCCAGCCTCCATTCTGTGTTTTCCTCACTTAACAATATTTCTCATCTGGTGAGTAATGGAGGCAGTTGAGGTGGGGAATAACTGTCACACAGGAATTCCACTCCAGGGGAAAGAGTTTGCTTTGCTCAGTAACACCAGGAGCTAACAGTCTGGAGTAGACCACAATCTATACATGAAACTTCAGACCACCATTAGAATCTCTTGGAAATCACTCAAATTAGAAAAATAAAAAGAGAAACACATAGTATCCCAGGTTGGGGAGAAGTGTTTTCTGCCAGGGACATTCTCTTCCCTGATTCTTCCTGGCACTTTATTACTCCCTTGGGAAAATTTACCCCTCTGCATGCACTGCAATGTTAAATAGAGTTAGGATGAAACTTGAAAAGCACGTGGTACGACCTGGAAGAATGGTCGTTTTCTCTCTCCTCCCCTGAGAGTATTTGGTGTCAACTGTGCACAAACATTGGGTCCATGCTGTGTTAGTGACACTAGCTCACACCTAGATGGCCCCCTCATTCCCAACAAACGCTGTTTTGTCCATGGGATAGTCATATATAGCCTAAGAAGTGTCCAGCTCTTCTATGGACTACCTGTGGCAGTAACTCAGTATATTTTGTGAAACCCAGAAAGGGTGTTGACCTTGTACATCCTTTCTAGTACATGTTTGTTAATTATTCGTTACATAGAGCGAAGTATGTAAAGGGCAAAAAGGTTAAGTAAATAGCATGATACGTTTGTACATGTGTACACTCATATAACCACCATCACCTCATTTTAACAAATGTTATTTCCACTTTAGTAAAACCTTCAAGAACACCTCAACTTCCATTTCTTCTTCCTTCAGGATATAAAAACATTACATTCCAATCTGCTGTCTTCTGAGGTGTTTTGGAGTTACATTTCTTCTTTTTACTCAAGACGTCACAGGCTTTTAGACTTGTTACCTGGAAGGGAAGCTTGGCTATGGAAACTCAACAAACTCTCCCAAAATAACAAGCATTTGTACAGCAGGGGTGAAGATCTTGTGAAACATTCAGATATGTAAGAGATGACATCTGATTGCAATTTACTCACAGTAGTAAAGAGGAAAAGGAAATGAAACTAGCATATGATCAGTGCATACTCTGGGTCGAAGATTGTTCTAGGTGATTTATAAAAGTGTGGCCTTTAATCTCCCAAGCATTTTCTATGTAAAACCAACCTGTGTAGTCTCTTGTGTCTCTGTTGTTTCTATTACCTACTACTAAACACCTTATCAGTGACCATCTGTTCCACAGAGCTTTTCTTATGGGTATTCCTTGTCCTGGCCCTATTCTTCTCTATTTTTCTCTCTGTTTCTCTCTCTCTCTCTCTCACACACACACACACACACACACACACACACACACACGCACACCCCTTACTCAGCATCCTTGCTTGCCTTCTTTTCATTTCTCTGCTCTCTGGTGTACCTTGATATCTCAGAGACTAATGAAAGCCCATCTATGGTTGTTTCCTGGTAACACTGGCTCCCAATCTTTTTTTTTTTTTTTTTTTTTGAGACGGAGTCTCGCTCTGTCGCCCAGGCTGGAGTGCAGTGGCGCGGTCTCGGCACACTGCAAGCTCCGCCTCCCGGGTTCACGGCATTCTCCTGCCTCTGCCTCTCCAAGTAGCTGGAGCTACAGGCGCCCGCCACCGCGCCCGGCTAATTTTTTGTATTTTTTAGTAGAGACGGGGTTTCACTGTGGTCTCGATCTCCTGACCTCGTGATCTGCCCGCCTCGGCCTCCCAAAGTGCTGGGATTTCAAGCGTGAGCCACCGCGCCCGGCCCTTGTTCCAATCTTGCGTGCTCGGCCACCTAGTAAATTGCCTTCTTCAGTCATTTCCCACTGGCACAGAGAGACTCAAAGATTCCAAAAGTGACAGCTCTCCCGTGGAAGGAAGCATATGCCACTTTAAAATTTGGCCACTGGTATTAGCTGAGTCATCTCTCACCCTTTTGGATGCCTAATTTCTTCATTTGATTCCAGAATATTTCTCTCCCTCTCTCTCTCAATCGTTGTAAGCATTCATCATTCCAAGCCAATATCTACATGAATCTTTTCTATTATTTTAATTGCCATTATCTTTTACATCCTATTCAAAGCAATTTAAAACAATGAAGCGACATCTATTTTAATAGAATCATTAACATATTTCAGGAGCTTTTCCATTTGATTCTCACCCCACACTGGGATCTAGCCAAGGTGGGCATTATTATCTCCACATTTTCAAATATTGAGGGAAGAGAAGCAATAGGGCTAATTAACTTGTCAGGAGTCACTTCTCCCAACCTGCAATTATCTATATATTTTGTATGTTCTGTGTACTCCACTATAATATCAACTTCAGGAGAAACAGGGCCACTTACATGAGGTTCAGTGTTTTATTTCTCAGCTTTTATCCCTGATAAATCAATAGCCAGCCACCAACTTGAACTTGGGCCTCAGGTCCAAAATGGTGTCAGGCTGGATAGTGGGTGTGCTGATTCTGCTCATTGTTGAGGCCTGCACTTGTGTTTCCCTTACTTTGAGTTTATTTCTCATGACCTGCAAGGCCTCCTTTAGTATTCAGTTTTTCCCTAGATTCTAGCTATCTCTGCTTCAGTAATACTCTTAATTGGGGTTGTTGACACTTTACCTGTCTTGATGCTTAGGGCTTTTGGACATTTCATCTCTTCAATACCCAGATTTTATTCAACTGATTGGCATGACCCAGGGAAGTTAATATTCTGCAGCCTGGATATAGCCCATGAAGCATAGCCCGTTTTCCTTAATGGTCAGCAGTCAAGCTCCCAGGGCAGGAGAGAGTTCTGAGCACAGCCCTGTATCTTCCCGCCTCCCCTGAGAGAGTTCCTTCTTAGTCCTTTTATCCTGCAGCACCTGATGCATCTCTGCTCCTATTATTTGAAACATTATGGGTCTTAATTCCCAGAGGTTGTCAATTCCTTCTCCATATTTAGTCTACATAAAAACAATGAAGGAAACAATAACCCCAAGAAATAATAATTCTTGTTTCATTTATTACCTTTTTAGATTATAATGTGACTGTGCAAATAAATAGTCCCCAATCAGTTATTTTATGATAAGCTCTTTAAAAATTGATCATTTTGTTCTTTCTTTCTTCCTCCAGCCTCTCAGCTGGGATTAATCAAGTTAATTGCCATAAGATTAAATTAGTCCATCATGTCAGTAGATTTTTACTTTATTCTAGAATTTCCAGTGTCGGCAATTATCAGGCACCTAAGAAACAAATCGCTGCTTTAAACAGCCCCAATGTTTGCATGGTGTCCAGTTAATAGTCCTGTTAGCAAATAGGATAAGAATGATTTTTGGCTTTAGGATAAAAATCAGACTTCTTACCAGAGTGGACTTTGCAGAGCATTGCATACAACTCCAGTTAAATTCTGATTTGCAATGTAATGCTAAAGTAAGATTCCGTTAAACAGATTTTTGAAGAGAAGTCTTTGAACGAGCAAAGCACCTGTGCTGAGTTTTCAGTGCTCAAAGTCCCTTATCCTTCCCCTCAGATGGACACAGTCTGGCCTCCTGGAGGTGGTTGCCAATGATGGTTTTATTTCAACTGTTGCCTCCTGGACTTGCCAATAAAACCAGATAAAGACATGGTGCTGAAAAAACTAGGAATTCAAAGATTTTAGCAATATGTGCTTTACTTCAAAAAAATAGGTGGAAAAGGAGAAAATTGTAAACATATAAGTTTAGCTCAGTTTGAGGTTTTCTTTAGGTGTGGGGCTCTGATTAGTCCATTCACACACTAAATACCTTATGTCTGACTGTACCAGTGCTTTGGATTCATGCAGACATCAGTGTAAATCTTGGTTCTGCTGATGGCTGGCTGTGTAAACTTGTTGATGCTTCTTACTCTTTCTGAACCCTTCTTTTCCCATCCCTGAATCAGAGATAGTTGTATGCACCTCATAGTCTTGCACCAAAGATTAATTAGAACAATTAGAATAATACAGGTTTGCATAGACTGACATAGAATAAATGCTGCAGTCAATTTTGTTCTTGTGGATACTACTACATTACCACTTTTCATTTATATATTACCTTATATATTCAACAAATACTTATTGTCCCAGGTACCTTGCAAGATGCTATGGATATAGATACAAATAATATGCAGTCCCTGCCCTTACTGAGCTCATGATCTGGCAGGAATCACAGATAAGTAAATCCTGCAATTATAGTTCAAAAAGTCAAGTGCCTCAATGGAGGGGAAGACAGATACTGTAACTGTCACATTCCCATCACTTTGTGCTTGCTGCTGGAAGGAAGTTTCTCCTGCATTTAGCACCATGCCAGGAGCAGAGAGGGTTGCTTTTCCCTGTGCCTAGTTGGTCTAAAGTGCAGTTGAACCACAGCAGGGGGGCTGACAATGAAGCCTCCACACATATTCTCTTGGGCATAGCACCAGGTCGTTAGTCCAGAGTTCAGGATTTTTCTGTATACCCTGTTCCTCAGCCAGTTGTAAAGAAGTACAAGCCTGGCCAGGTGCAGTGGCTCACGCCAGTAATCCCAGCACTTTGGGAGGCTGAGGTGGGTGGCTCAGGAGGTCAGGAGTTCGAGACCAGCCTGGCCAATATGGTGAAACCCCATCTCTACTAAAAATACAAAAATTAACCAGGCATGGTGGCGTGCAACTGTAGTCCCAACTATTGGGAGGCTGAGGCAGAAAAATCGCTTGAACCTGGGAGGCAGAGATTGCAGTGAGGTGAGATCGCACCACTGCACTCCAGCCTGGGCGACAGAGTGGGACTCCGACTCAAAAAAGAAGAAAACGCACAAGCCCTTTGTGGAACTTGTATTAACACTCTGCCATCTATCTTGGAGTCTAGAAATAATTGAAAACCCAGAGCCTTATAAAATGTGTGCAACGTTCTTTTATCCCTGTAGTTATATTTGAGCCTAACAATAGCCCCCTTAAGAAGCTGAGGCCCAAAGGGCAGAGTTATTTCCATTAGATGAGATGGCTACAGGGGTGGGACAGAGGCCTCCTGATTCCTGGTCCACAGCTCCTTCTGTCTGATGAGACATCTGTCAGAGCAGCATTACAGGCAAGGAGGCATCAAATCAGTGTCATAATTTAATAACAACATCTAACTACCAAGTGCCTATTTTAGTAATAGGTGCTGTTAAATGCATTCATATAGTATTATCCATTTGAATCTTTAACAACACCAGCACTTACACTCTTTTATTCCTGTATTACAAATAGATTAATAGTGATATTAAGTAGTTGTGCAAGACCACACACTGGTAGCCGGAAGGGGAAGGATTTGAGCAGTCTGTCTGACTCTCTTAATGCCGCTCCATGTAGTCCTTCCTCTGTATCATTTTCTGATGGATCAACCCATGCTCAAATGCTCAAACTTGTGCCGAGCCCTCCAGGGTCAGATGCAGTGATGCGACCCCTGATTGCAGGGTCTAATCATTTCACCTTCAAAGTGGAGGGGAATACTGGCAAAGTCAGAGCACAGATTCATAAAGCTATGGATTATCAGAGTGGGTCTTCAAAAACATCAGCCCTTCTGTTAAAATTAGGACATGGGCTAAGATACCTGATTGATGATCTGACTAGGACCTGATTGCTTTTATTCTTTCATGCATTTACTAAATTTATCCTTGAGTGTGTCTTGTGAGGCAGGCACTGTTCAATGTCCTGGGAAAGCGACCAAGAGGAACAAACATGCTCTGCCACTGTGAGTAAAGAAGGCTGTTTGAGGTCTTGCCTTTCCCAAATGCAAGTCATGCTAACATGTGGACAACATTGCTTCCACCATTTATTTTCCCTGAAATGCCCTTCACTTCTTAAAAACACTTATTTATCCTTCAAGGCCCAAGTAAAATGTTACTCTATCCCTGTAGCTTTCCTTACATTTATGGGAAAATTTATTCACCATCATCTCTGTATTCCATAGCACTTTCTAGATACAAATCTTATAGCATTGCTTTGTAGTGACGTATCTACAGGCCCTCCCTAGATCCTTGGCAGAAATCATATGTTGTCATCATCATATGTGCAATATCCAGAATTGACCTTGAATTGTAATAGAGATTGAGTGAATGCGTGGGTTCTGTGTACTTTTCCTACCATGTCATTAGTTCTCATTATTCCTTTATTGTCTCCTGTGTCCTACCTGTAGATACCTTGATGTCAGGGTCAATGGTTGTCCTTTTGCATTTTTCCTCATTAAAGTAGAACCCAATGCGAGGAACATGATACATATTTCCTGTCCATGAGAGGTAGCTGAGGATGATACGCAATTCTTCAGGGTTAACTTCTCAAACTCTTGGGTCTTTAGAAAGTGGTAGTGGTAGCATGCTCCCAGCTGGGTTCACAGCTTGTAACAGCAAAGATCCCATTGGGGTCCCATACTGCAGAGAGGATTCTGAGACCCATTCTTAAAGACCATATCATCTGTAGTGACTTCCTTATTCCCAGGTTGTACTGTACCCTTGGAGGTCTCTTGACACCTGCTCTTACTGTACTGTCTCTAGGCGAACTAGTCTTTAAATGCTCAAAGTTTGGTAGGGATGCAATAGTCATTCATTCTTTCTATTCATAGAAGAATAATTCATTGAGTACCTACTAAGTGCCTGGAACTACTCGAAGTGTTTGCAATACATCAGTGAACAAAAATTACCCCAAATTCCAGCCCACATAGAGTTTTACATATCAGTAAAGGAAGAAACAATAATTAATATGTAGAACAAATAAAAATATTTTATAGAAACGTCTATAGATATTTAGAAAATGAGCAGCGTAAAGAAAAAGAGTTCAGGGGCCGGGCGCGGTGGCTCAAGCCTGTCATCCCAGCACTTTGGGAGGCCGAGGCGGGCGGATCACGAGGTCAGGAGATCGAGACATCCTGGCTAACATGGTGAAACCCCGTCTGTACTAAAAATACAAAAAATTAGCTGGGCGAGGTGGCGGGCGCCTGTAGTCCCAGCTAAGCGGGAGGCTGAGGCAGGAGAATGGCGTGAACCCCCGGGGGCGGAGCCTGCAGTGAGCCGAGATCACGCCACTGCACTCCAGCCTGGGCGACAGAGCGAGACTCAAAAAAAAAAAAAAAAAAAAGAAAAAGAAAAAGAGTTCAGGGAGAGATAGCGGGATGGAGGCACTAGTGATTTTAAGTCTAGTGGTAAAGATAGGACTCCTTGTGAAGACAGGGCTTTAGCCATGTGGATTTTTGGGGATGAGTATCCCAGGAAGAGATAATATCCAGGGAAAAGCCTCTAAAATATGAATATACTCACATATATAGTTTTTAAATGATGTAACAGATTTTAATAATGGTGTTCCCTGCCTCTTTCTCTCCCTCTGAGATTCCTCCTACTCTTTGAAATATGAATTAAATTAATAAGTTTGAAATGGTAGGGCCTGTCATGATTGATGTGAAACCCCGCAAGAATGGATACCACAGCCTGTGGCAGAAAGAAGGCTTAGCCCTCATGATGGTTAGAGACTTGAACACATCAGAACTCAAAAACTGTCACAGTTATTAACACATTCCAGCCTCAGGAAAAGAGGTTTCCATGCAGAGATCTGTTCAGGCCTGACTACTTCTCTCTGCTCTGAGCAAAAGCCTTTTAGATCCCAGTGGTAGAAGGGAGTAGAAAGGGCAAAGGGCAATGCCTATGTTGTGGCTGGGGCCCTGAGCCTGACTTATTCCTTTGCATAGCCCATCGGGGAGCCTGATCTTGGTTAGAGGGAATGAGTTTTACAGTTGGAGACAGTACTGCCAGAGTTTAGCCAGAGGATTCAATCACTGTCAAACACTTTCTGCCTGTGTCTACTCTGCGTGTCAAGTCTCTGAGTTCTGGTCATAATGTGCAATGAACAGGCACAATCCTCTGCTCACAGTGAGTTTAAATGATACTAGGGAGGTAAGAAACAGTCACATAAAAACAGTCAACAACTGAATTTCTAAGTGAGCGCTTCTAGAAGTCAGTGGAGTAAGAAATCAGGGAAAGAGACATCCCATGGATACGAGGTACCAATGAGGGCTTCTTGGAGGAGGTGAGGTGGTGAATTACAAGTGGGAAGTAGGAGGCTGGTGAAGGAAGACCTTTTCAGGCTGGATCAAGTGACTGGCAGAAGAACCTGGGTGAGCATCAGGGGCCAGCAAGGGAAGAAACCTTGAGAGAATGTAAAAAGCCGCTCAGTGAGGCTCTATAGGTTTTTTGATGTTATACCATTCCTATCATGGTGTTGGTTGTAACCATAATTCTCATCAACAAAGACAGTGAGGTGTAGTCTGGTAGAGAGAGATTAAACCTTATATTCAGGGGACCGAATTTAGTCCTAGCACCATCAACGCAATGTCAACTAGTGCTTAATCATAAACTGGGCTTCAGTCTCTTTGCCTATAAAATTAAAATAACTCACAGAATTTTGAGAATCAGTTTAAATAATTGTCATAGATTCTTTGTGAAGGACAAAACGAAACACATGCCCATTCCTCATCATTGGCACCATCTTGATTATGCTACATGGGTAGCTGTTTCCCAGAAGCTTCTAATCTAAACGTGAGACAGCTGATAACTGTTAAGAACACAAACAAACAAAATGTACACAGGGACAAATATTATCTGCTAGAATGAAGCAATACTAACATGATACCAGCTTATCTGTTCAAACCATAGAAGGGCCTTTTATCCATGGCAGAGTTTCTAGGGAGATTTTTTGTTTTGTTTTGTTATGTTTTCTGCAGCTATATCCCGCAATCTATCATCATGGCTTTGCTTGAGACACTGCTGATAAGCAAATGGGTGTCTGTTGCCCACCTCTGCAAGTCCTATGGAAATCAGGGTATAGATAGGGTGCCTATAAAATTAGCCATTCAAACAGGGCCATTTTGGGGAGTGAAAGGAGTTGCTAGTAACCAAGATTGTTCTAGGACTGCAGTCCTGTAATTTGGGCTGCATCTCAAAGCCTTCGAGATTGCTGTACCCTTTTATTGACAAATCGTAAGTACATACATTTATAGGATACCATGTAATGTTTTGAAATATATAAACAAAGTGGAATGATTAAATCAAGCTATCTAGCATATCCATCTCTTTGCTTACTTATCATTTTTTCATGGTGAGACATTTGAAATTTACTCTCTTAGTAATTGTGAAATATGCAATACATTGTTATTGACTGTAGTCACCCTGCTTTGTAAAAGATCTTAAAACTTATTCCTCCTGTTTATCTGAAACTTTGTACCCTTTATACCCTTGGTACCCTCTCTCTCCCACTCCCCTCAATCTCTAGTAAACATCATTCTACTCTCTAATTCTGTGACTTCAAATTTTAGATTTCACATGTAAGTGAAATCATGAAATATTTGTCTTTCTGTCCTGGCATTCTGTTGAATGAATATGTCTTGAAGTGTAATATGGTAGAGATTGCTTTAATCTCAATCCTATGATATTACTTTGAGCTTGAGATCTCTTTAGACAGAAGATTCTTCATGGCTAAAAACCATCAAGACCCCTGTACAGAAGATGTAGATGTAGACAGGAAGAGTTGTCAATGTTGAAACTGTCATTGAACCATCTATTAGTTAAAACTCATTAGGTTTGAATTCTCATGCTAAGAGAAAGCCCTGCTGCTGAAGAGGCACTAATCAAGGTCTGATGAATGACTGAATAAACTCAGTGTCAAGAAAGGAGAAATGAAATACTGTGCAATTTAAAGGCATCTTCACTGCACCTCCTTAATGGGGATGGGGTTTCTCATCACTGCAAAATGCTAAGACTAGCTAGGGGTACTAGTGAGTTATCAGGGATAATAGTAGAAGGTGAAACTAAGTGACATATGAGTCATCCTCCAGACATGAAAATATATGACTTAGGTACTATTTTTATTTTTTGGTCTTTAAAAATTTAAATACAACAAAGTTAGCCTTAACCAAACATTTTGTACTTACAGTAACTTCTCAAATCATCTAATTGCTTATATTTACAACTGCCTCCTCAACCTGGAATGCAACCACCTACAATGATAACAGGGTGAGGGTGTGGAAGAAAGGAACATGTTTAGTAAAGGCAAAAGATAGATTTAACTTTTCCCTTTTTTTGAGAAGCCTCTGCTTTTTCTAACAAATTATTTTTTGGGGTGATAGGGATTTCCAATTTTTTGATATTCCAAATAGCGTATTGCAGATAATTTGTGTACAGATGACAAATATAGAAAAAATCTACAAAATTATCAAAATTTGATATACTAGATGAGAGGAAAAATATATTATTTATCTCTTTCTATTTTACTCTTGTTAAATCATACTGTGGTTAACCCCAAAGTCTGAGGGCTTGTGTTTATAAAAAGGAAAATCCTAACACAGTTATTAGAATGAGAGAGAATGGGGAATCATGATGTAATGTCTAGATTTTCAAAAACATTCTGCTTCAACCAGCCTGGAACTCAGACTTGGGGAAGTGAGTACTTAGCAGCTTCTCTCCAGGTTTACTAACTTTCATACTTACCATTGTTTCCATAATTGCATGCCAACATAATCCACTGTGTTTATTCCTGCTATACTGAGCTGTCATTGAACTTGAAGTTCCTGCCTTATTTGTTAGGAATGAAGTTCACGGCAAAATGTACAAAATCACAACCACATTGAGGCAATATATTTTTATATATTTTTAAAAATAATCATTTCTGTAGACCTATGTTAATCAAATCTGTAAAAGCCTAGATATTTGGACTCATTGCCAAATTATGAGCATGTTAGTGATTCAAAGTGGAGGCTGCCATGGTCATACAGGAGCTTGGAGAAGTGAAGTTTCAAGAAGTAGAACAAAAAGGCATTTCCTTTTTATGTGGACCAAGTCTGTCTCATTTTCTCACCCGAAAAGTCACCATCATTCAGAGAAAATTATACCTCATTCCCAAGGATAAAAATTTGGAGGATGAGGACACTGACTTAGAAAAATATTCAATGGATGATAGAACTAATATTACAGGTAGACTCAAGTGAATGCCTCTCACAAATAATTTGAGGAATATCGTAACGCGAAAGACTGAGAAACCAAAACTCACCATGAAACAAAGGAATGCTTTGGGATTAGGGCAAAAGTTGTACAACTGTTTTTGTGGTTATTTACTACAAACATTGAAACTGGTTCAATTTCCCCATAGAACTGATGTTTATGTTCTTTTTAAAAATAAACATAAAAATCGCCCCTCTCAGTCTTAAAGCTTGAAACTTACATTTGTCTTCTCTGAGTGCTTTTCAGAAAAAAACTGACTCTCAGGCCTCTCTGATAGTATCAAGGAACTGAAGCCCGTTGCATCATTGCATCTGTACAATGAGACTCGGTATCCCTCATTCCTCATAACTGCCTAACCAATCACCTGCTTCTTTTTTATTTTTTTGGCACAGAGTCTTGCTCTGTCACCCAGGCTGGAGTGCAGTGGTGCGATCTTGGCTTGCTGCACACTCTGCCTCCCGGGTTCAAGAGATAACCATGCCTCAGCCTCCCATGTAGCTGGGATTACAGGAGCATGCCACCACGCTCAACTAATTTTTGTATTTTTAGTAGAGACAGGGTTTCACCACGTTGCCCAGGCTGGTCTCAAACTCCTGACCTCAGGTGATTCACCCTCCTTGGCCTCCCAAAGTGTCACCTGCTTCTTAGTGAACCGTCCTGCACACAGCTACATTCCTACCCTGCTATATAACTCCCTAACTTTGGTCGCGGAGGAGAGAGGGATTTGCAGTTTGGCTCCGGTCTCTCCAGCTGACGTCTCCTGAATAAAGCCTTTCTTCCCTGGTGATATTCACTGTCTCAGTGATTGGCTTTTTCTATGATGAGCAATGGGTCTTAGACTGAACCACTGGTGTTATGGTAACAATATTGTGTGTTATTAAATGCAACAGAATTAATGTAGTTCTTCATCTTGGAAAATGACATTGTTTTAATAAAATGACATCCTTTTTATGGCTTCAGCATAGCAGTTAAGGCAAAATTATCTATCTTAACAATTACACTAATGATATGGTCAATTGAACAACTTGTCTCCCACTCCATTGGTGGCCTGCTATAGATGTTATGATTTTCTCAACAATGATGAAGGAGAAACTTCTCAGTCTGCAAAAGAACAAACTATTTGTACTTTCCCAAATCTGCCATTCTGCCAATGTCTCTGAGGTATTCTTTGTTCATGGGCTTTATTTAACTTACTGTGGCCATTTCAGAATTGGCTCACAAATCAGATCCTCACGATTATCAATGGCCTTCTCAATCTGATTAGATGGTTTTTTTTCTGGGCTCCTATCACATTCACAGATTCCTTTTTCATGGATCTCACCACTCTGCATGCAAACTCTGATTTTATATTTCTGACAGTTCAATTAGAACTGAATGTCTTTAGGAATATGTGTGATTACATCTAAAATATACACAATAAATACTCAATATGAAGTTACAAAAATGAACTTTGGGTTACATGAGGCAACCCCCAATCTTCTCTCTAATATGCTACTTCAGGTTTAACTTTAGCAGAATCACTTGAAAACACCTTTGAGTCCATTTCTTAGCACTCAATGTAATCACTTCTGGTTCTATAATGACAACATACCATGATGGGGAAGGACAGAGATTTCTGGAATTAGCTACTTAGATCATAACCTCTTTCCATAATTGAAAAAAATGCAGAAAGTGTTTCCTTTTGCTGCATTCTTTTTTATTCACCATGTTTCTCTTTGACATATTTTCAAATGTCTTTATGGTAACTTTAATAGGCTTTAGGAGAGACAGGAGATACACACAAGTGGTAAAATGAAAGTTGTTACTTAGGCTTGCTTATTTGAATATATTTTTCTTGGTATGGATGGAGGAATTAACCAGTGAAAGTATTTAGCGTGGTGTTGGCACATACCATATATGCTCAAAATATATAATCATTATTATTTACAGAGCCCTTCTATCTTGTGTTCACCCTGATTCTGCAGTGGAGTTTCCATTGGATTCAAATGCTTAGTTCTAAATTGTGACTTATCCTTGTAACTTGTCTTTTGGCTTTTCATTCTTATTTTACTTTTTACTGATAGATAATAGATGTATACGTTTTAGAGATACATATAATAATTTAATATACTAATATAACTTGTAAAGATCAAATCAGTGTAATTGGGATATCCATCACCTTACATATTTGTTTGACTCTTTATAGTAGAGACATTTTAATTATTCTCTTTTAGCTATTTTGAAATATACAATAGATTATTGTAAACCATAGTCACCCTACTGATCTATCAAATCAAATACTAGGTCTTACCTTTTTGACCAAACTGCATATTTTTACCCTCTAATCAATCTGTCTCCATTTTTGAAACACTTGACAGACACCAAGCAAGACTTGTCCCTCCTTAGTAACTAACCCAGACTCCTAGGACCCCTACCTGGAAGCAGTGCACTGGTTCTTGTTTGTTTGTGACTAGATAACATTCCCCCCAAAGCCAGCAATTCAGTATAAAGAAAGATAAAAGAAAATAAATAGAAATTAAACATACAATGAAAACGCTACACAAAACATGTACAAATTATATTAAAAATCCAGAGAAGGTAGTAATTAACCATGTGGAAAATTTATCCTAGAAGGGATAATAACTTCTTGAATTCTAGGAAAGTGTCTTCCCACAAGATTCTTCATTGTCTTTCATCTCAGATTCTAATCTTTTTCTAAACCCTCTCATTTTGTTTTCTAGTATACTGCCTCTTACTGCCTGCTTCTCACCATTATAATCCTTAAACTAGGGCCCGTCTTCATCACATGCCTAGAGCACAGTACTATTCTCCAAATGGGACTATTCATTGTTATTATAACATAGTCCAATACATCCTACACACCTCTGCCAGGTTAAGGAACTTTCAAAACTGTTTTGATCACAGCACCCTATGATAAGAGAAGTAACATTTCTCTCTAGACCATTAACATAAAAGTCAGAGATTTCTGGTGTGTTTCTAGTATATTTGAAGCTGGAATTCTATCATTTACTGCCAAATATCTATTTCTATGTTAATTTTTTAATTCATTTATTAAGTTAGTTAGCAGCCACTTAGTCAACATATATTTAATAGTTGGCATCTACTCATGGAACAAGCATTGTAATCAGAACGCAGGCATCTGAGTCCATGGCTGGCTCTTTCTATCTCTGTATCTCTGTTTCTCTCTTTCCTTTGGTGGATCTGCTTTTTGTCTGTTCTGTCATGCACACTGCCCAGACATATGGCATCCATACCTAGTGTTTCCTGAGTATCTTCTGGCTGGCACAAACGCAATAAGAAGGTGGGTGTGGGAAATATAATGAATCAAAAGATTAATTTCTTTATTTTCTTCTAACTGCTGCAGCTTTCATAAAATCCAGCCCCATAGGTTATTGATTTTCACAATAGAAGAAAAACGAGTGGGAGTGGAGAATTATGATGTTATGTCCTAAATGAATTTTTCACGGCAAAAGAAGAACAAAATAACAACTATTCTCTGTCTTGGGCAGTTGGTCAGAAATAAGGTTTGGGGTATGGAATAGGAAAGGCAGGAGTGTATTCATCCTCAGGGGAGAGCAAGCATTGATCTCTTAGGTGATTGCCCTGACTACCTCTGAAGCTGAGAATTAGGTTCAATATGTTAGTGCTAAACATTTAAGTCCTTCAAATCTCCAAGGACAGATCCTGCATTCTCTTCCTCTACCTCATTTACGTTTAGGTGAAAACTGACTTAACTTGTTACCTTCCAGCCTTTCTCTTTATTTATACAGAAACCTGGGCCTCAGTAAATTCATGAAAGCTCTGATGAGATGTTTAACTATTATTTCACAAGCAATGTGTTGGAAAGGAAGACAAATAAAGCCAAGTCTCTGCCCCTATAATAATTTGCTTTCTAACTAAGATACCAATAATAGACCACTTCTCCTTTTTGCTCATCTGTATGAAGAACATTTATCTCAGTAGCAAGGTGTTGCTGAGAAAAGGCATCCATCAGAATCACTTAGAGAGCATTTAAAAATGTGACTTTTTAGATGCAACTTCAGACCTGTGGTCAGAGTCTCCAAGAGTAGGCCCTGGGATTCTGTATTTTAAAAATGGCAGCAGCCACAACAACAAACATTTCTTACAATTTATATAGCTACTAGATACAATACAAAAAGTCATGAATAAGAAGATTGGGACAGTGGTACCAAATTCCATGGAGCAAATTGCTACAGATCAAACATTTAAAACAATATGCTAATCCATGAATCTGGCCCCAAAAAGCGGCATAATAAGAGGAAAGATGGGATTGCAGACTTCTGGCAGCTTAGAAATTTCCCTAAAAGCATATCTAATAATCTATTGATTAGTGTTATCAGATCTAGGATCAGGGAGGGGGTAAGGAAGAGGTAGAAAATAGTCCTGTGGAAACATAGTTCCGTAACTCTTGGCGGTAGAGGAAGAAGGCATAAGAAGAAAGCATGCCTACTGGATATTTCTATCCTCAAAAATATAACCTATTTGCTTAGAAGAAAATATGGTGAGGAAGTTAGTTGAACACAGAGATTCTGTTAGTTAAAGAACTTCAATTTAAGATACACCAAGCTACTAAATACTGAAAACTGGGGTAATATGTGCCCATGAGGCAAAAGATACATTAGAATTGGCCTAGGGGTGATTGAAACAACAAGGTCAGGTAGAGGCTGAAAATGGCACCAAATTGTTCCCCTTCAGCCTTCTGCACAGGATATGTCAGAAATGGCCAGAATTTTTCAAGATGAGAAATTTTTGGAAATAAGAGGAAAACTATCAATGAAAAACAGCCATATTTTGGCCAAGTTAACTCCAAAGAAAAAGGAAGAATCATGTCATTTACAGGGTAATGGGTAGAGTGGGAACCTCAGGTTACAAAGGACAATAGGGTCAAAGGAACAGATCCTCAGCCTCTGTATCCTTGAGAGTAGAAGGGGAATTCACTTATTCATCCATAAATTTATTCAACTATGCTTAATGGAAAACATATTATGTGCCAGTCACTATTCTAAGATTTGAGAATATAGTCATTCACAATATAGACTAGACCCCAGCTATCATAGAGCTGATATTCTAATGGAGGAAATAAGCAATACAAGAGATAAACAAAAAAGAAAAATATGTTATGTTGTTCGAATGGCCTGGTTTCAAATCTCAGCTGTGCCGCTTACCACCTGTCTTGTTCTTAATCTTGCTGTGACTATTATTTCTTTCTCCGAAAATTTGAGATAGGGATGCTGACCTTGAAAGGTTGTAATGCGGATAAGAGGAAATCTGTGATGCTGAATATTACCTGTAATATAGTAAGCATTTTATTAAAATTTGTTGAATGGAAATTTAGTAACACAAAGGATCCAGTTAAAAGGGATAGAATGGAATTAAAAGCACAGTGAAAGCATTTACTCTTAAAGGAGTAGAAGGATAATTGATACACACAGGCACACATATACGGAGACATACATGATGCATAGATACACATGTTTATACTCATACAAAGATTTTATATATATATATATACACACACACATATATATGAGAGTGATGGATACATACACACACATGCATGCATAGATAGATAGATAGATACCATAGGGAAGGATGAAAAAAATGGGTATAAAAATATGGATAAATTGAATTGATGAGTTTGAAATAGAGGAGATAAAGAAGTTGTATTTTTTTCTATAACCTGGAAGGTGACAGGGTAAAGGTTAAAGTATTTGAGGAAAATGGTGATATTGAAGAGGAAAGTGATGATGTGAAAGAATTCAAAGTGGAGAGTGAACTACATGGGCTTCATATTTGTAGGCTAAGAACCCTGATTTCACCACTGAAAACAGTTCAGTGTTTCAGAGACATCACAATAAGAAGCTATTGAGCACGTATATCTAAACAAGGAGCCCAGTGATGTGCTGAGAAGTAGCATGGTCAGAGAGAAGTCAGAACTTCTGTGGAAATTGTCAGCTTCTTTCAGTAGAAACTCCTGCACTGGAAGCCAGTTGACAATCACAGAACTATCCAAGTAAGTCATAGAACTTCAGAAAATAATTCTGGGTCACATTAACATGAAGCACACTTTGGGGACCAATACTTCTAGCAAATGTTGTCTTTCTTAGCTATGTCAATGTATTCAGTTACCCTTATAATAGAATTTAATTGGAAGTTTTTTTAAAAGGTATATTTGCATATCTCTATCTTATTCATTAGATATTGATTTATTATTTAATTTATGACCAACTATTAGAAGAGCAATTTTTATTCTGTTTTCCTGAAATATTGCGATGGCATTATATAGTTCCATTTTTTTGTGCACTATAGGGAAATGAGATGTTTTGAATAAGCCCCTGCAATGGAAATTTCCAGGCCTAAACAAGAGTTGTATTATTAGTAATTAGGAAAAAAGTGGCTATAAAATCTTCCAGATATTTCATGAAGTATCTTTGGAAATTCTAAGGCTGTGAAGTAAGCCAAGGAAAAGCCGATGTTGAGTTAGGATTATGTTTATTTGTGCAACAAATATGACTACGAATCTATAAATACCAGACACTTTGTGAAGTATTTGAATGTAGCAATGTATAAAGAAGGTCTCTACCTTAGGTAACTCAGAATCGAGTTGGAATAAATAAGCAACTGCATAAGAGTTGTCGTTATTACATAACAATGAATGTTGTAATAAGGGCAGCAGAAAGATATCATAGAAAACAAAGGAGAGAACACAATCCAGGTATCTTGCCTCTAGATAAGGGTCCTTTGACATGTTTTCATAGAATAGTATACTCTCCAAGGCATAGTACTCACCCACAGTGGATGGAGATTTCCACTCAGCACATACTGCAGTGTCTCCTGCTATGCTGTATGACAAAGGCCAAGTGCAGAAAGGCTGTTACCCTCCTGCTTACTGGTTTTGTGGATGGGACTTAGCCTATTGTCTAAATAGGCTTTTTTTCCCTCGTAATACAGTAATGCAAGATGCTTTATAATGTGTTCTCTAGTGATAAATCTAAGGTTTTCCTAATAGCGTCATTAAGAACTTTTTCCTTTCAAAGTTTGAGTGTAGAATTGTTGGTTTCCCATATGTATCATTTTCTGAGTCTGCTAATTTCCTTACTTTAAGCCTTATTCTCTCTTTAATTTTCAGGTCATAATATAAGGATAATCCATGTGGTTATCACCAGTGATGCACAAGGATGTAATTGGGAATAATCAGTAATATGAATATTAACTAGACGTGAATTCACTCTACAGAATTCTAGGTATCAGTAGATGACCCATCACGTCAACACTGCAAACCCCTTAGCCACTCCCACAAGAGAGAACCCAATCCAGAGGTGTTTCTTCATTGCACCTTTGGGAGGTCTTCCTGTGGATCCTAGTTTCCTTAGAGAGTTATGCTACAGTTTAAGAATAATTACCTTAAAATTCCAGGAAAGAGACTTATCAATTTGAAAATGTATGTCCCAGAAGGTGGCCAATAATTGTGTGTATAATTAAAAGAGAAGTTCCAAGTCACAACTAGATTCTTCCTAAACCTTAGCTCTCAATAGCACATGCTGTTGCACAATGATGGCTCACACCATGAAATTTGTCTAACAAGTGACACCCAGGACTATTGCTTTCTTTCTTTTTTTCTTTGTTTTTTTTTTTTCATCTTCATGTGGAAGTCTTGCCTTCCTGCCTTCCTTCCTCTATGAAGTACATCTCTCTGTATCTACCAGTGATCAGTACATGAACAGAGTGTAAGAAAGCCCTGTCCATATGTTCAGATGTTGAGCCCCCTAAATTATCCCTAGAAAGCTGCTAATCAAGAAAAACAAAATGTATTAAGATTTACTGCATTAAGGGAAAACACCATCTTTTTTTAGACCTTACTAAGTAATTTATTTTTAGAAGGGTCAATTGGCTGAGTTAATTTGCTTAGCCTTAGTAATAATGTGTTATGATTTAAGACTTCGTGTCTTTTTAAAAGAATAAATTTTATTGTATGTATTTAGGAATACAACATGATGTTATGGAATACATGCAGATAGTAAAAAGGTTATTATAATGAAGCAATTTAACATATTCATCATCTCACAGTTACCCATTTTTTGTTTGTTTCTGTGGCTAGAGCAGCTAAAATCTACTCATTTAGTATGGACCCCATCTGTAGTAAAATTTTATAACACATAGCCCTCCTGATGTGTATTAGGTCTCTAGACTTGTTCTTCTTACATATCTGCTGCTTTGTATCCTCTGACCTGTATCTCCTTTCCTACCCAACCCCCACCCTATCCTGTAACCACAGTTTTCTATCTCTGTATATCTGAATTTTTTTCAGATTTCACATTTAAGTGAAATCATGCAATTTCCTTTCTGTGTCTGGTTTACTCCACTAAGCATAATATCCTCCAGGCTCATCCATGATATGGCAAATAGCAAGATCTTACATTTTTTAGGGCTGTATAATATTCTATTGCTATCTATGTATCTATCTATCTATCTATCTATCTATATCGGTAAAACAGTTTATACATGTAGATAGGCATTGAGGAAGTTTCCATATCTTGCCTATTGTGAATAATGCTGCAATAAACATGGGAGTGCATATGTCTTTACAAGGTGGTGATTTAATTTCCTTTGGGTATATGTTGAGAACAGAAGAGGAATTGCTGAGTCACATGGTAGGGAACACCATCTTGATTGAGTCCCAGCAATACCTGCAATGGGGGTATCAGAATTTGAATATCTGTAGCGCTTAGGGTTCTGTGTTCAAGTGGTTTAAGGCAGGTATTTTTCTCATGAACTAGTTGAGAAGTCAAGTCAAGAAAATCCTTGACTTGGTTTGGACATATTTCACCAGTTCAGAAGGAAACAAGATCTTTCAGAAAAGAGTGGTAAAACACCAATGTAACTTTAGTGAGGACTTAGAGAATTGATAGAATGTGTTTAATGGAGAGGGTGGAGTATAGCAGCTTGAGTTCATAGCTTCAGGAAAAGTATGGAGGTTAAAATACTGCTGACACACTCATGCACTTCTAAGGTGATTTATCTGTATTAAGCATAGATTAAATTTGGGAAATTATGTTAAATGAGATTGAGTCATTGACAAATAATATAATAGAAGGTCTCAAATTCTAAATAAGTTGGTTTGAATTGGTGAGGCTGGCAATGAGTACTTGCAAATTTATGTCACTTGAAATTTGTCTCACTTAGGAAGCTGAGTCTAGAATAATGGAGATGACTGGGAAAGTCCAAGGGAAAAATCTGCAGCAGGTCTAAAATAACTATAGCAACTACTGACAAATTCAGAGGATAAGAGTAATATGATATGAATAATATTTTGGAAGCTGATTAATGTGACAGTAGAAGGAATTAATGAGTCAATACTTACAAGCTGTTTAAAAGAGTACCTGGCACACAGCATGAATAAAAACAATAAGAATAATAGTAATAGTAATTTATTTTTGGAATAGGCACAGGTATGGTGCAGGGAGAACAGTCAGTAGGCCATTCATTGCATTAATGTAGATATAAATTACTGATGCTTGCTGTAGGCATTAGGCAATAGAGAAAAGTCAACCAAGCACCAAGACAAGATAAATCAGCAAGACAGAATACATTGCACCATGAGAAAAACACGGTGCAACATATTCTTTGCCCACCATAACATTTACTGTTAGCCATAGGCCTTGCTATTCAATACAGGACCTAGCAGCAACAGGGACTTCACCTGTGAGCTTGTTAAACATGCAGAATCTCAGGCCCCACTCACACCTGCAAAATCAGAATCTGCATCTTAATAATTTCTAGGTGATTCTTTGTCTGATTAATGAAGGATGTACTTTCAAATTCAAATGTAGCCTGGAAAAAATATTTTTCTTCATAGAAAGTTGATTGGTTTCATTTATTTGAGATATTGGATATATAGTGCCCTAACCCTTGACATTTCCTAAGCAATTTCAGAAAAGATAATCTCACACCTCTCTTCCTTCCTATTAATAAGAGCATTTAAAAACACTAATTACAAGTCTAATATTCTTCAAAATCTAAACTTCCTGTATTTGTTTTCTCACTTATATACATACATATATGTGTATATATGTACGTATGTATATATATATGTGTATATATATGTTTATATATATGTATGTGTGTGTGTGTGTGTGTGTGTGTATATATATATATATATGCACACATAGTTTTTTTTTTTTTTTTTTTGAGACAGAGTTTCGCTCTGTTGCCAGGCTGGAGTGCAGTGGTGCAATCTTGGCTCACTGCAACCTCCGCCTCCTGGATTCAAGTGATTCCTCAGCATCCCAAGTAGCTGGGACTACAGGCGTGCATCACCACACCCAGCTATTTTTTTCTTTTTTGTGTTTTTAGTAGAGCCAGGGTTTCACCACGTTGACCAGGATGGTCTAGATCTCAGCCTCGTGATCCGCCTGCCTCAGCTTCCCAAAGTGCTGGGATTACAGGCATGAGCCACTGCACCTGGCCTATTTAATATATTTTTAAACTATTCAGAATAGTTTCCCGACAGGTAATCTGTTCAACACATTTTTACTCTCAGGACTTATTGAGAATTTGATAAAAATCTATAAAATTCCTTCACAGAAAAATGCACATAATCATATGCTAGCAATTTTTTTCACACAACGTATTTTTGCATTGGGAATATATTTCCTTCACATATATTGGCCATAAGAATTTTCACAAATATTATACTTCTCATTTTTCATGCAAAAATAAATGCCTTCTTCCTCAAATAGGGCGAATAAACCCAAGCTGTACAAAATAAACAGAATATAACCCATTCTGTGGTTCAGAAGTAAATTTCAATGAGATGTCAACTTTGACATCCGGCTGATTCTGACTTTTTGTTTTGATACCAACAAATACTGAAAGCTCTGACTCACAAAGATGAGGATAAGCAAAGAGTATCAGAGTTCTCATGGCTCACACTGCAGATAGAAGTAGGCTTTCTTCAAGGAATAAGAAAATTCCTTAAAATCCTTCAGGTTGAATTCATGTGCCAGTATTTTCTTTCTTTGTCCTCAAGCCAATTAGGTAACTTTGGCAAGGTCTATACCATTGATGTTACCTATATTTATTACCTCTGTATTACCTGGATACATTATTACAATGTATTACCTGGATTTATTACCTCTGTAAGTCTATCTAAATTGTGAAATTATTTAACAGAATGTAACCTCTGAAAGTTGTTTTTAGACATAGCTGACTTCTGATCGCAGAGTGATTAAAGAAAAAAAAGGAAAAAGACTTCTCCACCCTTCCTATAGCCAACGGAAGTGCTCCTCAAATATTTGAAATCTTACAGCCTCTCCTTCCAGAGTGTAAACATAACTTCTCTAAGAAAGATCATAGTTTTGTTTTATATTTTTATATTTTGCTTCTTTCCCTACTTTACTGCTGTGGCCATTACAATGATTTCCAGGCTGCATACTGAAATTTTTGCTTTACTCACAGGGTCAAGTAGGCCTTAAGAGATGGATTTTTCTCTCTCTCTCTCTCTCTTTCCCTCAGAGAGACAGAGAGGAAAAAAAAAAAGGCAAATGTACTTGAAACTCATTAAAATGTTTTCAGAATTTTCCGGGTAAGCCAAATGATATCTGTACAGTAATAATATTCACTTTTGACTCTAATTTCTTGAAAGTTATCTTAAATGGTGATAATTTAAGGTCTGAGGCCCATAAAGAGAATGGTTTGTTTGGCAATAAGCCAAGATTTGTGTAAATCAAACTACATGGTTCTAGAAAATAATGAATAACAATAAATTCTCTTCACCAAAGCACCAAAATCATGTTTTATACATAAATTATTGCATTTTCTGAAAATAGGTGGCCATCTAGGATATCTCAGCTTAATTTAGAAGAATCCACTTGGATGGGAAAACTACAGTGTCACATGGTGTCCAGCAGGCTGCCAGGGGAGTCAGGAAATGCCCCTTCTTGCTTGACTCAGAGATAAAGTCCTTAAGAACTTGTGAGAATCTACCTCTCCCTACCTCTGTCTCCTCTCATTTCCCTCAATTTCAAACTTCATCATATCACATCATTGTAGAAGAGGCTTTTCATGCTATTTTGTTTGGTTCCTTTTGGCTGTGAGATTTAAATAAATTGCCTAAAATTTACTTAGAGGTGGTAGTGGGCCTTGTCAAGGTCATGGAAGAGGCACACTAGAGCAACTTGGTAAAACAACAGAAAAAACAGGGAAGGTCACATGGCAGATGGCTGCAGATAAAATAATTCTGCTCATTTGTGTTCTTGGATATCCTCATAATAATATAGCTGCTGCAATATTACTTCTCCACGGAGTAATAAGACCTTATATTCAACAGTTTCCCTTGTCCAAGAAACCTCTTACTCAATGTCGGTCATTGTTAATCTCCAAAGCAGTTCACTAAATAGAAAATCATCCATGATTTATTGAGTCTATTTTGTTGATTTTATTGTGTGACTTTTAAATGATTATCCATTGCCAGATGCTGTGCTAAGCATCGAACACACATTATCTCATTTAATACTTACAATGATTCTTAATATAGGTATTATTATTATTGTGAATTTCATAAATGAAGAAAATGCAGTTCTGAAAAATTAAGTAATGTGCAGCCTGAAGCAGGATTTTGTTCTAGATTTATCTCACTTTATAATCATTGTTCTTATCTGCTATACCTCCCATGGAAAATCTATATGCATATGTCAGACCAAAACCAGGGCCTAGCTACCTGTACCAGATAATCCTGTGGTTATATTCAATATAAAATATTTTTCAGGTGAGGCGCTGTGGCTCACGCCTATAATTCCAGCACTTTGGGAGGCTGAGGCAGGCGGATCATGAGGTCAAGATATTGAGACCATCCTGGCCAACCAACATGGTGAAACCCCATCTCTACTAAAAACATAAAAATTAGCTGGGCATAGTGGCATATGCCTGTAGTTCCAGCTACTTGGGAAGCTGAGGCAGAGGAATCGCTTGAACCTGGGAGTTAGAGGCTGCAGTGAGCCGAGTGCCACTGCACTCTAGCCCTGGTGACAGAGTGGGACTCCGTCTCAAAAAAAAAAAAAAAGAAAAGTATATATATATATATATATATATATATATCTCAACAAAACTAATATCATTACTCTAAAATATCTGGTGTCTATAAGACTTCTTCAGACTGTTTAATTTTCATTTAAAACCCCAATGAACATACAGCCATTCATGCTATAGTTGCCCATATGAAAAATAGCTAAACCATATATCATTGCCTGTGATTTAAAATATCTGTTTGTAATTTCCAGCTTAGAATTTACATTGTTTGTGTTTTCTATACACAGTATTTTATTACGAATGATTCACAATAGTTCAAGAAAAAAAGAAAAGAAAAGGACTTCTCTATTCTTGCCTATAGTCAGTGGAAGTGCTTCCTCAAATATTTGAAATTATATAGAGTCTTTCCTTCCAGAGTGGAAATGTAACTTGTCAAAGAAAGATCATAGTTTTGTATATTTTATATTTTGCCTCCTGCCCTGCTTCACTGCTGTAGCCATTATAATGATTCTTTCCTCTTGGTTGAAAGTCACAGAAGCCTCTCGTTGGGCCTTACTCTCAGCTGTTGTAGAGATAAGGCATTTTTTTAGGGCCTCCAAAACACTTGAACATCATGTATGCCACACAGTTTATATTTTAGGCCAGACCACCCTAAACACATCCTCCAAATATGATGCCAACTTATCCAGCTTTTTTGGTCTGAAACAGTATTAGATGAAAAATAATAACTTTATGTGCATAGTTACTAAGTACTCTTTAGATATTTAAAATCAGCAGTTTTGTTTTGTTTTGTTTTGTTTTGTTTTGTTTTGTTTTGAGACGGAGTCTTGCTCTGTCACCCAGGCTGGAGTGCAGTAGCGCGATCTCGGCTCACTGCAAGCTCCGCCTTCCGGGTTCACGCCATTCTCCTGCCTCAGCCTCTCCGAGTAGCTTTAAAAACCAAAATTCACCATCCTGCACTCTGCACAAAACCATCCAGGTTCTGTGTCAGCTTCAGCTCTGTATGACAGATTAGCCAAATAATGCCCTATTCCTCTTCAACAGGCAGAAATCAGATAGTTGGATAGGAATTTTAGACAATGATTCTATTAATACAGAGGCAAATTTACCTCCCTACCTAGAGCATAAATATTTCATTAAGAACTCATGTCTTCTGTAAAATTGAGATAATCCAGAAAAAATGTTGTCTGGAAGAGGCATCCTTCTGTATTTAGTTATAAACCTGCCCAATAAGGAGACTCAGGTAATATGATTTTCCTGGAGTACACATTTGACATGTTTCTTTTCTCACCCAAATCACAGAAACTTGCCTTGATGAAGGAAGGGTATTTTTTTTTTTCTAAAGGGTTTTTCTATCAAAATTCTTTTACCACTTTTTTTTTTTTTTTTTTTTTCAAGACGGAGTCTCG
Source organism: Symphalangus syndactylus (assembly GCF_028878055.3). NCBI lineage: Eukaryota > Metazoa > Chordata > Mammalia > Primates > Hylobatidae > Symphalangus > Symphalangus syndactylus. The sequence continues at coordinate 89,899,790 of NC_072440.2, forward strand.
CTCTATGGCCCAGGCTGGGGTGCAGTGGCGCAATCTCGGCTCACTGCAAGCTCCGCCTCCCAGGTTCACGCCATTCTCCTGCCTCAGCCTCTCCGAGTAGCTGGGACTACAGGCGCCCGCCACCACGCCCAGCTAATTTTTTGTATTTTTAGTAGAGACGGGGTTTCACTGTGGTCTCGATCTCCTGACCTCGTGATCCGCCCGCCTCGGCCTCCCAAAGTGCTGGGAGCGTAAGCCACCGCGCCCGGCCCTTTTACCACTTTCTAATTTTTCATTGCTTCAATAAGTTCCTCATGCCCTCCTAGGGAAAATCCAGCCAAGCTTGTTAGTTGACGTCAGAGACTTCAATACAAATCCTCCTTTTGTCCACAGAAGACATAGTGGACCTGAGGCACCAGAGCTAGGTCCCCGCATTCAATCTGTTTACCAAAGACGGTCATTATTCTATAATTCTCTCTGCTGATTTTGTGTGGGAACAAAGCCTTTTGGCTTCCTGAGGCTAATGAGCTTAGGGCATTTCTCTTGTTTCAGGTCCAAGGCAGGGATTTTTCTTATTTTCCTTTCCTGTCGCTTCAGGTGAGCTAATCAGCTCTGAGCAGTCATTGCTTTTGGAGCCTGTGAGTTTCCAGCTTCTCTCCTTAGTGTTTCCATCTTTAGCCGGGTCCCTTTTCTTTCTCAACTCGTTTTTGGCTCGTATATGCTTTGTATTTGGCCTTCCATGTGGATGCCTGATAGCTTTCCTCCTGGAAACTGCTCTGTGGGGATTTCTCTTTGTTTTCTGAACATGACTTTTAATTACACTTGGATTATGTGGCCATCAGCTGCTATGCAAAGCCTGAGTTAGTGCCATCTAACGGCATTAGAGCAGGGGGTGGCTACTGGCCAGAAGGGCAGCCTTTGCTCCTCAGTCTGGAATGGGCCATCTGTAAGAGCCGGGGCTGTGGAGAGGATCTCTCCTATACCTGATCCTGCTCTACCCATAGCATATGACTCCCCACCACCAACACACGCTGGGCTTGGCAACGACAGACTTTAAAATATTTAAATGGTTTTATTTTGTTTCCTCCCTTCACTGTACTGCCTCCGTTTTTCAACATTTTAGAGAAATGCCAACATGTGATTTTAAATGGCAACTTAAATTTATGATAGATTTTTGATGAATGGGGAAACTGCTGTGTTTTATTAATTGTTTTATTCATGCTATTCATTGATAGCTAAATGTGATGTGGCCTTAAAGTAAATCTCTCAAGTAGTCTTTGTGATTTTACTGAGTATTTTCACTGGAGTCTTGTCTCAATCATCCTAAAAGTTTTTTTGAATTTTTGTGTACTACTGAGAGTTCTTATATCCTAGCACATTAGCTTGATAACAATAGATATTTAAAAGATACTTGTTAGCTGGTCAATGATCAAGCCTACTGAGGGCAACACATGAAACAGAATGACTCTAATAAACTCACTTGTAAAATATATGGTCATGGTCTTCAGAAAATATTTCTTTTAAAAAACTAATGTTGTACCTTATCAATATTTCAATACATTTTTCACTTCAGTTTTTATTTGGTAAAACTCAAGTGGCCTATTCCTTAGTACAGAAGTACAAAGGAAATTATCAAACTATCAAAACCTGCCATTTCACGATTACATGTAGCTTTCAGAATTATAGTCTATTTTTAGTTGACAAGACATAGTTTGTTTTCTTTTGAAATACCTCTGTGTCACTTAGAACCAGGTCTTAATGCGTTACTTATTTTATGGAAACATTTATTTCTAGTTACTATTACAATAAATTGTATAAGAAGAGGAAAATGTATGTAAATGTAGCTAGATTTTTAAAAAGTCCTTTCAGAATGCATTTTGTAAATGTAATATAAGTTCTTACTCAGTTAATTATATGAGATGACAATTTATTTCTCTAGTATTTCAAAAGATACCAGAGCCCCTTAGGAAATCCATACTCACCAAACAAAAGCAGTACGATGCCATAATCCTGGAATAGATAGCACATATAACAAGGAGAAGTAAAGGCAAACACATTTCTTTGATGTTCCTGTGGGCTGGAGACACTTCCGGTCATGGTATTTAAAAGGGGCAACCCAGTGGAAAATGTTTTTCTTGCAAAACTCAAATATCTAATACTAACATTTAGCTGGACCTGGATTCACCTTTGCAGGCTACAACTGACTGAGCTTATAAACTTGAAAGTTGCCGAACAGATGCAAGGTGATTTCTGCCTGCCCATCCCTTCCCTCTGTGTCTCTCTCGGTAGTCTATGTCAAGATCTTTTGTTATATGGAACCTAACGTGCCGGAGAAGCCAAAATGATTGTCTACCTTAGTGCTAATATTTCGGCTAGAATAGAAAAGAGTCCTGCAATGAAACAGACAAATATCAGTTTTGTCACTGGAAACATACAAATAAAAGCTCTCTCGTACTCTTGTCATTAAAACCCTATTATGTGCAATGAGCCAGGCTGGCCTTCTTCGCTAGCTCATTCTGCAAACTGGTATTGAGTGCCCACCAGATACTAGGAACTGATGAGAGAGAAGTGGATGCGATGTATTCTCTCCTCTCAAGGTTTTCATTGTCGGGGGATAAACATAAATATTTTTGAAATGTTGTGGAAATGAATAAATAGCAGTAGGTTTAGAGAATAAAGGAAATGCAGTGAAACCGGCTGTCAGTATCAATCAGAACTAATTTTCTAATCATTACCAAGGGAAAACCATGCTCATTTTAATTTCAAATGATAAGGAGGAGTAAGTCCTGTGCAGTTTGTTTATATGGAGTGGGAGAGGGGAAGGTCAAAGACAAAGAGAAGATGAGGATCAAAGACACAAAACCTAAAAACCACGCTCTGTATTTAGCAACAAGCAAGCATATTGTTGTTGCTGGAGCCTAAACGATAAAACAAGTGCTGAGAGATGTCACTAGATAGATAGGGCTGGTAATGAAGAGCTTCGTAAACCACTACAAACATCACCCTGAAGGTGATTTTGAGTAAATAAAGGCCTTCAATGAGGGTAATGACTAATCAGACTTGTGTTTTAGGAATAATTCTTTAGTGGTTACACAGAGAGTGGTTTGACTGATGCAAAAAGATCAGAGGAGGTAAGACCCTTTAGGAGGCAGTTGTCAGAATCCAGGCATAATGAAGATGGCAGGTGTAAAAGAGAGAAAAAGTAGAGATGAAGAGATAAAATGGAAAGCTTCTTCAGAAGAAAACCTACACAAAATAATGTACTTTCATAAGGGCATTTATCAAAGGAGACGGCAGAATGAAGTTTGAGCTCCAGGTTTGAATCATGAGGTCTGAATAGATTTTAGTGATAAAGATATAATGTGTTTGTTAAAGTTAAGTGCCTCATTTTTATATATCTGTCCAAATATTAATAACTGATATGTAGCAGATGGAGTATTTTATTAAAAGGTGAGACTTGGGCTAGGACTTAAGGGATGAAAATTGTGTTAATTCATGAAGACCAGAAAGTAGACCAGCATAGTTAGACCCAGTTAGCTGGAGATTGGGATCCATGTGCGGTCATGGCAAGAGGGTACAGGAATGGTGATACTGAATAAAAACCCATAGAAAGGCAACTGGTTTTTACTCTAAAGATAAGAAAGTGTTTGTTATGTATGTTTTCATGTTTTTTTCCTAATAGCAAGGGGAACACTTTGGAAGAGAAGTACTTTAGGGAAACTGATCTTGTGTAATGTCTAGGAGAGACTGGAGGGATAGGTGAATAGAGGGAGGGAGTTCAGTGAGAAGGCTGTTATCAAGTCATAAAAACATGAGACAAGGGATAATTGGGCTTAAATGTAGGGGTTGCAATTGAAAAGGAAATGACTGGTAGAGCTAGCAGGAGAACTTGTGTTTATTGGATTAGTGGTTAAAATGGAACAATTTATTTGTGTTTGGTGGGGGTGAAGGAAGTATGATTTCTTCTATATCATTCAAACTGTACTTTGGTGGTGCTATGGAGGGTTAGCATTTCCACAATAAGGCCCAAAGGTGAACCAAATGTAGACTGCGTTCCAATACCAGAAGCACCAATTGCTCCCTGGCAGGAATGATTGGCTACCCGGGCTTGCAGGATTCTTGAAATCTCCCAACCCAGAAGATTCGATAGTGGTTAAAACATCTATCTATACCAGTTTTATCATTTTACTCCATTTGTTTTACTTGTGAAAATGATAGCATAATACCAATAATGGGGCTTTTAAAAACAAAAGCAACTCTTCCCAAACCTTACTTTATAAGAAGTATTATTATTTATATTTTCTTTCGTTTTTTTTTCTGTTCACATACATATTTTTAAAAAGTTCTATACCTATTTTACATACAAGTTCTCTTTCTACTTTCTCATTTATATATGCATCCTACAGGGTTTCATATTGCTGCAGTCATTAAATTACTATTCCCATTGTCTGCATACCATTCAATATATCAATATCATAATATTCATAGCCTTCTCTCATTGATAAATATTTTAGTTGCATGCTAAAATGCCTGCATGATAGACAGTGTAACAGCAGGCATCTTTACATGCATGTAGTCCTTTCTTTTAGAACATCTGTTCAATAGAAATAAAATGCAAGGCACAGATATGAGCCACATACCTCATGTTAAATTTCCTTTAATATCCTACTGTTCATAGCCACATTAAAAAAGTAAAAAGAGGCCGAGTGCGGTGCCTCACACCTGTGATCCCAGCACTTTGGGAAGCTGAGGAGGCAAGATCACCTGAGGTCAGAAGTTCAAGACCAGCCTGGCCAACATAGTGAAACCCCATGTCTACAAAAATACAAAAATTAGCCAGGCATAATGGCGGGTGCCTGTAATCCCAGCTACTTGGGAGGTTGAGGTGGGAGAATCACTTGAACCTGGGAGGTGGAGGTTGCAGTGAGCTGAGATTGTGCCATTGCACTCCAGCCTGAGTGGCAGAGTGAGATTCCATCTCAAAAGAAAAAAAAAAAAAGTAAAAAGAGACAGACAAAGTTAATTCTTATGACATATTTTTTTTTTTTTTTTTTATTTTTTTTTTTTGAGACAGAGTCTCGCTCTGTCGCCCGGGCTGGAGTGCAGTGGCGCAATCTTGGCTCACTGCAAGCTCCGCCTCCCGGGTTCACGCCATTCTCCTGCCTCAGCCTCCGAGTAGCTGGGACTACAGGCGCCCGCCACCGCGCCCGGCTAATTTTTTGTATTTTTTAGTAGAGACGGAGTTTCACCGTGGTCTCGATCTCCTGACCTCGTGATCCGCCCGCCTCGGCCTCCCAAAGTGCTGGGATTACAAGCGTGAGCCACCGCGCCCGGCCTCTTATGACATATTTTATATAATCTAATATATTCAAAATGTTTTATTTCCACTGTGATCAAAGTAAAAATCATTAATGATATATTTCACATTTTTTATATTGTCTTTAAAATTCAGTATTTACACTAATAGCACATGTCAACGTAGGCTAATCACATTTCATGTGCTCTATGTGGCTTGTGGCTACTGTGTTGGGCAACAGTTTAGGTGTATTTCCTGAAGAGAAGTTCATAGTCATGGGATTACTAATTTAAAAGTTGAACAATTTCAAGACTTTTGCTTTCATATTTATTAATTTTTCCAAAAAAGTCAATAACCTTAAGCTGCATTTTTAAAGCTAATTAATTAAATACTTACTATGTATTGATCCTGAGCCACATGCCACAGAGAAAGTCTTATAAAACAAAATTTTGCCACCCTAATCCAATATTGAGTGGCAAGGAATATTGAGATGAAATTACCTTACTTTAGAATCAAATTCAACTTAGCTTTATATCATCAAAGTAAGTAAATAAATTTACTAATTGTAAAAGTCACATAAATAAACAGAAAGGTTTAAAAACATATCCCTATTTGTTTAAATTACTTTTATATGAACTCATCTTCAGAATTAATTTACAGTAAATACCACATAACTATAATTTTTAAAATAAAAGAAAACTGGGTCTATATAAACATAATCAGAGAAAAATTGTTCAGTGTGGCCAATCCAGATAATTCCATCCCACCCCAAACAAAACACGTGCCTTTCTCCTGCCCCTACAGATGACTGATGTCTATAATTCCCTCAGCAGCAAATATCACTTTACTCAGGTAGATATATTCAAGCTTCACATATCTGGGTCTGTTCCACTCCGCAGGGGTGAATTGCAAATTCTATCATAGCAGCTTCCGCTTGAATTTTCGGCTGTAATTGTTCACATTCTTGCAGTACTTACGCTACGAGGGCAACAGCATCAACAAAAAGAAGCATTTGCAGTTTCTCTCCATCTACTGGGAAGCCGCCTTCCTAATCAATTCTCCTCAGCAAATGCTCCAGGACAGTGGAAAATTCCTTGGGCGAGAGATAATACCACCCAAGGGAAAATGCATTTATAATTGATGTGGTAAAAAGCTGTCAGAGAGACATGGGTTTTCTCAACCATTTTTGTAAACACTGTTAGCAGCCCTGCCTACAACAGCAGAAGTCTACAATCTCTCTACCTCTGGGTAGAAAATTGTATGCAGCAAGAAAAAGCCTGTGTACCAGATCTTGTGGTTATGTTTATTGAAGTCTCTCAGAACTGAACAATCAATGTAGACACTCTTGGCTTATGTCTACCTAACCATAATTTTTTATTAAATGACATTTGATAAAGTGCTTGATTTACTGCTGAGCACATTGCTAAGGAGGAGGGAAAGAAGATGGAAAGAATGAGAGGAGTTCTATCAAAAACTGAGGTTGCCTACTCTTAAATGGTCTTAGAAGTCATCAGGGAAAGGAAAAGATTTCCCTACAGACTCAGGTTATAAAAGATTTCAAAGACTTGTGCATTGCAAAAAGCCAAGTATATCCTGCAACTGGCAGAGTTTGGTAGAGCTAACACGTTTAATTATTTTAGCTTTCAGGTGTGAACATTGCAAGTATATATAAGGAATAATGCTTTATTCTTACCTCGCTTGTGGTTGTTTTCAGGCAACTATAAAAAATTCATTTTATTGCATTTGAATAATCTCAAAAGTCAGGCAAAATGACATATGTACTGCAGAACTGGGAAAAAGCTTAAGTAGGATTCACGGTGGTTTTCATCTTTCCCAGGGCATCAGATTTGGAATGATTGTGTTCTTCTACTTCTGTGAGTTTAATAATAATTAACACACACACCCACCATACAATATTTAAGGTCATTCTTGATTGTGAATCCTGGTTCTGTGCTCATATTTTCATTTTAAGAAAATAATTTAGTAAGTTGATCCTCCACTGCCTACCTGATAAATGGGGCTAATTTTATATACTTTTCAAAGGTGTGGAGAAATTTAACAATGATATGCAGGTGGATAAAGTTCTTCACATAGAGTAGGCATTTAATACACAGTGGCATTAAAACAATATTGTCTTGTTGGTAAATTGCAGGAAGAACCATTGCAACTGATTTGCAGTGGTTCATTGTAATTTTTTTTTTTTTTTTTTTTGAGGCGGAGTCTTGCTCTGTCGCCCAGGCTGGAGTGCAGTGGCGCGATCTCAGCTCACTGCAAGCTCTGCCTCCCGGGTTCACACCATTCTCCTGCCTCAGCCTCCCGAGTAGCTGGGACCACAGGCGCCCGCCACCGCACCTGGCTAATTTTTTGTATTTTCTTTTTTAGTAGAGATGGGGTTTCACCATGTTAGCCAGGATGGTCTCGATCTCCTGACCTTGTGATCCACCCGCCTTGGCCTCCCAAAGTGCGGGGATTACAGGCGTGAGCCACTGCGCCCGGCTGGTTCATTGTAATTGAATTGTAGAATTTGAGGGATTTATTGTAGGATTTCAATGGAATGTCTCATCAGCCACCTTGAGTAACTTCATACGAGTTTCCTTTCCAAAGTCCCTTTCCAGATTAAAATTTAAGCTCACTATTGGTTTTCATTTGAACTAAGGACTGGTTGAGCCTTTGACGTGTCCAGTTGGGATTTTGACTTTCAGCTCTAGCTCTCTATTACTCACTTGTCTCTTGTTTTTAATTCTGTTCTCTGCTTCATTATTCTTAAATTTGTTCCTATCTCTCCCGCTTAAAAGCACAACAGGTAGCAGTAGAACCCAGAAGATTTTAAGAAAACCACTGCCCAAAGGGAAACTTTCCTTTTTCATGGTTAACTCTGCCCATGTTTCTTTCTAAAATAGATCTGATGATCTTTCTGTCCTGGCAAATGAAGAAGCCGTTACTTTACTCTTGACTTCAGCTGGCAAGGAGAAATTGGAGACCTATCTCAGAGTTGAAAGACAGTTGTTTGGCTTCATTTGGAGACAACACAGAGTCAGAGACAACATAGTGTACTGATAAGAGAACATATTGTGGAACCACACAGCCAGGATCTGAATGCTACTCTGTGACTCACTAGTTGTATAATCTTCAGCAAGGAACTTAATATTGTTGTGCCTCAGTTTCCTGACTTGTAATGATTGGGGTTCAGACAGTCAGACAGTATACTATAAAGGGGCAATGTAAGAGATTTTAGTAAAAGGAATATTCACAAAGTTGTGAGCAGGCTTAAGAAAAACTAATAACGAATAGTAAAGTACTTTGACAGTAAAAGCATCTTAGCCTGCCTAGGTCTAAAGAGGCAAGGGGAGAGGGTAGTGAATAGAATCTCAGGAGAATTGTAACTGTAGGAGTGGGCTAGATATGGAATTGAGGACTTTGGCAGACAGAAGTATGTATTGTCAAAGTGCAGCTGGCAGAAAGGAAGCTAATGAAGTAAAATATTCACTTCTCTCTCCTCCCACCCTCCATATACTGTTGGTGTCTCCTACAGGCTGAACTCAATGACGAGTCAGAGAACCAAGAAGACTGGTTGATGAGGTCAGGCTCCAGGGGGCGCTGAAGCAGGTGAAGAATGGGGGAGATGGGAATATTCAGCACAGTACTAGTGCATGCCTAATGGAGTTCTTAATGAAAATTCAATGAGTTAATATTTTTAAAGCACTAGGTATTGTACCTAGTGTATAGTAAGCATTATATGAAGCTTTTTTTTTTTTACAGAAGTTGTTTATTATTACAATAATGATCATCTCCATAAGTTGTCAGACTCAGAGACAGCTCAAGATTCTACAAGAACTTGATTGTCTTACCTTTAGAAGGGTTTAGGATATCTGTAATGAGATTTAGAAATAAGAAACTAGAGTTTCTTATTTAAGAAACTGAGATACCAGGATGTGTCACTAGACTTTAGAAAGAAATAGAGGGCTTGTTAGGTCAGACATTTCAGCCAGGACTACATAGCCTATTTTAGCTTGATTGCTCTTTGTTTAATAGAGAATACTCACCTTAACAGATAAAAGTACAGTCTGGATGGGTGGAAGAAGAACAGAACAGGCATATAGAAATTGCCAGGCTTGGCTCCTCAGGTTAAAAGGAGAGCAGGATCTTAGTGGAGGAGATTGGTCAACTTTAATTAACATGCTGTCACCAAGAGGTATGAGAGTAACTCACGTCTGTACGAATGAATGAGTTTTAGTTAGGCATGTAGTTTTACTCAGGCAATATTCTATGTGTGTCAGATGTACATCAATACCTCAGACACAGTCCCAGACCTTCAGATGTCCTTATTTTGGTGGGTAACAAACAAACAAACAAAACTAACCATGCAAGGCAGGAATAATAAGGCAGACATGCTCCAAATTAGTGCTAATGATAAGAAGTGCTACAGGATTTTGGCAGCTTGAGTGTCTATTCAGAGCGATGAAGTTGAAGAAAGACTTCATAGAAGACACAGGTTTGGGCAGAGCCTTGGGTTGAAGATGGTTTCTATAGGCAGAAAAGAGATGGGAAGGAAATTTGTGATGATGGTGGAGTTGACAGGTAGAGGGCAATAATTTGTGAAGTCTGGAAAATATGTACAAAGGACCATATACTCCCTTGTACAAGGAAATTAGCCTGATAAAAACACTTTAAAAAAAGATACAAACTAGGTCTGAAATGGTAACACTGACCCAGAAAAGGTAAGATTTTGATCCCAAGGCCAAGGATTTTGTCATTTCCTATTTTCTATTCGGCTAAAAACATAGCTTGAACAGTTGATTTCCATTTTAGCTTTCAGGTATGGATCCAAACTCATTATTTCTGGGCTACCTATATTTGAATCAATGACTAGCACAGAGAAATCCATGCATGCTAACTGGCTTCTATATGCTATGTATTTTCTGATTTGTTGTTTGGAATTTATTGATCTCCCTCAACTTTCTATCTACTCCCTGATAGACAAAGAAGTCAATGTAACTATATTAGAATTGATCTTGTCTTCAAAAAGCTGACCTCAAGCCAATACTAATGGATTAGGGACATAGAGCCAAGGCTGGACATGAGTGCCTGTCAGTCCTGCATTGGGAATGACATCGTTTGGAGTGATGAAGTGCAAGGCGAGAGAAGGCTGCAATCTTGTAGTCAATCCACTCAGTTAATACCCACTGCGCTTGGAGCCCAGTAAGTCAATAAGCATGGGTGAGTACTCATGCCTTGCTTTTCTCTTTGTGGGAGTTGAAACTATCCCAATTAATAGTACGAAACAGCAGAGCAAAACCTTCCAGTGCCCCCCTTTTTTTTTTTCCTGTGAAGGATTATCACAGACTTGCACTCTTACTGCACTTAGAAGTTGTAGGAGATAGAATAATTCCTAATGAGATTAGATACTACAGTTACAGGAATTCTCACAAAACAAAAAGCCGAAGAGAAAACTGAGGGGGAAAAAAAAAGCAGGCACCACAAAATACAAAACCTGAATGGGATATAAAAATAGGAAAAGATGCTTAATGTCATTAACACCAGGAGAAATGAAAATTAACTTATATTTTTGTTACCATTTCACTCCCACAAAATGAATAAAATTAAAGTCTGAAAATACCAAGTGCTGACAAGGTTTTGAAGTGATGAGAACCATCATAAACTGCCGGAGGACTGTAAATTATTACAGCAGTTTTGAAAAGCAGTGTGTTGTTACCAAACAGTTGAAGATGGGTGAATTCTGCGGCCTTTCAATTTAATTTATAGGTATAAACCCAAGAGAAAGTAGTACATGTGTATCAGAAGCTATGTACAAAAAAGTACATAGCAACATATATATATATATATATATATGTATATATATATATATATATACATATATATATATAGCAGGGCAAAGTACTAGAAGCAACTGAAAATTTTAGTAATAAAATTGATATAAAAAGTACATAGCAACATATATATATATATACTTTTCAGGGCAAAGTACTAGAAGCAACTGAACATTTTAGTAATACAATTGATATATAAATATTGCTACATTCATATACCACAATAAATATTATATATAGTGAAGTTTAATGGGCTATAGCTATATGAATCAAAATAAATTAATCTCAAAAATACCATGTCCATTGAAAAAGTAAGTCATAAGTCAACTTATGCATTTTCATTTAAGTAAAATTATAGTAAACCAAACTAAACAATAACATTGTTTTGGGGATAGTTAACATGTGATAAAACTATTTTTGAAAAACAATGGAATGATTGATACAAAAATCAAAGGAAGAGGGATACATTCAGAAATGAGCACACTTGGAATATCTTAGATGCTGCTGAGGTTATATTCCTAAAGTTGGAAGAAAGGAAAATGGTTATTTTTCAATTTTATTCATTTATTTATTTTGAGACAGAGTTTCACTCTTTTGCCCAGGCTGGAGTGAAGTGGAGCAATCTTGGCACACTGCAACCTCTGCATCCCGGGTTCAAGCAATTCTCCTGCCTCAGCCTCCTGAGTAGCTGGGACTACAGGTGCCCACCACCACGCCTGGCTAATTTTTGTATTTTTAGTAGAGACAGGGTTTCCCATGTTCGCCAGGCTGATCTTGAACTCCTGACCTCAGGTGATCTGCCCGCCTCAGCTTCCCAAAGTACTGGGATTACAGGCATGAGCTACCATGCCCAGCCAGTGGTGTTTATTTTTACATTAAAATGTGAACGCATTCTTTCTCTGTCACATAGTGTACATATATACATATACACTCCTATAAATATATGTCTATGTACATATATAATGCATATATAAATACATATATACTCACTTTTCTGTTTGATAGATTTAATAATAAAATAAATTTAAAAGAATACCTCTGATATTCTTTACTGTAATTGAAGAGTAGTCGATTTGGGTTGGGTTTTTACCCAATTGATGAGATACACTTGCACTTACTGCAGTGCAATGAATTGTCCAGTTTCCACACAGAACAAATCAGAAAACAAGTTCTGCCTTCAGTTATCTTCCCACTTCTCTTTATCACACCAAATCTTCCTGGACTTTCCATTCTCACTATCTCTTGAACTCACTGCACCCAGACTTTGTGCTCAGTTTTCTACTGACATTTTTTCCACTTATACCCGTGACTCCCGTTTAAAGACTGGGCCATTATTTCTCAGTCTTCTCTTATTTGACATATCAGTTGTAGTTGGTGCAATTTATCACATCATCCTTCTTGAAGCCTTTCACCTGGCCTCTGGGACACCTCTCACCAATTCTTTTAATTTTCTGGTCTATATTTGCAGTCTCCTTGGCTAATTTCTCCTCAATTTTGCAACCTGTTAATTTTGAAATGGCCTGGGTTTGGCCATGTAATTGCTGCTCTATCTATACTTACTTTAGATGTCTTCTCAACCAATTGCATTGTTTTAAATTAGCATCTTCATGCTGAAGTCTCTTAAATGTTTCTATCTACCCAAGATCTTTAGGCACCTGCAGATTTATAATCAAGTGCCTACTCAGTCTGTCCACTTGGATGTCTTACAGGTATATATGAAAAGCAATGGAATGACTGGTACAAAAATCAAATAAAGAGGAATACATTCAGAAATGAGCACACTTGGAGTATTTTCTCCAAGATACTTCACATTTTCATAACAAGCGACCAATTCCCTCCACACCCACTTTGATCTCTCCCTTCAGGGTTCCCAACCAAATATGATGCTCCACCCGTTTGAACCAAAAATTTTGGTATCCGTTTTTATTTCTTTTTCTCACTCCCTCAGCATCAATCCATTCTGTTGGTCTTAACTTCAAAATCTATTCCCAAACTTAGCACTTTCACCATATCCATAGCTACCACCACAGTTCAAGCTTCCACAACATCCTACCTAAATTATGGCAGTAATCTCTGATTTTTCTACTTTCATACTTGCCTTCTTCAGTTTATTTTTCAAAGAGAGGCTTGAATGAACTACCTGAAAAGAATCAAGTAAGTCTTCTACATAAAACTTTTCTAATACTTCCCACCATATATACATTCAAATTCCAGGTCCTAACGTGAATTCAATGACCCATATTTGGGCTTCTGGGTAACTCATCCGCCACTCTCTACCTCCTTACTCTGCTCCAGCTTCATTGGCTTTTTATCTCTTCCATTGAGCAAGCATGATCCTATGAAGACACTTGTACTTGCTAATGCTTCTACCTATAATAAGCTTCCCCCAGGTATTTTCAGGGCCACCTTCCCCTCTTCATTCTGGTTTCTTCCTAAATGTTATACAGGCCTATTTAGACCACCTTATTTAACAAAATGCCTCTAACTCTATCCTCTTACTCTGCTTAATTTTTCCTTAAGGAAATTACCATTCCTTGACATGACGTTAAATGCCTCATTTTTATTTGTTTCTTATTATTTTTGTCTCCTAGAATATAAGCTCCATGCAAAGACTGTTTTTGTTCATTGCTGTGTGTCCAATGCTTAAAACAGTAATTACTATATGATAGTCACCCAATAACTATTTACTGAATGAATGAATCTATGGATAAAATGAACATGTAGCTTAAAATGTGGTTCCCAACATTTAATATCATTTTTACTCTCAGCTTTTATTCTGGGGGGCTCATCATTTGCTTAGGATTTCTAGCTAAATTTATGTATATTTTTGAGAAATATTATTTGATAACTCTCTGGATAAACAATTCTAATAAATTAGCATTTAGATGCTGTTTTCCATTGTTGAAATCATACTTTTCTTTTGTTTATTCTTTAAGTTTCTTGTATTTTTTAATGCAAGCCAAGTTAATGATTGCAATTTAGCAGGTACAGATTGAATAATTTCTGATTTTTCACTTGCCACTTAATTAGTTATTCAGTCCTAGCTGATGGCCACTATAAAAGTGTCATATGCATAGCAAAATGCAGAGTGAGCTTGGGAGCCACAGCAACTCATATATATCTCCCTAGATTACACATCATGCCGGCCTTTTTAACCTCAATTATCTTGATGACTAATGATTTGATAGGAGGTAGACGTAAACTATTTTTCCAATTAGTTTCTTTGACAGTTTCATTCTAAATGAATTAAAATCTTGTTGAAGTTATGGCAAGTCATGCCCATTGCAGACTCCTCCAGAGTCTTTATTCTCTTATAGAGATGCAGTAAAAATGATTCAACAAAGTTGTCACCAGGTAAAGCATATTGTCGACAAGCTTATTTGATAAGAACCATTGAAACACTAAATATTACAACAAATTACAAACGTTTAGTTAAAATCACACATGATTGACCAGCAATCTCTGGGTAAAGCATCAATTCTAATATGCCCGAGACTCATCTTCCTTTCATTCACTTGCTGCCGCCAGTGGTTGGGGCTGCTTGATGCTGTGTGTGATGACTAAATCTCTCCTCCTTAATTCTTTCTTTTTTATTTTTATGTTAAGTCTCAATAGTTTGGGGGAACAGGTGGTATTTGGTTACATGGATAATTTCTTTAGTGGTAATTTCTGAGATTTTGGTGCACCCATCACCCAAGCAATGTACACTCTACGCAATGCGTAGTCTTTTATCCTTCAGCCCCCTCCCACCCTTCTCCCTGAATCTCCAAAGTCCATTATATTATTCTTAGGCCTTTACAACCTCATAGCTTAGCTCCCACTTATAAGTGAGAACATACGATATTTGGTTTTCCATTCCTGAGTTACTTCACTTAGAATAATGGTCTCCCACGCCATCCAGGTTGCTGTGAATGTCATTATTTTTGTTCCTTTTTTATGGCTGAGTAGTATTCTATGGTGTATATATAGCACATTTTCTTTATCCACTTGTTGGTTGATGGACATTTAGGCTGGTTCCATGTTTTCACAATGCGATTGTGAATTGTGCTATTATAAATGTGTGTACAAGTGTCTTTTTCATATAATGACTGCAAACTATGCATCTGACAAAAGACTAATATCTTCCTTAATTATTTTGATTCTTCTTTGTATCCTGGTGTGAGGATGCTCCACAATCTCACTAAATGACTCTTGAAAATTTTGCTCTTCACTCTTTCACAGACCCTCTGTTCCCACTTATGTGATTCCACTGTCTTCTTAATAAGCATTGTTCAGCCTCACTCTAGAGCTCTCACTAATGATATCTCCAAGTGATCTGTCTATATCTCCCCTCCCCTCTCCATCCTCTCTCTTTGTTTACATATCAATCTGGTTCCTTCCTAAATGTTACACAGGCCTTCTTTGACCGCCTTATTTATCACAATGACTCTTTAACTTTCTACCCTCCCACTCTGCTTCATTTTTCTTCAAGGAACCTACCATTCCTTGACATGACATTAAATGCCTTCTTTTTTGTTTGTTTTTTATTATATGTGTCTCCTAGAATATATATTGCTATGTATTCACATATATATATATATATATATATATATATATATATATATATATATATTCTAGGAGACACAAATAATAAGAAACACACAACAACAACATATATATATATATATTTCAAGGTCTTCTTCATTGAGGCCTCCTCCATAGAGCCTTGTTTTCTTGCTTCTTCATCAACAGAAAAGAATTTCTCTGAAATTTCAGAGCATATTTTTATGTGAGCATCCTATATTTGACAGTTGATCAAAAATAATGTTGCTTTGTCATGTTAACTTTCTTTATGCACAGATGTGTGCGCATTCTTGTGTGTATACATTCCAGTAAGATATTTGAAGTTCCTTATTAGTAGGGGCTATCTTTTAATTCCACCAAGTATTCATGTGATTCATCGTCATAGATTTTTGAATATTTTTCTGCTTTACAACATTAAGTGGCTACTGTTTGCATTTAACTTCTATGGTGAGATGTTCCAAGTTTATTGTTTCCCTTCACTTTTGGGGTTTTGCAGGGACTGAGAAGAGGCCGTGTTCCTTGTTGCATATGGCTCAGTCTGACTTGAATCTGTCTAGGGTGAGATTCTATTAATTTTGGAAGTTCTCAGTTGCCTTTATGACAGCAGAAGATGGCTGTCACCACTCTTGTCATTTTTTGCATGTCTGCCAAAATATTTACAGGACAAAAGCAGGAAGCCTAGGCTTGATCAGCCACTTAGAGGTCTTAAAAGATAAAACACCAAAGAAAGCAAGGGGAAAAATGGAATCAATGAATTATCCAATAAGATGGAGAAGCTGCTACCCATCCATCCCTGATGGAAGCTCCCAAAACACGCTGGCCTCCCTCACATCTCAACACTCTGGATTTACAAAGCATTTCTCCAGGATCTCAAATTCCTCACAGCATCCCTATGAGTAAGAAAAAACAGATATGATCCCAATTTTTATATTTCCTCTATCAAACAGTGCTTTCTGTCTCAAAAATCTCTTTTCCCATCAGAAATGGGGCTTCTTCCCCTTTTGCCACCTTTCCTTGGGAAGTCCTACAAGTCCACTGTGGCTTCTGAAAGCTGTCCCTGTTTGGCTCGCCTCTCAGACCCTCTCCTGCTGTGTGCTTCTTTTCAGCACCAAATAAGTGTCAGACAATTAGAGATGGGACTGGAGATGTGTAAATTGTACTGTCGCCTCAACAGATTCGTAATTTTGTGATAATACACTGTCCTTGTAACATGGTTAGAGTTACCACAGTTACCTGCTCCTATTTGTGCTAAAAAGCCATGGGTAAGATTGATGAAGATCTGCATGGTGATTCATTCTCCTTCTTGACATTCTGCGCACACCCCTCCTTTTCCCAGAACTGAGACATTAGCCAGGTTCTGAGAGCTGAACAAAGCCTCCACTTGTGACCCCAGTGCGTGCTGACACCTTTCTTATTGTCACAGCCTGGAAGATGTGCTGCTTGTGTTGAATAGGTACAGGGAAAAAAAAGAGTATGAGGATATTCCTGGTGTTTGTCTTTCCTTAATAAGTGGATATGGCAATGATTCCTCCACAGAGTTGCTCTTTGAGGCCTTGGCACTTTCAAGTCCTAACCTTTCCATAGGAAGAATGTATTCATTTCTGAAAGGTCCATCTTCCCATTGATGGATAGGCTACCTACTCACTTGTCTCAGTACCACTCTGGCTGTGTTTCTAAGGAGCAAGAAAATAGAAGTGGAACTTCAGTTTGCTTTTGAAAGTCCCAGTTAAACCACACATAGTAGCCTGCTGTTATAATTTAGTAATGAGGCAGTCTTATGAGTTGGATTGGTCACAGTGCCATCAACAAATATTTATCTGGGTATGATTTCCTATACCTTTGTGGTAATGGTTACCATAATTATAATAAATAGTAATAAATTATAAATTACAATAAATCTACCACAAACTGACATTTCCACAGAGAATTAAAGGTTTGAGAATAGCCAAGGGAATTTTCAGTAAGCCGGGTGAGTGAATCTTGCCCTTTTAAATATTAAGATGTTATATAATTTATTAATTAAAACACTATGGTAATAATGTAAGGGCAACCAATACATAACCAGAAAGGAAAAGAGAGTTAAGACGGTGATTCAGGCATTTATAGGGAAATGGTATATGACTTATATAAGGATGTGGGGAAGAAAAGAGACTAAGAACTGACCAAGTAGATCTGGGAAGAAAGCCTCCATCCCACATGCCCAATTTTAAACTAATAGAAGACATTCAAATTAATGAAAAGATATTTCTAGTGCTGGAAATGAAGAAGAAACTTAAATCCATGAAGATTAGACATTGGCACCAAGAGGATTATAGGTTCATACTTAAGGATGTCTGCCTATGTTGGTATGGATGTCAAAGCTGCAGGCACTGTATGAAGGAAGAAGTGGGAACAAGGCTTACTGTATACATTATAGCCCTTTTGATATTGTAGCATAAAGAAACATTGCCCATTGAGATTTGAACACACTGTAAAAGTAAGTCACATGGCCTAGGCCAAGAGTGGAAAATAAGTTACTTGTGTTAAAACAAATGTACTTTTTCTCCAGGATTCAAAACTTGAAAGGACAAGTATAGGATTTACTTCAGAATCCTATTCTCAAGTAAGATATCTTCTACCAAGAAAAGCTCACGAGAAAAAATTAGAAACATATGAGAAATACCATTGGTTTGGGCAAAAAGTAATAGATTCAATAAACAGGAGAATTTACAAGCAAACACCATAGCTAAAGGAACAACAATAAAGAGAAAATGGAAAAGTGTGTTTCTAATTTTCAATGAGATAAAGAAAATAGAGCCTATTAACCAAAAAAGAGGATATTAGGAGCAAAAATTCAACCAATAACAAATATAGCCATTGAAATGAAAATAGATGAGATAAGATCTGAAGCATTCACAAACTTGAATAAAAGTGAGATCCAAAAATCCATACAAAGGATAAACAAAACCAAAATCTGGTTCTTTGAAAGGATAAACAAGATTGATAGACTGCTAGCTAGGTTAACAAAAAACAGAGAATATCCAAGCATCTGCAATCACAAATGACAAAAGTGAAGTTACAACTGATCCCACAGAAATAAAGATCCTCAGAGTTTATTATGAACACCTCTATGCATGCAAACCAGAACATCTAAAGGAAATGGATAATTCCTGGAAACACTCAACCTTTCAAGACTGAATCAAAAAGAAATTAAAACCCTGAACAGACCAATATCGAGTTCTGAAGTTGAATCATTAATAGAAAACCTACCAACCAAAAAGAGCCTCATACTAGACGGATTTACAGCTGAATTTTACCAGCTATACAGGGAAGATCTTGTATGTATTCTACTGAAACTATTTCCAGAAACTGAGGAGAAGGGACTCCTTTTCAACTCACCCTATGAAGCCAGCATCACTCTGATACAAAAATCAGGAAAAAACACAAGAAGAAAGCTACAAGCCAATATCCCTGAGGAACATAGATGCAAAAATTATTGACAAAAATACTAGCAAACCAAATCCAGCAGGACATCAAAAAATTAATTCACCATGATCAGGTGGGCTTTATTCCTGGGATGCAGGATTGGTTCAACATATGCAAATCAACAAATGTGATTCACCACATAAACAGAATTAAAAACAAAAACCATATGATCATCTCAACAGACACAGAAAAAGCTTTTAATAAAATAAAAAAAAAACTCTTCATGATGAAAACCCTCAACAAACTAGGCATTGAAGGAATATACCTCAAAATAATGAGAGCCATCTATGATAAACCCACAGCCCATATCATACTGAATGGGCAAAAGTTAGAAGCATTCCCCATGAGAACTGGAGGGAGACAAGCATGCTAACTCTCCACACACCTATTCAGCATAGCACTGGAAGTCCTAGCCAGAGCAATCAGGCAAGAGAAAGAAATAAAAGGCATTCAAATAGTAAAAGAAAAATTCAAATTATCTCTCTTCATTGATAATATTATTTTATACCTAGAAAAATCTAAAGACTCAGCCAAAAGGCTTCTAGAATTTTTAAATGACTTCAGTAAAGTTTCAGAATACAAAATCAATGTACAAAAATCAGTAGTATTTCTGTACACCAATAATGTTTAAGCTGAGAGACAAATCAAGAATGCAATTCCATTTACAATAGCGAGAAAAAAAAAATACCAAGGAATACATCTAACCAAGGAGGTGAAAGAGCTCTACAAGGACAACTACAAAACACTGCTGAAAGAAATCATAGATGACACAAACAAATGGAAAAACATGCCATGCTCATGGATTGAAAGAATCAATATTGTTAAAATGACCATACGCCCAAAGCAATATACAGATTCAATGCTATTTCTATCAAACTACCAACATCGCTTTTCACTGAAATAGAAAAGACTATTCTAAAATTCACTGGAAACAAAAATGAGCCTGAATAATAGCTAAAGTCATCCTAAGCAAAAAGAACAAAGCCAGAGGCATCACATTACCGAACTTCAAACTATACTGAAAGGCTTCAGTCTGATACAAATATAGACACATAGACCAACGGAACAGGATAGAAAATCCATAAATGAAGCCACAAACCTACAACCATTTGATCTTCAACAAAGTTGACAAAAACAAGTAATGGGGAAGGGACTCCATTTTCCATAAACGGTGGTGGGATAACTGGCTAGCCATGTGCAAGAGAATAAAACTGGACCACTACCTTTCATCATATACAAAAGTTAACTCACGATGGATTAAAGACTTAAATGTAAGATCTAAAACTATAACAATCCTAGAAGAAATCCTAATAAACACCATTCTGGACATCAGCCTTGGAAATTCATGACTAAGTCCTCAAAAGCAATGACAACAAAACATTGACAAGTGGGACCTAATTAAAGTCAAGAGCTTCTGCACAGCAAAAGAAACTATCAACAGATTTAACAGACAACCTACAGAATGGAGAAAATATTCACAAACTGTGCATCCAACAAAGGTCTAACATCCAGAATCTATAAGGAATTTAAACAATTCAACAAGCAAAAAACAACCCTATTAAAAAGTGGGTAAAGGACATGGACAGACTTTTTCCTCCTCTCTGTTCCTCTCCTCCCCTCCTCTTCTCTCCTCTTCCCTCCCCTCCCCTCCTCTCCTCTCCTCTTTTCTTTTCTTTTCTTTAACAGAGTCTCTCTCTGTGGCCAGGTTGGAGTGCAATGGAACGATCTTGGCTCACGGCAACCTCCGACTCCCTGGTTCAAGCCATTCTCCTGCCTTAGCTTCCCGAGTAAATGGGATTACAGGCACTCACCACCATGCCCAGCTAATTTTTGTATTTTTAGCAGAGATGGGATTTCACCACGTTGGCAGGGATGTTCTCAATCTCCAGATCTTGTAATCTGCCCGCCTCGGCCTCCCAAAGTGCTGGAATTACAGGTGTTAGCCACCGCTCCCGGCGACAGACACTTTACAAAAGAAGGCATGCATGCAGCCAACGGACATATTAAAAAATGTTCAGCATCACTAATTGTTATAGAAGTGCAAATAAAACCAACCACAATGAGATATCATCTCACATCAATTAGAATGGCTATTATTAAAAAGTCAAAAAATAACCAATGCAGGTGTGGTTGCAGACAAAGGGGAACGCTTACACACTGCTGGTGGGAATGTGAACTACTTCAGCTGTTGGAGAAAGCAGTTTGGTAATTTCTCAAAGAACTCAAAGCAGAATTACCATTAAACTCAGCAATTCCATAATTGGGTATACTGCCAAAGAAATATAAATCATTTTACCATAGAGACATATGCGCACATATGTTCATCGCAGCACTATTTACAACAAGAAAGATGTGAAATCAATCTAGAAGCCTTTCAATAATGGACTGGGTAAAGAATATGTGGTACATATATGCCATAAAATAGTATGCAGCCATAATAAACAAAATCATGTCATTTGCAGCAACATGGATGCAGCTGGAGGTCATAATCCTAAGTGAATTAACACAGGAACAGAAAATCAAATACTGCATGTTCTCACTTAGAAGTGAGAGCTAGGCATTTATGTCCACGTGGACAGAAAGATGGGAACAATAGACCTGGGACTACTAGAGGGGAAAGGGTTGAAAAACTGTCTGTTGGGTACTATGCTCACTACCTCGGTGCAGGATACCCATGTGACAAACCTGCACATGTACCCCCCAAGCCTACAATAAATGTTGAAATTTTAAAAAAGAGAGTTAAATTTAAACAAGAAGAAAAGAAATAACAGCTCAATATGAGTTAAATGGAAATATAGCACCCCTAAAGAAAAAGTTAATGAACTAGATCATAGATCTGAATAATCATCAAGAATGTAGCCTGAAATATAAAGAGGCAGAAGAAATAAGAAAGAAGTTAGGAGAGACAGAAAATATCTAGGAAGATCCAAAACACTCCTTATAGTTAAAAAACATGAGGTAAATGAGAACTGGGAAGAAGAAATATTTAAAAAGATAATGGCATAAAAATTTCCTTATTTACAAAATAGCAAATCAGTGAGGTAAAGATAAACTAATAAATGATGCAGGAATAAAAAGTTCACACACCACATTCAGCATGGACACATTGTATGCAATTGTGAAAATAACCTTGAACAAGCCTAATGATGACTTATTAGGACACTAAGTTTAATTAATAAAATGTAACAGAGTCTCACAGTACTTTAGAGCATTTGAAATAAATAGATTTTATTCCTTCTTTCCTTTCTTCTTTATTTTTTTCCTGCTTCTTTTCCCTTTCTTACCCTTCCCCTTTCTTCTTTCTTTCCTTCCTCTTTTCTCTCATTCTTTCTCCTTTTTCTCTCTCTTTCTCTCCTGGAGAAATTTAGAACGCATACTGTTAAGAAGAAAGTGAGTTATAAAACAATATATAGAATATGATACTAAGTATGTATATTTAAAGCACATTTTGAAAGCCCTCGATATGTAATTCACGGTGTGTATATGTGCTGTGTGTAGCCATGGGGATGGTGATGATGATGGGTTGACGAGTAAGTGACAGTGCTTAGGTAGGTGAAAGATTTGGTGGGAAACAAGCAAGCCCCTATGCAGTGTTCCTTCAGCTGCTTCTTCTGTTCAAGCCATGATTGTTTTGCTAATTTTAGGCAAAGATGAGAATCATTGGTCTGACGCTCCTCAATTGCTCACTGTCATTTACTTTGTTCATGGAAGCAATGCGAGAAAAGTTTGATGGAAGTTTGATGAAAGAATACTTGCCTGAATTCTTGGTAAATAGAGGCCAGCATAGCTGAGGGGAAAAGTTCTTGTTGCTAGGATGGCTAGGGAGGACAGAATGAAGAAGTGAGCAAATGTATCCCCTCAGGGATATATGAGGCAAAATGCCCAGTGTTCTAGGGTCCAATTTCACCAACTTTCTCAACTTTAGCAAAACCATTCATTTTCCTCTTAAATAAGAACCATTGTCATTTTCTGTGTTGCAGGATAATTAACTAACAGGGATAAAGAGCTGTTGAAATGTTAAGTGTCATTACCCTGGTGACTCATTTTTTAGAGTAGCTTTGGAATGTGATTGGCAAAGTTTGTGAGTCACAGTGGGGAAGTTTCCAGTGTTAAAACTCTAGATTTCTAACCATGCTAAACTCAGAGTGTAGAGCACCAATTAAAATTTCAGGATGCTAAGTTTGAAGCTCAACTTTTCAGAAGACATTAAACTACCTATGGAGTAGTGCAATATCTAGAAAGTACACCTTCAAATCTGCTGTTACCAAAACTCATGAAAATCTTCAGTTCTAATCATTCAGTAAACAGCTTTCTATTCCTTGTGCTGTTTCTGAGGAGGCGTGGTGTAAATTATTTGGCCATAAGAAAGGAAATTTAGACATTGATCTTCTACTATTAAGTATTAACTAAGGAAGTTAGCATTTATTTATTTCATGATATTTAGTGTTAACTATAGCAGATGAAAGTCAATGGTTTTTAACTTTCAAGAAATCAATGTTACTTGTACAGAAGAAACTATTTCACCTAAAACAGAAAAGGACAATAGAGGTTTAGTTTAATCAAGTGTTAACTTTTGAGATACTGGCAAAAAATGATGCCCTAGTTTTGATATGTAAAAAAGATGTCAGAGCAGGTTTGACAGAGATGAAAAGTGCCTAAGATGTGGGTAAGTAGATTAAAAGACATAGTACATTTCAAAAGGAGGAGCCCATGAAAGAATCTCATAAAAAGTGAAATTTCATTTTCTCTTTATTTTCTCCATTTTCTCCATTCATGTTACTTTAGGTCCTGCAGAGAATATGTAGTTTGACCATAAATGCTGTTGAAAGATCATATAGTTAATGCTGTAGTTTTTTAAATGTAGAAATGGCTTCAGGCTGGATCTAATTGAGCAGTCACTGTAAAACATACTAAACCACAGAGAACTTGTGCAGACAAGGATTTTTAAAATGTATTTGTATGAACTCTTTGGAGTAGAGGGCATTAGCAACTTAATATGGCATTTTTTTTCTGAAATCAACAGAAATACAGGCAGTTGGATTAGAGGATTAATGGCGCCCTCATTGCCTGAACTGTCTTTTTTTTAATACTCTTTTAGACAGCATATTGCCCATAAGGATTTCTGATTATCTTCTCTGTTATGCTTAGCAAGAACTTCGGAGGACTACGAAATTGGACTCAGTAGGTGTTAAAAAAAAGTTTATTAAATGTTGATGAGAATCTGTCCAATTCTGGAGATTTTCCAGGTCTAAGGAAATTGCTTTATTTGCAGTATCTTCATTCCCTTGTTAACTGATTGCGTTTGTGTATTTCAAGTATGTGTCACTTGATAGTGAAAAAAATATGTACTAGAAATACAAGTTATGACAAAAAATTGTTGCTGCCTTTCTCTGTTGCTGTATGACTCCTTTATTTGTATGTATGCTCTCTACCAGAGGACTACACTCCTTGATAGGTCTTTGGAATAGTCATTAACACCTTCATGTGGGGGCGAGATACACAGGCATCCTGTGGGGAGGATAACAAGTTTGGGATTGTATTGCAGGGATTGCATTCCAGCTTCCAATTTTTTTCTATAGGTCACTCATATGCAAGTAATTCTTGAGCAAACCATTCCCCATCTGTTCAGATCTTGTTATAACAAACTCAGTCATGACAGATTATGGTACATAAAACAGAATAAACTTTGCTCAGCTGGATGTACAAAGTAAGGCGAGAAAGGATACACAGGGCCCTCTGGCTACAGAAAGCTGCAACCAGGGGAGGAGCATTTTCCATGGGAAGTGTGAAAGGTATGTAAAGGGAAGGAAACGTAGGGCTGCCTCTTTGATAAACCACTTCTGCTGCCTGCTGATTGATGTAAACAGGCAAATTAGAGCTTTGTCCTGAGCTGCATGTCCTCAGGTACAGCCCTCTGCTGTCTCACCTCACAAATGTCTGCACAAAACCCAAGATCCTCACAGAGTAGAATACAAGCTAGACAATGTGGCTGCCATCACTGGACACAGCATGAAGAAAAATCCCATCATTGTGAGTTGAATAATCTCTCTAGTATATTCTAATGAAAAGACCATTTCGTTCATGACAGTTCTAAGATTTCCACAGACTACATCTTTGAAGAGCTATTTTCAACTCTAAAGCAACCATGAGTTCACTTTTGCAGGAGCATCCTGGAGAAAGGGTCTTGTTTATAACACTTTGCTCCAAATTTTTGCCCTTGCAGGAAAAGGAACAGCATGTGTCATGAAAGTCAAAGTGAAGCTGGCATTTCTAACACCAATGATATTGAAGAAATTGCTGTGTAGGTCACCTGTGTACCCCTTTCCAGGGGTAAGCTGTACTCTCCAATGAGGCTGATGTGACCTCACGCTGCACCTCTCCTGTCCTGAAATAGTGAGCCAGTGGCCTCCTTTGCATTGCTTAGGCAAAAAAATGCTGGGGGTTCATTTTTCTTGTTTTTTTTTTTTTTTTTTTTTTTTTTTTCTAAGTTGGGTAGGCTACTGTTGATGCATAGACTTTCCTTGGGAAAATCCACTGAACACCCCTCTTCCCCCAACCCCTCACCTTCCCATATCTGTCACCAGGTTTACCCTTTAGTGTGTTGCAGAACCAGTCAGATCAGCAACTAGTCCATTTAGCAAATAAAAGGGTGAACAAAATGAAACTACAATACTCAATGGAGTGGTTTCTCTCTCATCTTCCATTCATGGTCATCTTCAAAGAGAGGAGAAGGCCCATTACTCACATGTTTTCACAGCTATGTGGGTGTGTGCTAGGTGGTCATTATGCAATTCATCGAAACAATCTAGAATATTTCTTCTGAGAGGTGCATTACGCCGGGGCGATAAGACTGGACTTCGAGACTTCAACATAAAGAGGGTAGACCTCCGTATATCTAAACAGAGTTCTAGAGCCAACAGTGGCAAAAGGTAGCGTTTGAAATGACAGCAGTTGAAAACAGTTCCAGAAATATTGACAGATACCAAAGAAGCTCAATAAACCCTAGGAAGATTCATGAGTTTAAAATAGGCAGTTAAAAGTCTTTGTCACCTGAAACCACTATTTAGATTATCTGCAAGTCTGTTTCCATTGCACCTTTTCTCTTGATTTTCAGATACATTGTCCTGCCTCTTAAACATGTTCATGTTTGTGATTTTTTAAGGTAAAAAGAACCACAGAAACTGTAAATGATGCTATATTCTCCCAGGGAATGTTTAATCTGTCGGCAGATAATGAGCGACTGATCACTGCAACCAGGGGTTTGCATGTTCTCTTTTGAGCTGTGGTCTCCGTAAGGCTCTGTTCACCTTTGAGTTATCTCTGTTTGTAGAATATGGCGTCCTTGGGCTTTTGACCTAGCTCTGGAAAACAGAGAGGTTCCCAACTACCCTCTAGAGTTTTAATTTTAGTTCTTTAATTTCCTACTCAAATTCTTCAGGAAAGACTAGTCATAGGTTGACTCCTTCTGGTTGGACTTTGTTTTTAAAACATTGTGAGACCATAAGAGATTTCTTGCTGTTTTTAGCAGCTTTTGATCTAGCTACCCATACTCCCATGCCACCCCAAATTCAGCAAATGCCCAGGGGAGGAACCAGCTGTGTGTTTGGGGGCTCTACTATATTCTAATCTGTTTTATCAACCTGTGTATTAAAAAAAAAAGAAACAAAAACACTATTTTCTCTTTCCTTTAGTAGACACCCTCAGCTTTTGCCAAGTCTGATTATTGGCTCTCATCCAGAATGGAAAAATACCTTCAAGGGTGAAAATCTACTGTGAATTTCAATGCATCAAAAATCCAAGTTCACTTCTTCCTGAATTTTAATTCATTTAGTCCTCACTAATTTTGCAGCTCTCTCATGTCTTTTAAAATAGGGTATATGTAAGTCATCTATTTTTATTAGCGGTTGCAAACAAACTTTGTTGACTTGATGTGATCTACTGCATTCTACCCAGAAAGAATAACTGAAAAAAATCCACACTTACATCATTTTAAAATGGCAGCAGAGCAAGAATACTAAACCTGGAAAGAGATGGAAAAAGGCCTTGGGGTCTAAGGTGGGGCACATCCAGGTGATAAGTACGTGAACAGCCAACTCCCTGATAGGCCATAAAAAGTCAAATGGCAGAGCGGTAAAATAGCAAAAAAGCTAGACACAGGAATGAGAAATTTTAGAAAATAATATATGTAAAGAATTAAGCAGGAAAACAACGTTAGGAAAAATTCACAACAGATACTAGATTCAGAAAAATCGGTTTGATTTCAAACATCTTTGCACAGTGGCAAAAGCTGGAATAAGAAAGGCATGACCTTATGTCTAAAGGAGCTGAACTATTGGCAGGTGACTGAAGCAAGGTGCAGGTGTTGGAACAGGTGTTATAAGCACAATTTATGTTTCTAGTCCTGTTGCGCAGATCAGAGTGAATTCAAAAATGTAACCTGGCTTAATCTTGTAGTTTTTGAGCTCCTTAGCTGAAATTATGCAAAGCCAAATTCTCTTGTCCACAGGTACAATTATTCTCAGAGCTTGAGACAGAGAGGAATAACCTGGACCTGCACACGAGGGCTTCCTTTTCTCTCAAATTCTGCCTTGATGTGGTTTCCTACAACTTACCCTTGATCAGTCCTCTTTGACCCTTATCTGTCACTTGTCTTATTACTTACTTGTGTGTTTTAAAGTGCTACAACTTAGAAGCCGAGTTTAAATCGCATTTCCCTTGGTCAAAAACTTTCTCTGGCAAAGAGAAAAGACGGTAAAGATCAAAATAAATGGAAATCAATACAAAGAAGACATTGAAATTCTGGTCCATTTGCCACTGTCACCTGCATAGGGCAGGCAGCCTGGTATCAAAGAGAAAGTAAGAGTTGTTGGTAAAAGGTACAATAAAATTTATAAAGTCAGGGGTCTTCATTGGGGTTGAGTGGTCCCGGCTGTGGCCGTTTGTCCTTTCTCAATGCTGCCCTCTGCTGGCCATAATGTGACCTGCAGGAGAGCTCACTAAACGTAGGCTTAATTTACAAGCCTCTGTCCTTCTGCACCCTGCAGGGATGGGGAATGAGGAGGGAAGCTCCGTGGCTTTCTCACTGATGCAAACAAATCAGAGCTTCAAGAACCATCTAGAGGGAGACAGGCAGAGCTTCAAGAAAATAACAGGCCTTTTTTTTTGGAAAGCGTGGATAGAACCAAATGACTGAAAACCAAGAGTAACTGAACATGCTTCCAGAGTAAATGAGGGAGATGACGAAGCTGCCAAGAAGTTCTAGCATGTTAGGCAGTGGGAGGAAACTAGTTGCTATAAGGCAGAACTTTTGAGGGATCAGGATTCCCAAATGTTTCCTGGCTTGTAGCTAGAAAAGGTTTACAATGCTAAGTCTTTGAAGGTACAACTTAGTGGCCAGAGGTGCTAGGTTTTCACCATTTCTAGTGCCAAGATGGTTCCCAAATGGTGGTTTTACTTTCTTAAGTAAAAATCTGGACCAATGGACTCGAGTCCTCTAGGTAAACTGTCCCTGTGGAACCAGCAGTCGTACACTGAACTTAGAAGGAGGCTGGCGACTTCAGTAGCTTCAAAATCAACAGGCCAAACTATCCTCACTACCTTCTTCACAGCTATTGATTCAAGATCGCAAACTGGACGCCTACCAGCCACATGCTAGCAAAGATGTTTCGTGTGTGATGCACCTTCTGTTTTAGTCAGCTTATGCTACAAGAACATAATGCCATCCACAGGTCTCATACACAAATGTTGACTTCTCTCAGTTCTGGAGGCCGAGGGGTCTTGAGATCAGGGTGCCAGCACAGTACAGTTCTGGTGACGACCATCTTCCTGGCTTGCAGAGGCTGTTTTCTTGCTGTGTCCTCACCTGGGGGAGAGAGAAAGCTTTGCTGTCTCTTCTTCCTTTTATAAAGACACTAATCCCACCATGAGGACTTTACCCTCATGACGTCATCTCAACCTAATTACCTCCCAAAGGTCCGGTTGCATCCTATCATCACATTCAGGCTCGGGGTTTGTTTCAACATATGAATTTTGGGGGAATGCAAACATTCAGTTTATCACACCTGGCTTTTACGTTGCTATGAATTTGATACAGTTATTTAAAACCAGTTGACCTGTGAACAACATGGTGGTTAGGGGTGCCAACATCCCATGCAGTCAAAAATCTGTATGTAAGTTTGACTCCCCCACAACTTAACTACTAATAGCCTACTATTGACCAGAAGCTTTATCAATAGCATGCCTAACTGATTTACACATTTTTTATATTATACGTATAATATACTATATTCTTACAATGAAGTAAGCTAGAGAAAAGAACATGTTATTGAGAAAATTATAAGAAAAACAAAAGATGCTTACTATTTATTAAGTGGAAGTGAATCATCATAAAATTATTCATCCTTGTCATCCTCACATGGAGGAGGCTAAGGAGGAGGAGGAAGAGGAGGGGTTGGTCTTGCGGTCTCAGGGATGGTTGAGATGCAGAAAGTCTGCTTGCAAGTGAACCTGGACCCACCCAGTTGAAACCTGTGTTGTTCAAGGGTCAACTGTGCTAGGATATTTCACATGAAGCCCAGATTTCCTGCTTTTCTAAAGACTTAGAAGTTGTGAAAATATTGGACCCACATATTGCATGACAACAATTAGATGTAGGTTGCCTACTTTTTTTTTTATTTTATTTATTTATTTTGAGATGGAGCTTCACTCTTGTTGCCCAGGATGGAATGCAGTGGCATGATATCGGCTCACCGCAACCTCCGCCTCCCAGGTTCAAGTGATTCTCCTGCCTCAGCCTCCTGAGTAACCAGGATTACAGGCATGCACCACCACACCCGGCTAATTTTATATTTTTAGTAGTGACAGGGTTTCTCCATGTTGGTCAGGCTGGTCTCAAACTACTGACCTCAGGTGATCCGCCCACCTTGGCCTCCCACAGTGCTGAGATTACAGGTGTGAGCCACCGTGCTCAGGTGGTTTTTCTACTTTAAAAGGAGCATTGTGCTGTACCCCGTTTTCTTCTCGTATCCAACATACTTCTGTTCCATTCATTTGTATTCCTGACTGAACCTAGTCAGAAATTAAATTTACAAACCAGGTACACAATAATTTTTAAAGCTGATATGTCTCACAGAGGCTGTCGAGATAGTTTTGTAAAAAATCTCTGGAGGCAAATAGATTTTCTGTAGGACCACACATCACCATCACCAATAAAGGAATTACCCTCTTTCCAGTCTTCGGTTTGTTAGTTTAGTTGAGTTTGGATTTCTTATTTGACTTTCTCTGTAGTTCATTTTACTCAATATTCAAAAATAATGGCTGCAGATCAGTTTCCCTTACCCATAAAACCAGGATATAAATCACAACTCATAAGGTTTTATATATAATTCCATGAGGTAATGCACATAAAAGTTTTCAAATCATCACTGTAATTCTATCAGTATTTAATAGTGCTATTTGTTGTATCAAATTTTTTAAGCTATCCTAAAGCTCAGTGGATTAAAACAACCATTTATTTAACTCACAATTATTTGGGTTGATTGGATAGTTTTTCTGGTCTGAGATAGCTGAGTTGATCTTTCCTGGTCTCTGATATTTCTATAATCAGCTGTCAGGTCACAACATGGCTGGGGTGGTGGCTAGGTGATCTAGGATGGCCTCACTCACATGTTAGCCTATTATCAAGCAGCTAGGCAGTGCCACAGGATGACTGGGAAATAGGTCTGCCATCATTCAGGAGGTTGGCCCAGACTGCTTTACATACAGTTTGAGGTTTTCAAGAACAGCAAGTGAGTGTAAGCCTCTCTATGAAAGACATCAAATCTTTGATAGCATGTTTGCTATTTTCCCATTGACAAAGGATATCACAAAGCAGACTATATGAACAGAGAAACTCATTACACCTGGGATGGGAGAAGCTTAAGAGGCATTTTGCAAAGGATCAAATGTACAGGGATGGAGAGAATTTGTGGCCATTTTTGCAATCTATCAAACTGGTTATTTTTTTGTAGTTATTTATATTATTGATAAATATCAATAATTAAATATCAATAAAGAAAGAGTGTCAACATCTGGCCATTTAACTTCCCCATGCCATATCCTCACTTGTTTTCCATTAACACAGAAATAAAGCTAAAGCTATTTATATAGTAGTCTACCCTTATCCTCAAGATATATGTTTCAAGACCCCAGTGGATGCCTGAAACGTCATATAATACCAAACCCTACATGTGTATTGTTTTTTTCTACACATGCATACCTATGATAGAATTTAACTTATAAATTAGGCACAGTAAGAGATTAACAACAATAACATAATAATACAGAACAATTATAACAATATGCCAGCATTGCAACCCTTGTGCTTTGGGACTACTATTAAGTATAAAAATGTTACTTGACTGGGCACGGTGGCTCATGCCTGTAATCCCAGCACTTTGCGAGGCCAAGGCGGGTGGATAACTTGAGGTGAGGAGTTCAAGACCAGCCTGGCCAACATGGTGAAACCCCATGTCTACTAAAAATATAAAAATCAGCCAGGCGTGGTGGCAGGAGCCTGCAATCCCAGTTACTCCAGAGCCTGTGGCAGGAAAATTGCTTGAATCTGGGAGGCAAAGGTTGCAGTGAGCCAACATCACACCATTGCACTCCAGCCTGGGAAACAAGAGCAAAATTCCATCTCAAAAAAAAAAAAAAAAAAAAAAGTTACTTGGACTCAAGCACTATGATACCATGAGTGAGTCTCATAACGAAGAAATCTACTAAGTGACAGGTAGCGCATACAGTATAAAGATGCTGACAAAAAGCTGGTTCACGTCCCACGTGAGGTGGAGCAGAACAGCCCAAGATTTCATCACTTTATTCAGAAAAGCATGTGATTTAAAATTTATCAAGTGTTTATTTCTGGAATTGTCTATTTAATACTTTTGGCCACAGTTGAACACCGGAAACTGAAATCACAGAAAGCAAAACTGCTGATAAAGGGGAGGCTCCTGTACTCACATCCACAGCCTTCTGGGCTATGACTATATGAACCTCTCTGGCCTCACCTCCTCTTTACCATGTAGAACATGGATTACACTCATTCAGAACTGCTTGACATTCTTATATACTATATAAGTGTATATATGTGCGTATATATGTAAGTGTATATCTCTATATATATATATTGCTTGCCACCTTATATACTACAGTATATGTATACTGCTTGCCATCTTATATGCTATACTATAGTGTATATATATATAATATATATATATATATATACACTATGTGTATATACTGCTTGCCACTTTATACACTTTTCCAGTTGTGCACATTTTATATATTATCTGCTTTCCAAAGACCAGCTAAGAAACTTCCATTCAGATCTCAAATTTCTGCTTACATTTCACATTCTCTATAAAAGCCTTCCTGACTCCTATTTCTCTCCCACATGGTAAGTTTATCCGTGCTCCATAACACCTCTATTACACTTCACTGAATATACCTGCCTAGCTGCACGCACCATCCACAAATCTGTGTGCAGCTGTGGTGGGTCTATGTCCCTATTTGAGACAGCACTTGGCAAGGTGTCCAGAATCTAGTAGGTTCTCAGAAAAGTGCTTGGGGAATGAAGGTACAAATACTAGAGTGACATACAAATTACCTAGCCTAAATGTCATCTAGAGACAGGGTTAAATATACCACCAATATGGGTCCTACAGTGTGTGAGAGAGTCCTAATATCCAGGTCATATATGTGTGCCTAGGTATCCTTGACTTCAGATAACCCACTTTTTATCGTTCTGAATATGTTTCATCACAGAGAAAACCTTCTCTCCTTTCACTCTCAGTGTGAATAAATGCTCTGTCAAAAGTGGGCCATTCCCTGCTATGAATTGATAGGATAGGGTCAAGCATTTTCCAGATCTTGAAACTAAGTTTTGTGCAAAAGTGCATAAATGCTGTTAGTAATGTATCTGGAGAATAGGATGTAGCCAGTGTGAGCAGGGGACAGACTGCTTTGTGAGAACAATTTATGATCTGTCAGGTGGGAACTTTTATGGTGCTGTGCGAAGAGACAAAGAAATTTTAGGAGCTGCTAAAAGCAACACAAAATATGCTTTCAAGCTTAATGAGGAGAGGCGATAGAATCGGGTTGGCATGTAAGGCTGGCTCCATGTGTTAGAGAAAAGCTGAAATGTTCTTAGTGTTATATATTTTGATTTTGCTAAATTTGTTTTGGGAAGAATGGATATTTATGTCCCTGCTCAACAAGCAGCAATTTCAATGTCTATCAATATAATAACCGTTTTATTTGAAAATTGTGCCCCATGAACAATTTCTGTGTGAGTATGTCATATTTTTTTCATGCAAAAGCCTTATTTTCTAGGGAAAGTGATAAATCCATTCCTCATTGTCTTGACTAAAGAAAGTAGCCTTACACAGGCCAAATAATTTTTACTTAGCTGATTAGAAAACATTCCCACAGGCGTCATCTTAAACGAGTCAAAGTATTCATATTGATAATATTTCTAAACTTCTAAATCTACAGTCTCTTGATCTAACTACTGACCAATAAAGTTCCTACAATGAAATAAACTTCAGATTTATAGTGACAGTAGCCAAGATGAACTCTACAGTCCTCAAACATAGAAGGGCCCTATTAGAAAATTTAGATAGAAACCAACCCTATTAAGTATGAGGAAACAGGGGTCAAAGTAGTTGAAGTGATGGATCAAGATTTGAATAGCTCAAACATGTCAATCATAAGGAGTACACTCTTTTCAAACTCTATGACTGTCTTTTGGTGTCTTATTTTAATTGTTGACAAAACTGCATTTGCAGTTATTCTAATCAAGCTTCACAGAATATTCTCAACTACCCTAAAAAACGACTGGAAGAAATGACTGCTTCAGTAGAATTCACTTTCAATACCATTGCCATGCAGAAGGCCCCCAAATCCACCACACCACACTAGAAAATTGATACCACAGTACCATAAGTGTGCAGAATAATGCCTATTGATTTATTCAGGAAGCAATGGAAAAGGAAGTATCAGTAACATCATATATATGTATGTTCTTTTTCTGACAAAAAAGAATAAGTATGATGAAAAGCATGGTTAATGTTTTCCAGATTTGATGCTATATATATTTTCCTCCAAAGATAAATATGAAAAATTGCGTCCATCTGTTCATACATCCAGCCAAAAAAGTGCATACCTGTGTACTTAAATTGTCCTAAAGTAATGCATGTCAATATTAGGAAAGTGCTCAAAACTTTAGGGGAAGATTGCCTGATATTAAACACTTGCTGGATGAAATCTTAAACCAAGAATCTGTTTGTCCCTTGATGATACAGTCTTATTTTATTTGCTTATGCCCGTCCAAGTGGTCCAGAAGGAAATGCCCTCAACTCCTTTGATTAATGGGTGGCAAACTTCAGTCTGCATGAGAATCAATTGTAGAACATATATATTATATATATATACAAAAGATATAATATATAATAAAATATGCTATATATAGTATATTTTATTGTGGACCATATATATATATATATATATATATATATATATATATATATATAAGCTCTGGAGATGGAGATGGAGATATATATCTCAATCTCCAGAGATTATGATTCAGTAGATCTGCAGGGAGATGGGGATTACAAAAGTCTAGTCTAGTTTTCATATTATTACAGGTGAAACTAAAAGTTGATCTGCAAGTATTTTGAGGATCATTACTCTAGATTTTAAATCATTTTTGCTAACCTGAGAAGGCATATTGCATATTGGGTTGTGATTAGACTTTTTTTCTGAGGCCTGATAAATTGTCATACATTTGAACCAAGTACGGAAACAACATCTGTACAGAGATATCAGGTACAGCCAGTATACAGTAACGGGGTAAAGGAAAAATCTTAGGCACTAAACTGCCTGCGTTTGAGTCCTAACTTCACTACAAATTAGTTGCACATCTCTGGGAAAATTAGTCTCCTTGTACCCCATGTTTCTCCTAGGCACACGAGAGCTAATAATATTAGTTGCCTTACCAGATTGTTTTGCTGATTAAATGAATTGAAACAGAAAAAGAAAAAAGGGAGGGAGAATGTGCACATAGAAAAGTGTCTGTAGAAAAATATGACTTTATAATTGTATAAAGTCATATTAATGTATATGCAGAAACAGACACAATTGAGTGACAAATACAAGCAGAAGTATTATAAAACTTTAGTTGATTTGAGTGTTTGAGGGGAATGGATTGATTCAAGAAGGAAGGGAGTAAGACGCCTTCAGAAAACTATAGTAGGCTTTCAATGACCTGAGAAGGTAATAGAATATAGCAGTCAGAGTCTCTGACCAGAGTCATCAAAGATTCATTTTATGCAAGTTGAGTATCATGATTCTTCTCTGTTTTCTCTTTGGACATCCATTGGCAGACATCTGTGTTTTAGAGAGTATATTCATGGAGGGCATTCCTTGAATATCTGGCCATTATTCTCTTGTGGACCTTGTCTTGTGGAGAGTTGAAGTAATTGAGAGATGGAGCAATATGTGTTTGTACTTTTTATAGGCTGTGATCCCGATTCTGACATCCACCTCTGGTCATATCACACAGTAGAGGAAAGGGATTATGAGCCCAGGCTCAATATAGACGTGTTTCTCCTAGCCGAGGAGAATTCTTCTTCTATGATAACATAGGGATATACTTTGAAAAATGCATTGGCAGATGCAAAAGGATTTGTACTTAAAAAGGAGAAAATATATTGTTTTTAAACACATTTCACTAAAAGAATACATATTATAAAGTAAAATTTTTAAAAATGTGCTGCAGTACATCCAAAATCAGGGGCGGAGGATCCCCGATGGTAGAAAGGAATGGCAGAAAATCTCAAGTATCCAAAGTCTTTGGAAACAAACTGAAACTGTACATTCTCCCAACATAGGGCTACATAAAAATAGCAAAGAGCTGGACGATAATTACAGTATCCTGCCCTTTTTTTTTTTTTTTTTTTGCTTAAAAAAAGATAAGCCATATCTTCCATTGGAATTTTCTGTGCAATGTCGTTTCAAGTATTCCAATTTTATATAAAGAGTTAAGAACAATGAATTGAAGTTTAGAGAGGGAACGTATACTGTGGGCATGGATTTTAATACAATACTGGCCAGTGCTCTTGTTATTATAATTCAACGATAGGTATGTGAAGTGTTAGAATGTCTTCAATTCTCCAAATTTGTAAAATGTCAATTATGAATTATCTGTAATTATGAATGCCGATTATAGATACTACAATTATATGTACTATGAATGTCTATTTAATATTGATGAAGGCCAGCTATATAATTTACAGGCCCAGTGTAAAATGAAAATACAGGGCCCCTTATTCAAAAAGCAGGGGCAAGTGTCATCAAAGGTGCTAAAGTACAAAGCTTTTTCCTTTCAGTCGCTCTTTGTTCGGCCTGTCACGGTATTTTTCATTTTTTGTCTAATGTCACTCTAATTAAGAAAAAATAAAATAAAATTGTAAGTATCAAAATGAAAAAAAAATGTGCTGCAGTAGTAAAAATAAAATAACTCCTTGCTTAGTACTCTAAGAGATTATAATTGATAACACTTTGAGTGTGTCAGGCATTTTCAGAAAAAAAATTCACTATATATCCATCTATGAGAATGATACTGGATATTTGATTTGTATCTCATTTGGTTTGCAAAACATGGTATCATGACCAGGTTCCTCTGTCTTTAAAATTAGTCAAAGACCTGATTTGTATTGATGTGGTGTAATGGATATGGAAGTCTTCTGCTTTTGAGAAAGTAGATTGTCATTCTTCTCCATTATAAATAATGATTTGTATATAAAATTGTTTTCTAGAGAGACAGTTCCAATTTGCAAATCAAGTACAGTGCAAGAGAACATTCATTTTCCTGTAACCTTGTTAACACTGAGTATGAATAATTTTTTTAAAATTTTAAAATTAACTAGTTAGTTCAATAAAAGGACTCATTTTTACAATTTATTTTTCTGAATTTATCATTCACCAGTAAAGTAAACTTAGTTTCAGCCAGTTGAGGATGTAGAATTTGGAAATGAAAATTTAGTGCCAACTGTATGATCTGCCTTCCGTTCTTGACTTCTCTCCCTGCTGGCTGGGCTTAAAAATGAGCCTGTCACCATCTGTCTCTGTCTGCCCCATTTCTGTTCCTCAGAGTCATGCATGGGTGCAATCACGCAGACACCCCTTGATTCCACACATAATCAAGAGGAAAATTTAAAACCCCAGGAAAAAAGCTTTTCACAGAACAAGAATTGCATCCTCGATCTTTACATGCTAGAAACAGCCTTCAATTTTCTCCATGGAGATCTGTTTTATGTGTTATTTTGGTTTGCTTCTAACCCTGTTTTCTACTGCAAAAAGGCAATTTCTATTACTGGACTCTTGATTCGATGTGCAGTTAAATGCTACAGCACAGCTGAGTTTCAATATTTCACAGTGGATGGGGAAAGTATTAACAAAGTTTGTGTTTCCCTCCACATATAATAACCACTAATTCACCGGAGTTAGGGGTTTCAGTGGTCTGACTCTGTACTTCCCTAACAGCATATTTTCTACCTTTTTCATCAAGATTTCACCCAAATATAGTATTTTTTAGAAAACCCTCTGGTTTGCCTATTTGACAGAATGTCAATCTCAGTCATTTAACTCAAGTGCTTCAAACCTCTGACAACCCCAGACAGAGGAAGGCCAAAAAAACTCAAGGACAACAGTCAATCCTTGGTTTACTCTTCTTACAGAGCTTCACATTTCACCCTACAGCTGCCTAGTACCATTATCTGTTCTCTGTGTCAGCTAATTCCTACCCACAAAAAAATCATTTAGAAGAGCCAGTAAAATCCAACTTATACTCGAAATTTGACTTGAAGATGGTAGCGGAAGGAATTCAGCTTCCGAAAGCTATCAGGGTTCCTTCCTGGTCAAGGAGGTTCATTTTGTATGTTCCCAAGTATGGGTGGATACCAAGTGACCTTAAACATCATCATACAGGCTGGGCACAGTGGCTCACACCTTTAATCCCAGCACTTTGGGAGGCCGAGGCAGGCGGATTGCCTGAGGTCAGGAGTTCGAGACCAGCCTGGCCAACATGGTGAAACCCCGTCTCTACTAAAAATACAAAAATTAGCCAGGTGTGATGGTGGGTGCCTGTACTCCTAGCTACTCAGGAGGCTGAGGCAGGAGAATCGCTGGAACCTGGGAGGTGGAGGATGCAGTGAGCTGAGATTGCACCACTACATTCTGATGATGCAATTCAGTGAGAGTAAGTGTCAGTGGAGGGCCAGGACCAGAGTGTGAACCCCAAAATGTGAGCCTCAAATGAACTGGATGGATGGAGAAGCTAGTGTCATTCCTACAGGAAGCTGTTTGGTTGTTTTTGTTGTGGTTTTTGTTCTGTTATTTTCTCAATGACTTCTCCACAGGGGTCTCTATACCCCAAAACTACACTGTAAATTCCTCAAGGGCACTTTGCAGTCTGACAGATCTGAATTGTAAGCCAGGTTCACCAATTACTGTGTGATATCAGCAAACTTATTTGATTTTTTTAATCTTAGTTTTCCCATGTGTTAAAAAAAGAAAAACATATCCTAAGGTTGTTGTGGGGATTACATATGTGCATATGTACAAATGCCTGCAACACTGCTTAGAGCATGGTAAACATGAAGATATGGTAGCTATTTTAAAATATATTTCTTATGAACCTCCATGGCATTAAAATTGGGTTGGCCACAGGATCAGCATTTTAAAAGCATTTTTGGGTTTGAATTGAGCTAGAGCAGAGCATTTTAATATATCTTATTGATTTGTTTATCCTTTCAAATATTCCAGCCTTCAATTTAGAGAATTTGTTTGAAATATAAAAACAGATGATAGGAGAAAGGAAAACAAGCCATATTATTTTGGCACACAGTAGGCACTAAATAAATACTTGTTGAGTGGATGAACATATGTGTATACTCCAAGCCACTCAATTCAGTGGAGGAAATTACGTATTTCAATACGAGGCCTCAAGTGTGGTACAGAGGGAGAATGTAGTGATAGAGGTTTCAAGTTACTGTATATGCGTTAGAAGTTTTACACAGCTAAATGCAAAACATCGAATAAACTATAAATTTGCTTTGCTGAAAAATTAATATCCCAAAAGGAGAGCCTTAAACAAGGTTCTGTCTCTGTCTGACAAAAAAGAAGTGGTTTATATATTGGAAGCCAAGGTATCTTAGAAAGCAGAGACCATGATGCCCAAAATTTACGATAGGTGAATAAACAGGACATGGACCTGAGGTATTTAGATGTTGAAAATTCAGAGAAAAAGTATACCAGATTTCAGAATATGAGTTTTTTTGTTTTGTTTTGTTTTGTTTTTTAACTGGGTCTCACTCTGTCACCCAGACTGGAATGCAGTATTGTGATCTCGGCTCACTGCAACCTCGCAACCTCTGCCTCTCAGGCTTAAGTAATCTCACCTTAGCCTCCTGAGTAACTGGACCACAGGCTTGTGCCACTGCACCCAGATAATTGTTTTTGTATTTTTAGTAGAGACGGGGTTTCCCCATGTTGCCTAGGCTGGTCTCAAGTGATCCACCTACCCCTACCTCCCAAAGTGCTGGGATTAGAGGTGAGCCGCTGCTCTTGGCTAAGAATGAGTTTTTAAATGAAGAGGTGATTCCATCTTGCAGGGGAGATATCAGCAATGAAGTTTGAGATCACAGCAATGAAGTTTGAGAGCTATGAACAGTGGTAAGCTCCACTTAACCTAAGCAAAGGATGTAGTTGCTTTGTCTAGAAAGGGAAGATGGCCTAGAAAGGGAAGCTGCTACTTGGGAATGACATGTGAATTCTCTTTTATCTCTCATCTAGTAGCCTAACTTTTAAGAGTTGTCTGTATTTCCTGACATTGGACTTACTTGTTTTTTTTTAATTTTAATGTATTATATTAATTTTTGTGGATACATAGTTGATGTGTATACTATGGAGTACATGAGATTTTTGATACAAGCATGCAATGCATACTAATCACATCATGTAAAATGGGATATCCATCCCTGAATTTAGTTATACTCTTTTAATTATTTTAAAATATACAATTATATTATTATTGATTATAGTTATCCTTGATTTACTTCTTAGTATGCTCTGGTCTGGCTTCTACTATCACTGCATTGGCACTGTCTCACTTACAGACATGAATCTTAAGGACATCTTCCTGTTCTCACCTTACTTCCTCTTGCTGTAGTATTTTAAATTGTCCCCTGCTTTCTCCACACTCTTCTATGCTAATTCTTGCCCTCTCTAACAAATCTGAAAATGTTTGTATTCCTAGGGCCGGGCGCCGTCGCTCACGCTTCTAATCCCGGCACTTTGGGAGGCCTGGGGGCGCAGATCACAAGGTCAGGAGTTCGAGACCAGCCTGGCCAATATGGTGAAACCCCATCTCTTCTAAAAATACAAAAATTAGCCAGGCGTGGTGGTGGGCGCCTGTAGTCCCAGCTACTTGGGAGGCTGAGGCAGGAGAATCACTTGAACCTGGGAGGCGGAGGTTGTAGTGAGCTGAGATCGTGCCACCGCACTCCAGCCTGGGCAACAGAGCAAGACTCCGTCTCAAAAAAATTAATAAATAAATAAATTAATTAAAAAGTTTGTATTTCTCAAGCATTGCCCTGTCCTAGCCTTCTTTCTATTTTATATTTTCTCTCATAACCAACATTTCACATCAAGCTTGACGTGTCAACTTTTATATATCCCAATATCAATATTGATCTGCCTCTTAAAGTGAGGTTTGAAGCTCAGATTTCTCCTTGAAGCTGCTTGCTTGGCAGCTGCATTCAAATTCATCTCAAATTCAATAGGTACAAAAGTAAACTTCTGGCTGGGCATGATGGCTTGCACCTGTAATCCCAGCACTTTGTGAGGCCCATGTGGGCGGGTCACCTGAGGTCAGGAGTTCAAGGCCAGCCTGGCCAACATGATGAAACTCCATCTCTACTAAAAATAAAAAAACTAGCTGTGCATGGTGGCAGGTGCCTATAATCCCAGCTACCCAGAAGGCTGACACAGGAGACTCTCTTTAACCCGAGAGGTGGAGGTTGCAGTGAGACAAGATTGCACCATTGCACTCCAGCCTGGGTGACAGAGCGAGACTCTGTCTCAAAACAAAAACAAAAACAACACAAAAAACAACTTCCAATGATCTTTTTTTATGGTGGAAGCGTGTATTTTTCTGTGTTCACAAACATTTTCTCAGTTATGCAAACTAGAAACATCTCAGTTACGCTTGCCCGTTCATAGTGATTATCACTACATACTGCTGGCTTTCCCTCCTAAATGTGTCTTAAATATTACTAACTCTCCCGTGTCACCAACCGCCCTATTCCCAAAACCATCATTAACCACCTGAACTAGCGCAAGAGCCTCCGACCTTCATTCTCCTCCTTGTCTTGGCTCTCCTGGAAATGATTTTCATGCTGCAGGCCAAGGATCTATGTAAAATAGAATTTGGAGATAATTGCTTCTCAGCTAAAAACCTGCAGTGGCTTCCCATTGCAAACAACCTGGTGGCTGAGATTCTTAGCAGAACCGGAAGGCCTGGCAGGGTGCAGGCCCTCCCTATCTCTCTTGCCTCATCTGCCACGACTTTCTGCTTTGCTCCTCAAGCCTCCCTCACAATAATGTTCCATCAGCAATTTTGTCATTGTTATTCTGTTTTAGTTTAATTTTTATTTTCATAATAGTTATTCATATACATG
The DNA here is from genome assembly GCF_028878055.3 of Symphalangus syndactylus. NCBI lineage: Eukaryota > Metazoa > Chordata > Mammalia > Primates > Hylobatidae > Symphalangus > Symphalangus syndactylus. Next base: position 89,941,699 of record NC_072440.2, read on the forward strand.
GTTTTCTAAACCTGTGGTTTTACCAGTCAACTCCATAATTCTAAGTGACATGCATATATTGTTACTATTTATTTTTAAAGAAACTTTCATTGCATTTATATGGTTGAAAATAAATAAGTATCCCTCATACATTGCTCTACACACAGGCTTCTCATTTTTCCATCCTAAAATATGATTTTATCACAGGTTTGAGTTAAATTAATTTTAGCATTTTTATTATTTGCCTATGAAATAGTATTTGTGGCTGAGCCATGTAGTATAGTAAGATTATATATTTTTATGACTTTTTTGTCTTTCCTAGAGTCAATAATTCCTTTATCTTTTAATTTACCTTTTTTATTATACTTACCATTAATTCATCCTCAAGATTTCAGGCAACAATATATATTTCCTCTTGGCATATTTAAAGACACCAAGGAATTTCTCAATTTAGATTTGTTAAATTTAATGAATTAGTTTATCTCAGAGAAGTTTTCCATCTTCCTGCTCCAGTCTGACGAGTTGTTCTTTAGATTTGCTGTCCAGTTCTTGTCCTGAGATCTGCCTTCACCATCATCTTTGGATTTTATGACCCTATCTTTTGGGATGAATTTCCTTTTCCATATGTCCATCTGTCTTCATTACCCATCATTTTGTTTTGCTTTGTAGTATTTTCCTGAGAAAGAGATTTAATAACATTTTTGACAGTGTCTGTGATAAACCATGGCCCATTTCAGAAATTAGGTTCACTGAAGGATTAATTGTAGTGTTTGGTCTTTTGGTAAGAGAGTTTGGGAAAGTTTGAAGGAATTGGGTTCTGTTCTCAGTTGGATGCTGTCAGGAAGTAGGGGCGATTACATGGGGCATCTTAATCATTCCTTTCTAGAAGGCGGGAGAAATGAAGCCTTGCTAACGTTCTGATTGGTTACAAAAGCAGCACTTACTCCTATTGGTTAGGAAAGGGCTATTTGGGTACTTTTGTGATTTAGACAATGTTCTTGTTTCTGTCTGTGCTCATCAGGATTATGGAGTACCTTATTTTGCCTTGTTCCATCATGGACACAGAGTGCCCTTGTCTGATATTAATTTTCTGTGAAACTGTGTGTGTTGGACAGGAGAACAAGAGGCCCGCACAGCCGTGAGCATTAGGTCAGTTCCCAGCAATACTGAGGCCCAGCTGAGAATGCCCGGCCGGCTCTCACTGTCGGGCACTGCCTTTCTTTTCCTTACCTTTAGTTTCTTGGCTCACCTTTTATGGAATTTATATGATTCACTTGTTGAACAAAGTGGCTAACCCTTTGATGATCTTTTTGCTTAGTTTCATATTATCTTCTCTATTTTCCATCTTTGTCTTTTTCTGTTTTCTTCCTGGGAGATTTCCTAAATTTAACTTGCATCTTTTCCAGTAAATTTAATCTTCAAGAGTTTTTTTGTGGTTCTCCAGACCTTTCTCTTCATAGCATTCTGTTCTTGTTCATGCATCGAATACCTTATTTTATTGCTGTGAAGATAGGACAAAGTAGAGATGTTTGTGGCTTGTTTTTATTTGTTTTTGTTTTATCTTAGGTTTTTATCTCTCTGCATTGTCTTTTCTCATATATTCTTATATATCCTTTTCTCTGTTAATCTATTCTCCCCCTTCCAATGATTCTTGACTCTCCTTTCATATTTATAGCAAAACCCCGAGGAAGTCTGTGTGCATGAGTGTTTTTCTTTTTTCATGTTCGTGAGGTCATTGTAGGGTGAGGTGGTTGGATTACTTCTTTGGAGAACACACAGCCATTACTATGTGTAATTCTATTCACTTGCTAAGTTAGTTTTTATTTTTTCAGAAACTGGACATCCTATCTAAGATTATAAACCTTGCTGCCATGGATAAAGGAGAAGAAAGTTGGGTAAGGAAGTTTGAGGTTTCAAACTCATTCTTTAAGGTTTTGGTTATTCCACCTTTTCAACATAGCACCCCTGCCCTGAGCTGACCTGATGTTCAAAATTCAGAGTTACATGTCATTAAAGGAGAGGGGCAACTCCCAGTTTGACTTGGTCAGTGAGATAGGATTGTATCTTAGAGACTCTAACTTTTCCTAAAGCCTTTCAGTCCATTTTGTGTAGCCTCACTTGGAACTCATTTTTAGAAATTATTGAACCTCTAATATGTGTTTTTCTCTCGGGGTTTCCTGCCATATATTCACATTTTCATGATTCTTGTTAGTCTCATTACTAGCTTATGTATTTATCCTCTGAGTCTGTTAAGTGAGTCAACACTTGCTCATCTGTTCTCTACCATGTCATTTTGTTGTTGTTGCTGTTCCCTAATTTTCCTTTTGCTTTGTCACTGAGGATTTAGGAGTCACTAAAAGTAATCGAATGAGTTCAAATCTTCACATTTAACTGGAAGTCTCAGTTCATACTTCAGACATAAGGATAAATTAAATTTTGAAAGATGACCATGGCATGGATACTGAGCTAGAATCTAGAATCAGATATTAAAAAGAAAATGTTTCAGTGATTAGAAAGGGAAGTACCATATGGTTTTATTAAGAATAAGCCATATTGGCTGGGCGTGGTGGCTCACACCTATAATCCCAGCACTTTGGGAGGCCGTGGAGGGTGGATCACCTGAGGTCAGGAGTTTGTGACCAGCCCTGGCCAACATGGTGAAACCCCATCTCTACTAAAAATTAAAAAAAAGAAAAAAAATTAGCCAGGTGTGGTGGCAGGTGCCTGTAATCCCAGCTACTCGGGAGGCTGAGGCAGACGGATCATGAGGTGAGGAGATTGAGACCATCCCGGCTAACATGATGAAACCCTGTCTCTACTAAAAAATCAAAAAAAAAAAAAAAAAAAATCAGCCAGGCATGGTGGCGGGCACCTGTAGTCCCAGCTACTCAGGAGGCTGAGGCAGGAGAATGGCATGAACCTGGGAGGCGGAGCTTGCAGTGAGCCGAGATCGCGCCTCTGCACTGCACTCCAGCCTGGGCGACAGAGCGAGACTCTGCCTCAAATTTATCCTAATTTCCTATGTTAATAAGTTAACTAACCTGGCAGATCAATGAAATGCATTAGGTAGAGTAAAATAAATCATAGAATGGGTATTTGAAGATATTCTTATTGACATAATGTTGGGAAATAGTATTTGTGGTGAATAGGATTAAGGACTTTGGATTTTATACATAACATAGGGTTACATCATAGTTCTGCCAACTGTGTGACCTTGGATGAATTACTTAACCTTTTAGCACAAGTTTATTCTTCTGTAAAAATGAGATTAATCATTTATTTTAAAATGAAGATTAAATGTTTATTAAGGTAGTTGAACATTTTAAATAGAGTAATATATATATGATGCTGTGGCAGACTGTCAGCAGCTCAGCCTCATATCTGCCCTCATCTTTATTTTCCATTGCATCACAGTGGAGAAGCTTGGGCTACATTTCCCCAAATCTTTTTCCAGTATGCTTTTATATGAGATTCTCGTCCACAGTTACGCCACCCTGAACACACCTGATCTCCTCTGATCTTGGAAGCTAAGCAGGTTGGGTCTGGTTAGTGTTTGGATGGGAGAGTACCTGGGAATACCAGGTGCTGTAGGCAAAAATTAAAAAAAAAAAAAAGGTAAGTAAATAAGTGAGAGTCTGCCAATGAGAAACAATGATCTGAGATTTCAATGCAGATGTAAAGGCAGCTGCAGGCAAAGTTGTAAACAAAAGACAGATGCAAGATACAGGGTCCCATTCTGGTCAGCTCCATCAAACCACTCACTTTAGTCCTGCATCCAATAGAGATCAATAACCACAGCCTCCTTGGACAAGCTCCTTTGAATTCCGTGCCCCCTACTACAGGCAACTGAGAGCATCTTCTAGGAATTGACCTGTGGCTGCCTGGGCTTTCAGATGTTGTGAAGTCTTATAGTAGCTTCTCTGACCTTCACTCATTCATCTCTTCCAACATTTCTGTAACTCCTAGAACGATGTATTAAAATTATTTCCATCCGTTAATACTGATATACATGTGGATGGTGTATCCCCATGATATACATGTGGGAAAAAAAATTCATCATGAGTTGACCACTGTTAAGGCTGCATATATGGGGGTTTATTTTGCTATTCTGTCTACTTCTACGTGTGTTAAAAAGCAACAAGATGAGTTAAAATATATTTTCATATAAACAAACACAAAACTCTTTCTTCCTTGGAATATAGAATTAATTCTGTTTTCCCAACAGTTATAAATGCTAAGCACAGGGCCCAGCAGAAGGCAGTGCCCCAGCCTGTCATCAATAGAAGTAGATTTTTTTTCAAAGTGTTATATAATTTTATATATGATTGGATTATTCTAACAAAGATATATGTATTGAAAAGCACATTTGGGTCCGGAAGTGGTTCTGGTGGTATTTGCCTAGTCATTATCTTTGGCCTTCATACTATCCCATAATCAGATTACCTAAAGGTGTATAGTAGCTGCAAGATGCAAGACAATATCATGATATACTAAAGCAATGGTACAAATCTTTAAAAAATATTAAGCTTATTGGAGTGTAAATGTGACACAGAACTTGAGCCAAAAAAAAAAGGAAGATGATGGAATCCATAGATTATAAGTATTCTATCTTGGCTCAATTGTAGAACATTTTAATAAAGATTTTTAAAGTTTATTAGTATTTTAATAAGCCTATCATCCTTCTTTGTGTTTGCCCTGGATGTGTGCCTTATTTGAGCAAGTGACCTTGTATTATCGAGCTCCTGCATTTCCCACAGCACTTAGCACAGAGCCAACCGTGTAAAATATCCTCACAAAGACTTATTAAATTAATTTCTTAAATCCCTTCTGGACTGCCCATTTGCCTTCATTAATTACGTTAGACCTAGAGGAGATGACCTCTACTTGCTGCCATGGTTGAATTACATCTTACACTTGTAGATTCATTGAACAATACAATTTTTCAGGGGAAGAGATAAAGTATAGAGTTAGAACATATTCATTTCATGGATGAGGATATGAACGTTCTCATATTTCATGTGATTGTGCCACCTCCCTCCCCGAAACCCATATATTCACATTTGTTCTCTCAGATACTTTCTCTCTTACAATCACTTCTTGCTGCAAAATAACAAATTTGGAGTGAGAATGGAGATGTGCCTTCCCTTGTGTCTTTTCAGCTGGTAAACCACAAATAAATATCAGAGTCTTAACTATTATAATTCAAAATACAAATATGCCATGTCAAACTGTTTTTTAAATGATAGATTTTCATTTTTTAATTACAGCAAGTATTTCTTTTGAGATTCAAGAGATTTTAAGCTTTATGAGCATTAATACCTTTGTGATTGTGATTTGTTTGCCCCTAATTAAAAGAATCAGGAGTATAGTTGGGAAAGAATACTGATGCACCAGGAAAATTTATGAAGAATGCAGCTACTTATTTTCTCCTTTTGTTTCAATGATCAAAAATCTAGCACATGGCAGAAATGAGGCAAATCTGCTATGACAGGGATAATTGTGGCTGTGTCTTCTGTTCCATCATTCATTAACAACAGGATAAATATGAATCCTGGATTTTGCTAATCTGATGGTCTTGGCTCTGTTTTTGATAAACAGTATAAATTATTTCCAGAAGAGCTGTGGAGAAAAATGCGAGATATTATTGCAGAACCCAACACTCTCATAAAACTTACAAAACTTCTGCATGTGGCCCAGGAGACACTAACTACCCATGTGTCTTCATGAGCCCAGGGGAAGACATCAGACAGGCTCTCTCCCTCACCATGTCCTCACGCTTAGTTCTCTTTGCACCTGGATGAAAGGGAGACTGCCAGCATTTCTTCAGCAGGCTTCTGGCTGTCAAAACAAATGCAAGCCTCCTGGGGATATTCACCCTTGCTTGCTGAGGCGAACACACTGTGTTAAGCATTTTACATATGTTATCCTCATACATCCTTACAGAGCCTTTGAGTAGGGGCTTCATTAAGCAAATGATAAAAGTGAATCTCAGGGAGGGTTTGATTTTTAATAACGTATATCTTTTAAATGAAAAGGTTGGGATTGGAGCCCCTGTTTCTCAGTACCAAAGTGGGCACTGCGATATCCTGCTTCCCAGAGCTGCTCTGTGGGGGACATTAGTTCTGAAACCCTCCTGATTCCATTACTTTCCTTTGATGCCTGTCTTAGTCAGTTCAGGCTGCCAAAACAAAATACTATCAACTGGGTGGTTTAAGCAACAGAAATTTATTTCTCATCGTTCTGGTGGCTGGGTAGTCCAAGATCAGTGTGCCAGCATGGTCCATCTTTGGTGAGGGCCCTCTTCTGTATGGGATGGCCATTTTCTTGCGATGTCCTTCCTCACGTGGTGGAGAGTAGAGAAAGGAATCCTTTGTGTCTCTTCTTAAAACGTCATTAATTCCATTCATGAGGGCTCCACCCTTATGTCCTAATCACTTCCTTTGGGAAGCCCTGCCTCCTAATACCATGGCACTGGAGATTAGGCTGTCTCAGGAATTTTGGCAGAACACAAACGTTCAGTCCCTAACAATGCCTGAAATTAAAGGTGAGTAATTTAAGTTTTCTAAGTGATGAAAAGAAAGTTTTTCTAGCCCACTGTGCGCTGAGAATGCTGTTGTTACATGGCAATGTGGACATGTAATTAAAATATTATTAATACTAGAATGTAAGCTCCCTGGAGGCAGGGTTATTTGTCTGTTTAGTTCCACATTGTATCTCAAGTTCCTGGAACAGTTGCCTGACAAAACAAGGTGCTCAACAAATAGCTGTTGAATGAATAGATCTTCCGGGTTGAAGTCACCTCAGTGCCAGCTTTGGACTGCCCACCATTATTTTTGTTTTGTTGCAGAAGAGAAAGATCACATTTTGGAGAAATAAATGAACCTTTTAGAATTCGCTGAGAAAAAAAAAATATAGAAGTTTCTGCAGACCACAACTAAATAGATACAAAGTCTCTAGCTACTCTTTCAGAGTAGTTCCTCACTCCTTATAAACTATAGGCATTTCTGCTTCCAATCCACTAAGTTTTAGTCCATTAATAAAACCCCTATCAGTAGTGGTTGGTGCACTCATGGCAGGAGGAAAATGATGTCTTGGTATAAACAACCAGAATGGTAACTCTGCCCCAAACACAACTTGTTTCATAGAGATTGTTTATTTGTTTGTTCCTAATTAATCTTTCTCTAGTAAGGATGAAATGTAGAGAGATACCTGACTTCCACATGATTCCAGTAACTGCTTGGCTTGTATATATGTATTTAAAATAAAGAGAACAAATGAAAAAATGATAAAGAAAAAGCATAAGGGGAGAGGAACAAGGGCTACGGAAGTATAACAAAAAAGAAAAGCTACAGAAGATCGAGAGGATCTAAATTGAAGGATGTGAATGGGAATTTCATTATACTTTAAAGGAGATGAGTGCTGCAAGTTGACTATTAGGATATGATTAAAAAATACTTTGTTGAGAAAAACAATGTTAGGCCTGGCATGGTGGCTCATGCCTACAATCCCAGCACTTTGAGAGGCAGAGATGGGTGAATTGCTTGAACTCAGGAGTTCGAGACCAGCTTGGGCAACATGTCAGAGACCTCATTTCTGTTAAAAATACAAAAAAATAGCCGGGCGGGTGTTGTGCACCTGTGGTCTCAGCTACTCCAGAGGTTAAGGCGGGAGGATTCCCTCAGCCCAGGCGGTGGAGGCTGCAGTGTGCCTAGATCACGCCACTACATTCCAGCCTGGGCGACAAAGCAAGAAGACTCTGTTTTGAAAAAAAAAAAAAAAAGTACAAAGTAAAAACAATGTTGTAGATTCATGAGTTAGAATACCTTTTTAAAAAATTTTTACACTAATCTATATCTGAACTGCAAACTACTATCATTGGATCATAGTTGACCTCTTGCAGTTATAGTGAATAAAAGGAAGTAAGCCAAAGCAAGTATCAGGATCTTAAATCTTTCAACTCTCTCCCCGATTTGTATTTTTCACAGTGATCCCTATTTACTCATGTGGAAAAAAGAGAGTATCACTCATGGCATAGTACAACTGCAGCAAAGGGAAGATTACAGATTTTCTTTCTAACTATAGCATCCAGGCTTTGCAATAAAATAGTAGTTTGATCATTTATATAATCATTACTTTTAAGGGAGCAATTCAATCCCCAATTAAAGAGCTGAAGTACGTAAACAGATATGATGCTCTCTTTGCACTCTTATTGAGAAGTTACTTTTTAATTGCTTTGCTTATAATTTCAACTTCAAAGCCAGTAATAGCTTTCGAATTAATAGCTCATAGCCCATTTGATACATTGATATTTAATTAATGAGTTCATAACTCTAGTGGCACATTGCCTTTCTGACAGCTCCTCCAGGTTGTTAGTTTCCATATTGCTATCTGTTGTCTGCTAACATTCTTAGAGAGGTCATTTTGCCTGTGTTATCCTTTCAACTGGATGGTGAAAAAGAATGGGCTCAATCAGAAAGAAAGGTGCCCCTTCTCCTTTCCTGCTCAGTAGATAACTAGCTTTGTTAGACCTCTGGGTATAGTTCAAATTTCATATTGTTTTAACTTTCTAGTTGTAGAGTTTGTCTACACTGATGTCATCTACAACCCACTAACTTAATAACTGTCACATCTATAGGGTTTGGAGATGGGGAGGTGGATGAATGAGGCCATATCTCTGTGCTTTTCTCTCCAGAAGCCTTTTCAGATTATGCCATAGCCCACAATGTTCTTCCTTCCCATGACTCTACTAGTTACTTGGCAAGAGGTGGAAAACTGTGGTTTTTGAGCTAAGGATGTGTTTTACGTTTTTTTAAAGGAAAACCAAAAAGAAAAGGAGGAGGAGGAAAGGGAAATTTCAAGACGTTTGCAGAAACAAACAAACAAACAAAAAAACAACTTACTGACCCCTGAAGGATAAGTAACCCTGTGTTAAGCTTCTGTAATTGAAATCCTGTCACTGGGGACAACTTGGCCAATTTTCTTCTCTAACTCACAGAACATGTTTTCTGTAAGTGTTGATGACAATGACGAGGCCACTCTATAAGAAGCCACCTCTACTAATAGGATATTCCTGTTAGAGAAGCAGGCAGCCACTCTCAGTTTGACTTGGGATTCATTATTCCTTCTTTTAGGTGAATTGGTGCCACTCAGCATTATGCCCTCTTACAGGGTTTCTGAATCTAAAACAAAACAAAAATCTCTCTCACACTGGGACTCCCTCTTCAAAATGCCTGCCCTCCCCAGATGTCCTCAGTTAGGATGCCTGGCATTGAGTCTGTCATTTGAAATCCACTTTGTTGAACTTAGTTCTGGCCTTTCAGAGGACTCTTCCAGGGGCAGTGACTCTGGGAACATTCACAAACAGGGACAAAGTGTTCCCATGTCACCCACCAGGGGTTTGTGGGTAGTCACTGAAACCCAGGCCAGAGAGAGGATGACACAGGAGAAGGACTGAGAACGCCAGAAGGACCACACCTTAGCCTGTATCAGCCAGTTCTCCTTACTGAGGACTAATTTATCCAGACTTCTTTTTTTTTTTTCCTCTCTCTCTTTTGAGATGGAGTTTCGCTCTTGTTACCCAGGCTGGAGTGCAATGGCGTGATCTTGGCTCACTGCAACCTCTGCCTCCTGGGGTCAAGTGATTCTCCTGCCTCAGCCTCCCGAGTAGCTGGGGTTACAGGCATGTGCCGCCACGCCCGGCTAATTTTGTATTTTTAGTAGAGACGGGGGTTTCTCCATGTTGGTCAGGCTTGTCTTGAACTCTCGACCTCACATGATCCACCTGCCTCGGCCTCCCAAAGTGCTACGATTACAGGCGTGAGCCACTGTGCCCCGCCTATCCAGACCTTTTTAGGAAGAAGTCTTCACAAGATAAAGGGGAGAAGAATACTGCAGGAGTAGAGGACAGGAAGAAAACATAAATATGTCTACTTCAGTGTTTAGCTGAAGGCTGGCCCTACCTTTACTTTATAGATTGCCATAAAGTTAGAAGTAATTAATGATAATTGAAATAACTGTGAGTTATTAGTAATATTTGGATTATTAAGATAAAGATAATTATAATAGAATTAGGTACTACAAATAGTGATTGCATTCATGATTTTAATTTTAATGATTGCTTTAAAAAGTGTGCTAGAAATTGATTTTCTATAAATGGGTTAATAATAATAATGGTAATAATTACAGCTACCACTTATTGAGTGCTTCCCATGCATCAGGAACTGTGTTGTGTTCTTCATATGCATTATCTTAACTCATTAAAAATATTTTGACAATGTGGATTAATGAGAAAAAGGACCCTCCCTGAGTTTTGAGGGGGTATGCCAAGAAAGTTACCAGAGGAGAGAATTAGCTGAAGAAATATTTTATTAGAATTCTAGGTATGGGCCTGGTGTGGAGGCTCACACCTGTAATCCCAACACTTTGAGAGGCCGAGGTCGGTGGATCACCTGAGATTAGGAGTTTGAGACCAGCCTAGCCAACACAGCGAAACCCCGCCTCTACCAAAAATACAAAAATTAGCTGGGCATGGTGGTGGGCACCTGTAATCCCAGCTGCTTGGGAGGGTGAGGCAGGAGAATCACCTGAACCCGGGAGGCAGAGGCTGCAATGAGCTGAGATTGTGCCATTGCACTCCAGCCTAGGCGACATAGCGAGACTCTGTCTCAAAAACAACAAGAAAAAGAATTCTAGGTACGATTCTAGGTATGAGGACTTTCCAATATGAAGACAAAACTTCTGCAGTCCATCCTCCTAAAGACAAGTGGAGAACATTTGAGATGACAGACTCTGAGCATTCTTCATGGACTGCTGTACAGAAACGTCATTTCCACAAACAAGAAAAGGAGGCTCATATAACACACAAACTCGAGAGGAGCACGTGCTCAAAACTACCCATTAAAATGACAGCAATGGTTATTTCTGCTTTGTCCTGAATCTGGCATATTTGGTTCTATTATTGGCTTCTGAAAAGGTCAAGTGCTTGTGCAAAGGTAGACAGGTATGTGCAGTTAATATAAACATTTGTGATAAATACACCTGCTAAAAAACAGGATTCTGCTTTACTTATTGATTATCCTTGAACTTGTCTCTAAAGATATTGCATCAAAAAAGATCAACAAACAACAGCTACTATTTGTTGAGTGTTTAGAATTTGCTAGCAGCCTGACAAGCATTTTACACGTTATAGCGCTTGAGTGAGTTGGTGAAATGATCCCCCACTTTATCTGTAAGGAAACTGAAGCTTAAAGAATGTTCTGATTTCCACAATGCCACAGAGACAATGTGTAGTGTAGCTGAGATTTAGCTGTCTAAGTATTTATAAAGTCTCTTAGACTATTAATTGTTTAATTTGGTAGTTTGTTGTAATGTCCCTACTGGTCACTCACAACTCTAATCAGTTGTTCATCTCCACTGTGTTTGTGTGTGTGTGTGTGTGTGTGCCTTTGTATTGTGAGCCCAAAAGAAAAAAAGGGCAGCCCCCCTCACAGCACCAGGTGGTGTGACTCATTTAATTAGCACATGCTTTGATGATGTTGATAACATTCAGTATTTTTCTCTCTTTTGCTGTAAGATATTTATCAGCATGGACCAGGATCCTTCCTTTTGTGCTACAGAAAAACTGGCCCTAAGATGTGTTGGAAAGGGAAAACTATTCATCTGATATTTGGTTTCTCTGCTTTTGTTTTCTGATTGTATGTGAGCACAGCCAGCTGCTCCAGAATTTTGAAAATTCCAAAGCCCTCCTATCTATTGAGTTAAATCTTTCCCCTCCATTTAGCCTATGAGCCAGTGTCTTTTTCTAATTGTAAGGCTTTATAAAAAGCTAATGAATATAGGAACTGTGTATGTAACTGTAGAACTATTATTTCTTTTTAATTCCACTCAGATTTTGTTCAACATACTATGGATGTGAATTGGGTAAAACTATTAAAGTCATCATACACATTAACATAAAGCCAAAGCATTAAAACAAAGAGAGGTTATTTCTCAAGCCTTCTGGAGGTAATTTTCAAAGTCAGTCTTTTTTTTTTTTCTCCTCATAGACGTATTTTGCATGCACCCAAACTCCTCCCTTGTTACCAAATCAGGTCAAGATGGCCCAATGTGTGGACACTTTAGTTTGAACACAGTTACATGGAAACCTAAATGAGGTGCCAAGCAAAGATCACTGGAAATTTCCATTGCTTTTAATGATCTTTTGGAATGTATAGTTGTATAGTACTTTTTTTTTTTTTTTTTTTGGTTTATGGGATGGTAGCTTGCAGTTGGCAATGTGAATCAGAGGAACACCCAAAGTTAAATGTGTGAATAAAATACAAGAACAACATAGTAATGACTAATAAGATGTAAATGCCAAGAAATTTTCTTGTCTTTTGAATTAGACATCTGTGCCCTATTTTTACATGCTCATCACCATAAGCGCTTTAGCATGTTTCCCCCAATCTGTCAGCATAGACATATTCCGACGGCCCTGAAGCTTTAACACCTTCCCTGCTACAGAAATGCCCTGGCAGCCACTCCTGTGGAACATCTGCTGAAAGCAAAAGATGTGCGATGTAGGCCCCACCCTTGAGGGTTTTGTTAGAGAAACTGGCATAGAGCTGCTTTTTTGAGGAAAGAAAGAACTGTGTTTCTGGGTCATGTGTGCAGGAAGATCGGCTTGGGGGACACCACATCTCCCCAACAGGCCTCCTTGTCATATGGATTTACCAGTTCAGAACTTGGCCTTGTGTATGCACAGGAGGAGGAGAGCAGATGAAGAGCTGTCTCAAAACTGAGCTGCCTCAAGCCCACACATGTTTGCACAGCTTGCAAAGTGGCAAGAGTGTGGACTGGTCCTATCTGCAGAGAAACAATTGGTCTGAAATCATCTGAAATGCTTTGCATTTGACCGGGGAGAAGCTGATGCTCAGCTTCAGAGGCCCCAGAAAGCTTCCTTGGAAAGATCATAGCCAGGGTTTTAGGAGGCTGCTTTGCTCACTGAGAAGATCCTTATTCAAAGCCAACGTGTTTGTAGGGGATCCTAAAAATCTGATGCTTCGTAAACTACTGGTTCACCTGCTGATACCTCAGAACCTACCCCTTCACATCCCTTCGGGAAAATTTATATATATATATATATTTTATATTTATTATTTATATATTATTTACATATATTTATATGTCATATAAATATATATTTTATATATCATATAAATATATATTTTATATATCATATAAATTATATAATATATATAAAATATATATTATATATAATATATGTTATATATATATAAATATATATTTTAATAGTAAGAGATGGGCTTAAAAGTCAAATCCCTCAGCATGGGCAAAGTGATGACAACTGTACATTAAAGTAGAAATATCTGATAAATTGTTCTAGAGAGCAGGATGAGAAAACGGAGTAGCAGAAAAGCTGAGTGAAGAGAGAAGAGGCAAAGATTGGAGACAGCAACCTCAGAAAAGACAAAGGTAAGGACCCCAAAGCTGAAGTTTGCTGGCTATTTTGTTAAATCCCAAGGTCAACTGCATTTCTATTAAGAATGTTATCGGTTCCTTTGTTGAACACTTTACATTTTATCCACTGACTTCTTAATTCATCAACCATCCTGTGAAATTATTTCCATTTTATAGACAAAGCAACTGAGGCTCAAAAATGATCAGATCAAAGTTAGCTGAGAGAGATGCATGGATTATACTGGAAAATAAATGGAATTTGGAGTCAAAATGACCTGAGATGTGAATTTCAGTTTCAAAAGTTATTAATTATATGACCTTGAGCAAGTATCCTCAGCTTCCCATGCTTCAGTTTCTGTGCTGAAACTACACTATAGGGATAAAAATATTCTCTTTTCAGAGTTGTCATGAGGACACAAGATTAAATGACTTGTCCAAGTTTACACAACTGGCATGGAGTCAGCCCAAAAGTACACAGCACAATTCTCAACACACAGTTAAGTGTTGAATAAATGTTCATTATTATTAGACGTGACAGAACCAGGATTTAAATGCAGGTCTCCCAGGCCTACACGTTTTATGTGCTGTCATCTGTTATACTATTATCCTCACATAGGATGATCATGAAGGAACAAGGAACATTTTGCCATTCATGCTTTTTTAGGCACAACTGTGGCCAGTGACCATGTGACAATAAATCCACGGAAAATTATTCATGTTGGCCATTGCCCTCTGTTCAGGAGATAAAAGCAATTTCTGGAAATGAAGCTCAGCATAAATTAAGAGAACAAAGGAGTCATTTCCACAACCAACATTTAGCAGTGGTGATCGCTGCTTCCTGGAGGACATTTTTCATTCACCTTTTCAGGAAGCCTTTCCTCAAACACCTGGCCCATTGGTGTCAGCTTATTCTCATTCTGAACTCCGTTAGCATTTCATGTCTTTGACACAAACATTCATTTATTTTTTAAAAAAACATATGTGTTTGCTTTTTTTTCATAGAAGTTCTTTCTCTGTCGCCCAGGCTGAATGCAATGGGGTGATCATGGTTCACTGCAGCCTCAACATCCTGGGCTCAAATGATCCTCCCACCTCAGCCTCCCAATAGCTGGGATTATAGGTGCACACCATCATGCCTGAATAATTTTTTTAAAAAGAGACAGGGTCTCACTATATTGTCCAGACTGGTCTTAAACTCCTGGCCTCAAGTAATCCTCCCACCTTGGCCTCTCAAAGTGGTGGGATTACAGGTGTGAGCCACCACACTCAACCTAAATATTTATTAGAATTCTGTTGTGTGTCAGACATCTTTTGGGGTATTGAAAATAGAGCAGTGAACAAAACAGACAAGGTCTTTGCATTTGTGAGTTGTGGATTCTTGTGTGTATGTGATGGGAGCAGACAAAATAAATACAGAAGATGGAAATACTGATAGATAATGTGTTCATTTTCTGTGGCTGCTACAATTAATTGCCACACACTGGATGGCTGAAAACAGCAGAAATTAATTTTCTCACAGTTCTCAAGAGGTAAGAAGTTGGAATCAGTATTACTGAGCTGAATTTAAGGTCTCAGCAAGGCCACACTCCATCCTGATTCTCTAAGGGAGGTCCAGTTCTTTGCCTATTCCAGCCTCCAATGGCTGCCAGCATTCCTTGAGTTGTGGCCACATCAGTCCCCACCTTCTCATCTCTGTGTGTGCACATCTAATCTTCCTCCACCTCTATCTTTAAGGACGCTTGTGATTATAATTGGGGACTACTTACTATTCCAGGATAATCTCCTCATCTCAAAGCTTTTAAATTAATTATACCTGCAAAGATCCTTTTAATCTAAATAAAGTAATATCTACAAATTCTGGTGTTTGGGGAAATATTATTCAGCTGGTAATATGTATTATGCAAAGGAAATTAACCAAACTATGAAAGATACCGAATTCCAGCATGGTGTTAGGGACTCTTGTTCTCTACAAGGCAGATATGAAAGGCATTGTTCTCATGGTGAGCTTTAAGCAGAGACGTGAAGGAAGTGAAGCCATGTGTAGGAAGAGGGTATTAGGCAGTGGGGATGGTATCCGCAAAGTCCTGAGGACCCTGTGTGACTGCAATAGAGTGAACAGGAGCTGTAGTGGTAAAGGATGTGGTCAAGTGGGGGGCATATTGTGCAAGGCCTCACTAGTCACTGTAAGAACCTTTATTCTGAATGAAATGGGAAGTCATATGAGGACCAAGAATGACAAAATTAGATTTAATTTTTGAAAGCATCTCTTTGGTTGTTTTTAGGAGGATAGAGTACAGGGATCAGAATGGAATGTGAACATTTCTCAGGAGTGTTGCCCAATAAATCTGTGAAACATGAAGATGGCTTAGAACAGAATGGAGAGGTAGAAGAGTTGGAAACTCATCTGAGTCTAATATATTTCATAGGTAGACTTAATAGGATTTATACACAGGTCATACATGAAGTGTAAGTGAAAGAGTGGGGAAAAGCAACATTGCCATGTTCTCAGCCTGAACAATAGCAAAGATAAAGCCACCATGAAACTTAGATGGGACAGACTGGTGGATGGGTTGTCAGTTAGGTTAGGGGCAAAAGCCTTTTCAGTGTTGCCATGCTTTCTGGCATCTGAATTGAGATTCTGTGTCGACAGCTGGATGGAAGAGTGTGGAGTCTAGAGGCAAAGTCTGGACTGAAGTCAGAAATATGAGCATTGCCATCATACAGATGGTGTTAAAAGCCCTGAGGCTGAGTGAGCTCACCTGGGGACTGGTAGAGTCAGGCAGTGATTCATTTGTTCTGCAGCCAGTCCTGAGCTCCCAGGGAACATCTTGCACCGTTCTAAACATTGGTTGATGCCAAGGTGAATTAAACCATTGTCTCTGCTCTCAAGGTGCCCATATTCTGAGAGAAGGGAAAGTGTGTAAAAAATAGATATGCTTAATATATGGGGCTAAATTCTAGAGTAGCAATTAACTCTGCTTTAGTTACGTTGGGAAGATCTGGAAGTGTGTTTCATGGGCACTTCATCTAGGCCTGTATGCTTGAGTAAGATTTTGTAAGTCTGAGAAAGATCAGGGTGTCAGGAAGAAGAATAACTTCACACAGAGTCACATTTAGAGGGCTGTGGTTAGTACAGAGATTCTCAGCCCTGGATGCACATGAGAGACCTCTTAAAGAATTGTTTAAAACAAATAAACAATACCAACAGCAACAGCATTTTTTCTTTAGCTTCCACCTCAAACCATTTAAACCAGAATAAGCTGGGCTCAAGCAATGGAACATTTTAAAGGGCTTCAGTTAATGCTAATGTGTAGCTATAATTGAGACATATGAGGATAGGACATTAAGCAGTGTTTCTTGGAGTGTAGCCCCTGGACCACCTACATTACTAATTCCCAGAAAATTTGTTAAAAATGCAGTCTCCTGGCCGGGCGCGGTGGCTCACGCCTGTAATCCCAGCAGTTTGGGAGGCCAAGGTGGGTGGATCATGAGGCCAGGAGACCTAGACCATCCTGGCTAACATGGTGAAACCCTGTCTTTAATAAAAAATACAAAAACTTAGCTGGGTGTGGTGGCGTGCGCCTGTAGTCCCAGCTACTCAGGAAGCGAGGCAGGAGAATGGCGTGAACCCGGGAGGCAGAGCTTGCACTGAGCTGAGATCGTGCCACTGCACTACAGCCTGAGCAAAAGGGCAAGAAAAAAAAAAAAGCAGTCTCCTGAGTCCCTTTCACACTATAAAGCCTGAATTTAAAAAGGCATTCAAGGTGAACCTTTTGCACAACAGTGTCTTATAAACACTGGTGTGTGTAATGGGGAAAGTGAACACAACATTAGTGCTGAAAACTAGGTAAAGAAATGTCGTGCTAAGGACAGTGGATACAATCCTGGGGAAACCAGAAAATTAGGTGGCTTTAAAGAGAGAATAAACACACAACACTCTGTATCCATTTCCATAAGAGTTTAAATACAGTGGTGCTTTGAGGTTGGGTGTACAGTTAAGAGGCTGTTGGAGTAACCTAAGTAAGAGACTGTAAGACTCGAACCCATCTATGTCCTGTGATCATACACAGGTGACTCGCCTGTATAGGTCCCCAGGATGTAACACATCTCAAAAATGGCCAAATGCACATCCAATCAGGATGCAAGAAGTATGGTAGTTTAGCTCCTTATACCAAAAAATCACCATGGAATTAGCGCTCACTTTCCTGCCAGGAATTTAAAATTTCTCTCTGGAGCATAGATGCCTGCAGGAGAATCCTGCATTCCCTGTGTGAGAATTAATGAAACTACTTTTCTGATTCTTTTTAGTCCATTCTATTTGGTTAGTTTAAGTGACGACTAAACATATTAGCTCACATAGGAACTTATTTTTGGATAGCAAGATTTTAAAAATTTAGTACAGATTGCCAAGTGTTTACTATGAAAGGTGATTAGTCAGACTGAAACTCAGAGTATTAATGAATTTGAATCATCTCAAAGGATTTTTTATTACAGTCAATACATCAAATAAATTAGCTACACTCTTCCTTTGAGACTAGCATTAAAGTTGGTCATTCGATGGCTTTTCTTCATTGTACTTATTTAATAAGACAAGTCATAATTTTTCTACTGAAGGTGAGAGAATCTACAATGGGAAATTCATACTCTTCATAGAGCAAAAACACAAAAGGGAAAAGTGAAACAAATTGGCAAAGCCCATATGTATATGGCAGCCATTATTAAATATATTATATATATATAATGGTAGTTTCTTTTAATAGATAATTAATGGCTGAGGTTGACCATCTTCATAACTAGTCAACTGAATAAATATTTATGAGTTGTCAGTAACAAAAGTGATTGAATTCTATGAGTGATTGTAAAAGGCTATTATTTGCGTGGTGCTCAAACAGGTGGGATAAGTCCAATGCAATCTGTCTATTTCACTGATCACTACGAAAAACACTGGACAAAATATAAAAAGCAACTTTCTAAGGACTCCAGTTATACATACAGTAGGCTACTGGACATTGTTCCATATCTCATTGATGCTGTTTATTTTTTTCTCAACTGCTTTTCTTCCTCTGGATTTCATCTTGGATAGTTTTCCCATGTCTTTAAGTTAATGAATTTTCTTATTCTGCAGTGCTAAATCTGCTGTTAATTTCATCCAGTATGGTTTTACTTTACTTTAAACTCCAAAAGTTTGATTTTAATATTTGTCTCTAACATGTTCAAGATTTCCTCAACTGCCATAAATGTAGGGAATACAGTTATAATAATTATTTGTATGTCTTTGTTTACTAATTCTATCATTTGTGTCATTTCTGAGTCTTTTAAAACATTTTAAATTGTAAATTGACTGGTGATAGTTGTATATATTTATGGGATACAACAGGATGTTATGATTTATGAATACAACGTGGAATAATTAAATCAAATTAATTAACATATCTATCACCTCAAATACTTATTTTTGGTGAGAACATTTCAAATTTACTCTCTTAGCAATTTTGAAGTGTGTAATACATTATTATTGGCTATATCCGTGGTGTGGAATATATCTGAAAGAAAAAAATTCTTACTCCTCTTGTCTAATTGCAGCTTCGTACCTTTCAACTATCATCTCCCCATATAACCTAAGCCCCTCTCCTCTGACGACTGACCACTATTCTACTCTCCGTTTCTTTGAGTTCCATTGTTGGATTCCACATATGAGTGAGAACATGTGGTATTTGTCTTTCTGTTTCTGGCTTGTTTCACTTAGCATAATGTTTTCTAATTCCATCCAAGTTGTTGCAAATGACAAAATTTCTGTTTTTTCAAGACTCAGTTGTGTTCCAGTGTATGTATGTATATATATATATATATATATATATATATATATATATATACTTCACTTTCTTTATTCATTCATTTGTTGATGAACACTTAAATTGCTTCCGCATCTTGGCTATTGTGAACAATGCTGCAATAAACATAGGGGTGCAGACATTTCTTTGACACTACTAATTACAAATATTTCATGTAAATACACAGAAACGGGATTTCTAGATTAAATTACCATTCTATTTTTTGTTTGTTTGTTTTTTTGAGGAACTTCCACACAGGTTCTTATAATAGGTATATCAATTTATATTCCTATCAGTCTATTTTTATTTATTTATAGTATTTTCCTGCTTTTTGCATGATGGTTAATTGATCAACCATGATGGTTGAGTGAATGGTAGGTATTGTGGATTTTGGGGTATGGATATTTTTGCATCCATATACATATTATTGAGCTTTTCCCTGGGGTGCATTTCAACTACTTACACACTGTTAGAACCTTTAGAGCTTTGCTTAAGTTTTGTGATGAGCTAATCAGAGCAGCCTTTGGTATAGGGCTAATATTAGTTTATGATTTAGGTAAATATCCCTTTGAGTATTCTCTTCAATATCTGGAGAATTACATAGTTTTCTACTCTATAATCCTGTAACAGTGAGAAGGCAGCCTATTCCTGATACTGTGTGCAACCTCTGCACATTGTTCCCTTTAATCATTTTGGGGGTTGCATATTTTTTTCCCAGCCTCAGGTAGTTTCCTTGCAGGCATGTGCTGATCAGTGCTCTGCTTAATATTTAACAGAGAACCTCTGCAGTTTTTCAGTGCTCTGTGTGAGTTTGTGTGTCTGTGCATACACTGTGTAGGTCTCTCCTCTTCAGTACTATGTCCTGAAAACTTACCCTCCTGGCCTACTTCTTGAAGTTGCATCTTAGTCTCCTCAACTCAGGGAAACTGCCACCCTCTGGATGGGTTCCCTTTCTTGAGCTGCAGTCTGCAAACTCTCTTCAGTAGTAAAGTGCAGCAATCTTAGGGCTCAGCTTGTCTGTTCCTCCCTTTGAGTTATCAGTTCAAAGCCAAACTTACAAAATAAAATGGAACTCAAACCATCCCTCACAGTATATAAACAAATAACAACAAAGAAAGACAATATATCTGAATGTGATATCTTTTTTTTATTTTATATTTTATTCAATTTTAATATGGTTTCCATTATTAACTTTTAAAACAAAATGATTTCCAGTTTAAAAAACAATGCACTGACCACATAATTCCTTTTGTATTTTACAGTTATACAAATATTCTAAATACACATTTTGTGATATCTTGAATTAAACATCTTTTATAAGAAAACATAGGCGAAAATCTTTATGACCTTGAATTAGGTAAAGTATTCTTAGATATGGCACAAAAAGTATAATTCATCAAAAAAACCCTGAGAAGTTGGACTTCATCAAATGAAAACATTTTGCTCTGTGAAAGACACTTTTAAGAGGCTGAAAAGACAAAGCAGAGATTTGAAGATAATATTTGCCAACGACATACTTGACAAAGACTTGCACTCAGGAAATA
Source organism: Symphalangus syndactylus (assembly GCF_028878055.3). NCBI lineage: Eukaryota > Metazoa > Chordata > Mammalia > Primates > Hylobatidae > Symphalangus > Symphalangus syndactylus. Next base: position 89,962,511 of record NC_072440.2, read on the forward strand.
CTAAGCACTCTCAAAACTCAGTAATAGGAAAACAAAAAACCCAATAAAAATGTTATGAACAGATACTTCACCAAAGGAGATGAATAGATCACAAATAACCAAAAGTAATGAAGTTCAACATCATTAGTCTTTAGAAAAATGCAAATTAAAAACACAAAGAGATACTTTTACACATCTATTAGTATGGCTAAAGTGAAAAACAAAGCCAATTAACAACACCAAGTTCTGTGGAGGACACAGAACAAGAATAACCCTTATTCATTGCTGATAAGAATGCAAGCTGGTAAAACCACTTGGGAATATAGTTGATGGATACTTAGCATGTGATCTACCAATACCATGCCTACATATTTACCAAGAGAAATAAAACTTATGTCCACACAAAACCTACATATGAACATTTATTTTTAGCTTTATTTCTAACATTTCTACCCAAATGTCCTTCAACAGGCGAATGGATAAATATATTTTAGTACATCCAGACAATTGAATACTCCAAAGCATTGTAGAAGAATGAGCTATTTATATATGAAACAATATGGGTAAATCTCACATAGATTGCTATAAGAGAGATTTACCAACAAGGCTATTTATGCCATACGATTATACTTTTATAACGTTCTCTAAAAAACAAACTATCGGGATGAAACAATCAATGGTTGCCAGGAGTTGGGAGTTCAGATTTGTTTAATATGAAAGGGCTGCTAAGTGGATTTGGGGGTAATAGAACTGTTCTGTGTCTTGTAGCAGTGCTTATGCAACTGTTTATTTTTCCAATATCATAAAATTGTACCCCAAAGTAGTGATATTTAATGTATGTAAATTTACAAATAAATTTTAAAAGTATGTTTATTTTTATTTCAAATAGAAAAATAAACTTCCAAACGACTTGACTTCCAAGATAATTTGATGGTTTTGTTGTTTTTCTTTTTTGTTTTTTGAGATGAAGTATCACTCTGTTGCCCAGGCTGGAGTGCCATGGTGTGCTATCAGCTCACTGCAACCTTTGTCTCCCAGGGTCAAGAAATTCCCTTGCCTCAGCCTCCCAAGTAGCTGCTATTACAGGCATGTGCCACCATGCCCAGCTAATTTTTTTGGTATTTTTAGTAGAGACAGGGTTTCACCATGTTGGCTAGGCTGGTCTCGAACTCCTGACCTTAAGTGATCTGCCACGGCCTCCTCGGCGTCCCAAAGTGCTGAGATTACAAATGTGAGCCACTGTGCCCATCCCATTTGATGCTTGACAAAAATTAATTGATCAAATTTAAATTCTAATTACCAATTTTCCAAACTGTGTCTTTACTCTAAATGACTGCAGTCTTAACAGGATGTTTTCCCAAATTTCATCTTGAATTTCCTCTCACTTCTTTCAGGATGGTGAGATTGATTGCTTCAAAAAATTCCAAGCACAAGGAGTTGCTATTGGCATGCTACACCAGCATGGGTAGATGCTGAATAGATCACAGGGTTAGAGAAAAAGAAGGGCCAAGAGAACCTCCAGAGAAATTTAACCAAAAAAGTCCTTTCTCATTATTTTCTACCTGTCAACCTTCTGCTTCTTTTCTGAAAAAAGTACAAAATTCTTCCTACCAATCTTTTCTCCCTTCTTGTGTCCTCACCCATCCTGAACCTGTGCCTCCTTTTCCTACTTTTTTTTTTTTTTTTGAGACGGAGTCTTACTTTGTCGCCCAGGCTGGAGTGCAGTGGCGCAATCTCGGCTCACTGCAAGCTCTACCTGCTGAGTTCACACCATTCTCCTGCCTCAGCCGCCCGAGTAGCTGGGACTACAGGCGCCTGCCACCACGCCTGGCTAATTTTTTGTATTTTTAGTAGAGATGGGGTTTCACCGTGTTAGCCAGGATGGTCTCGATCTCCTGACCTCGTGATCTGCCCACCTCTGCCTCCCAAAGTGCTGGGATTACAGGCGTGAGCCACCGCTCCTGGCCTCCTTTTCCTACTTTTAACCCACTATTTTGTTCACTGTCACCAAAACACATGCCAATGTCAGTCCCGTGGGAACAGGCTTCATGTCTTATCCTTGTCTTCTTGCTGTCTAGAATGTCTCTAGAATATGCATGTCATCCCTTCATCCTTCGTGAAACGTTTTCTTTTCTAGGCTTTGGTAATGCCACATTCTCCTAGTTTACCTTTCCTACCAGATTGCTGGCAACTGCTACCTACCTGGGCTTAATTCTCTGCTTTGCTAGGCTTTAGAATGCTGTGCTAGCCCTACTAGTATTATACACACACACACACACACACACACACACACACACACACACATATATATATATTTTTTTGAGACAGGGTCTCACTCTGTCACTCAGGCTGGAGTGCAGTGTTATGATCACAGCTCACTGCAGCCTTGACTTCCCAGGCTCAGGTGATCCTCCCACCTCAGCCTTCAGAGTAGCTGGGACTACAGGTGTGTGCACCACACTTGACTAATTGTTATTTTTTTTGGAGAGATGGGGTCTTACCATGTTTCCCAGGCTGGTCTCGAACTCATGAGCTCAAGTAATCCACCCACCTCAGCCTCCTAAAGTGCTGGGATTACAGGCATGAGCCACTGGGCCTGGGCCCTACTAGTATTCTAAAGTCTCTTTTCAAACTATTCTTACTCCTTGGGTAACCCTATCCCATCCCAGAAGTATACCTAAAATCCATATACTGACAACCTCTGTGGAAGATTGCTAGTTGTCTCTTCCCAAATCTGTTTGCTCTATCCTGCCCAGGGATAGAATTTCAGCTGAGCTACATTTCTTAGCTTCCCACACAGTTAGGTAGGGGCATTTGACTAGGTTTTTATGAGAAATATAAACACAGGGAATTAATACAACATTTATGTCTTTTCTTTTTAATGTAACTCCTCCTCTTTATTTCCTTTGGTTTTCCCTTTCTACTGGTTTGGGAACAGCTGTACCTGAAGCAGCCCCCAGAAAGCCAGAGAGGGAAGCTACATGCAGACCCTTTCCAAAATGTCTGACACTTTCTATGTCTCCTTCCTCAGGTGGACTTCTGTATTCAGCTCTACATCTAGATGTCTTTCTTAAGGGACTGACTTTGGACTACAGAAGTTGTTTGGTTGCAGAAAAAAAAAATGAAGCAAGATGTTAGTAGCCAATGATGACTACTACCTCTGAAACAAACGTGATGGCAAAATGCCTACCCCTAATATAATGCTCCCCTGCAGGATAATATTGAAACAAAATCAGGGGACTTTGCCTGAAGTTACACCCTTGTTTGGCATCTTCCCCTTTCCTGCTCTGCCTCACCTGCTCACTTGCACATTTTTCTTGGGGATGTTCCCGTAAGAAAGCACTTACATAAAAATTCAATCTGAGGATAAGCTTCTATGAAAACTGACCTAAAGAGCTGCCCATACTCAAACTCCATTTCCTAACCTATCTCTAACTCAGTCATACAAAAAGTAACAAGTCAAAGACAACTTCTTCCGTATAAAAGGGAGTACAGGCATACACATGCCAGGTCTGTCCCGCAGACCCTGGCCAATGGATGAAATGAGTACTCAGACACAGGTATGCAGTGTAAGAGCAGCTAGGTGACTGCCTGACTCTAGTGACCAGAGGGCAGCCCAGAGAAGCTGGAGCTGCTTGCTTTTATTCAGTGTAGACACAATGCCAAAAACCTGGAGCCAACACAACCTGTAGGGAATTAAGATTTATTGTTCTCCTTTCGGGGAATGTCATGCATGCTGATGATCAAAGGTCAGTTTCTGGTCAACATAAGTAAACAAGCCTGTTTAAGATAAATCCCCCCACAATCCCTCGTACCTACTCCTTGCCCTCTGCTTCAGGGTTATAGAACAGCTGCCTTCAGCTATTCTCCCCCGGGGCTCTGCAGAACCTTCTGACCTTTCAGAAAGTTTGCATCCTTTCCCTGTAGTTTTTCCCACCACATGACTGATGCCCCGCATACACACACGTACACACACACACACACACACACACACACATCAGTGTGGGAGCAATAAAGTCATTATAGGGAACTACAGGGAACTTATGACATTCAAACTTTGGAGGAGAAATAGGCCTAGGATATCTTTAGTTATGTAGTAGGGATGGAAGGTAATTTTGTTGGAGTGGGAGGGGATTCCTGAGGGGTTATTTGATCCTGTTTCATGTAGAAATAGTAGGTGTAGGGCTACTAGGGCTGTAATAATAAAAGGTAAGATAAAGTGGAAAGTGAAGAATCATGTGAGGGTGGGTTTGTCTGTAAGTCACCCATGTTTTATGTAGTGTAACAGAAAATAAAAATAAAAAACCTTGGGAAAATCAAGGATACTGTCTCTTTATTTTTTTTTTTATTTATTTATTTTTTTTTTGAGACAGAGTCTCTGTCTGTTGCCTGGGTTGGAGTGCAATGGTGTGATCTCGGCTCACTACAACCTCCACCTCCCAAGTTCATGCTATTCTCCTGCCTCAGCCTCCTGAGTAGCTGGTATTACAGGTGCCTGCCACCACACCCAGCTAATTTTTGTATTTTTAGCAGAGACAGGGTTTCATCATGTTGGCCAGGGTGGTCTTAAACTCCTGGCCTCAAGTGACCACCTGCCACGGCCTCTCAAAGTGCTGGGATTACAGATGTGAGCCACTGTGCCCAGCCAGGATACTGTCTCATTACCAATCCTGGTATTAGAGATTTAAAAATCTGGAATTAATAATTAAATCCAATCTATACATGTTTTCGTAACTTACTGCTAATATGGACTGACAGCAAAAAAATAATTCCCTTTAAAAAAAACCCTGAATTGGTAGTGTTCCTACATGCTCTAAAAAATAAACAAATACACAAATAAAAAACAATAACAAAAACCCACACAAATACTCTCTGGAGAAAAGCATCACACCATCAAACAAGGTCCAAACTAATCCTCACAGATAAACTTGTGGGGAGTATTAATTTACTCTCAAAAGAGATACAAACAAGGACAAAATTTGATAAAGAAGGGTCAGCCGAAATATCAGACAACAAAGAAAATCAATTTTTTAGATTTTTAAAAATCAGACATCAAGTATAAAACAAGTGCTATATGTATTTCAAAAAATAAAAAAAGCGAAAGATAGTATGTTAAGAGGGATATAAAAACTAAGTGCAGGCCAGGCATGGTGGCTCATGCCTGTAATCCCAGCACTTTGGGAGGCTGAGGCAGGCAGATTGCCTGAGCTCAGGAGTTCAAGACCAGCCTGAGCAACACTATGAAACCCCGTCTCTACTAAAATACAAAAAAAAATAGCTGGGCGTGGCAGGGCACGCCTGTACTCCTAGCTACTCAGGAGGCTGAGGAAGGAGAATTGCTTGAACCTGGGAGACGGAGGTTGCAGTAAGCTGAGATCATGCCACTGCAGTCCAGTCTGGGTGACAGAGTGAGACTCCATCTCCAAAAAACAAACAAACAAACTATATATATATATATATATATATATATATATATATATATATATATAAAATAAGTGCAAAAGAATCAAATGGAACTTCTGGAAATAAAATGTAAAATATTTGGAAAAACAGAAGAAATAATTATGGCCTAAATGATAGATTTATAAAATATATCCAGAATACAGCTCATAGAAACAAAGACATGGGAAATGTGGGAGAAAGTGATGCTGGGATATGGACACCCAACATTTGTCTAATTGGAGTTCTGGATAAGAGGAAAAATAATGCCTGAAACATTTTCCATTAATCAGAAAACTTCAGATTCAGTAATCCATAGGAAACCTAAGCAGTCTAAAACAAAGTCTCCACATCTAGACATAAAAATAATGAAATCAAAGAACAGCAAAGGGAAAGCAACAACAATAACAACAAGAAAACAACAGTTGTGGGCACTACAATATAGTGGAATAATATTATCAGAGAGATGAGAGAAAATAACTTATATATCCAGCAAAATAATATTTTCAAAAACAAAGGAATTTTAAATACACGCACACACACACACACCAAATTAGTTTCACTCTTACTCTTTTTTAAAAATTTTTATAAATTTAAGGGGCAGAAGGGCAATTTTGTTATATGGGTACCATTTCAAGAAAATAAATAGACTATGTAACTTACAAACTGGGGAAAAACGAAATAAGAAATGCAATTAAATTTAGGCAAAAAGAGAGGAAAAGAGACAGAAAATTTTGAGCAAATAGAAAATGTTGAAATAGTGTTAAAGATGAATATAAGTATATCAGATATTATAATAACATAAACTGATTAAATATTTCAAGTAAAAGATAAAGACTGTTAGACTGGACTTAAACAAAAACTAAAATACAACTATATGCCATTTACAATAAATATATCTAAAATATATTCAGGTAAAATGATTAATCTATGCAAAACGTTGCTACGTGCTACTAAAGTATTTACTTCACAAGGAATATAAACTAGTACTGAACTTGTATAATCTCATAACTAGCTAAAATTATATAAACAATCATACCAAGAAGGTAAGATATGCTTATTTTAGTATTTCGTTACATAGACAAAATAAATGAGTGATTTTACAGAAGAATTTAACAACAAAATTTACTACATTGATCCAAAGTTAACAAAATTAACTACATTAATAATGGTTTTACACCAGTCATATTCTGTGATCTCTATGAATGTAAGTTAGAAAGCAGAAATAACAACATTGTTACAAACATTACTTTAAGAAACTAAAGTCTTCCTTTTTAAATAGCATACACTTGAAGAAGTCATAATAGAAGTTAGAATATATTTAGAACTAAAAAGTGAATACGAAAATTGTGAAATGAGTTACAGTAGTACTTGGATGGAAATGTATAGTACTAAATGTTATACATATTAGAAAAAAAGTTCTGAAAATTAATGACCTAAGCTTCCAACATAAGATTTTTTTTGAGGGGGGATCTGAGGAGTTAGGGGATGGTGAATGTGAGCGAAAAATTGGGCTAGCATCGAATAAAACAAATAGAAAAATAATAAAGACAAGTAAAGAGGGAATATACTGTAAGCCACCAGTAAGATTTATCAAGAATAAAAGAGAATGCTCAAAAAATCAATATTAAGAATGAATAAAAAGACATAACTATAGTTAATTCAGAAATTAAGAAAATGAATGCATATAATGAACAACTTTATACTAATAAATTTTAAAACTTAAGTGAAATGAACAAATATCTAAGAAAAATGTAACTTATCAAATACGTCTCAATCAGAAGTAGAAAACTGAACAGTTCTATAACCACTAAAAATGATCTGTGGTTAGTTAAAATTATTCCCATAAAAAAACCATCAGATAGAATCCTTTATGGCAAATTCTTTCAAACACTGAGGGAACGAGTAAATCAAATGTCACAAAATGAATAAAGAAGGAGAAAAAATGGGAATACTCTGCCACACATTTTTTGGAGTTCACATAATCCTGATTCCAAAACTTAACAAAGTTAACAAGTCTAGAAATTTATTAGGCAATTTCACTCATGAATATATATATGCAAACACCCTAAATGAAATACTAAAAAATGGTACCTGTAATGAATAAAAGAACATAATATATCGTGACCAAATTGGATCTTCTCATAAATACAAGATTATAATTTTATGTTTAGAAAATTAGTATTTAGATTTTATACTTGTATTAGTATTTAGATTTAGAAAATCTATTTAAATAATTCACAATATAACAGTGCAAAGCCCATAAAATTAAGTTAACAGTTTTAGGAACGGCATTAGATAAAATTCAACATCTATTCATAATGAGAAAAATAGCAAAATAAAAATAAAAGAAATACAACAATCTTCTTTAATATAATAAAGTATACATTAAATCCCTAAGTAAATATTCTTAACGAAGAAATATTTGAAGCAATTTATTGAAGATCAAGACCAAAAAGAAGTGTAAACTATCCCCACTTCTAGTTAACTTTATACTGGCAATCCTAGCCAAGCCTGTAAAGCATAAGTGTAGAAATAAATGAATCAATAAATAAGTCAATTAATCAATAATGATTTAAATGAAATAAGAAAATTATCTATATTTGCAGATGATTCAGTTAGCTATAAAAATAGGAAAGATATACATATTTAGTAGAATTAATAAAATATTTTAGTGTGATTGCTATAAAGGGTCAATATATTTTAAAAGAAATTAATTGGCTTTTTATAGAATGAAAGAAATAATTAGCTAAAATAATTTAAGTCGTATAACTTAATAAACCACCAAAAAATACAAATACCTGGAAACAAATATAGTCCAAGGGTTATAAGTCATCTAATAAAAAATATAATATTTTATTAAATATAAAATATATTTTATAAAATATACTTTTTGATATTTTTTGATATTTTGATTTTTTTGATTAAAATATAAATTTTTATCAAATGATATTCAAGAAAAGCTAACTAAATAGATTATCCATGTTAATGGATACAAAGACTCAATATTCAAAACATATAAATTTTCCCCTGAAGTAATCTATAATCTAGTGCAATTATAATCAAATGTCAAGTAATTACTTTGTAGATTTTGGTAAAATAAATCTAAAATTTATGGAAGAACAGAGGACCGAAATTGGCAGGTGTAACTAAAATAAGAATGAGATTAGGATACTCATTAGATACGAAGAATTATTAATATGCTATTGTAATTCAAAGATTTTTGTATAAGTGGAAGGGTAAATATACTGCTCTATGTGAAATAGAAAACGTGAAATAGAAAAATTTGATTTATGAGAAAGCTAGCAATACAAATGACTAGAATAAGGAAAGAATCTTAAATTATTTGTCGGCAGTTATTTGACCATATTAAAAACGAAATTGTATTTCAGTTATTTTGAGTAAAATCTTTGTATAAAAAACCTATATTAAATTATAAGATAAAATAAAAGATGTTTTTGACCTCAGAATATGAAAAAGTATTTTGATTTTGGTTTTGTTTTTAACAAGACAAAAGCACTAACTGTAAGTTTTAACTATGAATATTTTTAGATTAACACTTTTTGTCCATTACTAAACACCATTAAGAGTATTAACAGTAAATTTATATGTTAAAAGAATATATTTTTATTGTGTAAAGCCATGACGAATATTTGGAATATGCAAAATACGTTATGTTTCAAATAAAATAGAAGCAATAGAAGAATAAATCAATAGCAGTTCACAGAACAGGAAATATGAATGTCCAATATAACAAGGTGCTCAATCTAATCAGTTGTCAGAAAAACACACAATATTGCTTTAAGATACTGTGTCATACCCATAAAACTAACAATAGAAAAATAATCTGAAACTATAAATTGTTGGAGAAGGTCTTAAACATAGCTACTGGAGATTTAAATGGGTATAACTATATGGAAATTAGTTTGGCTTCATCTAATACATTTAAAGAATCTAGATTAAGCCTAGTGGGATTCTTGCACAGTGGCTCTGAGGATAAACATAGAAGTACATATTGGAGCCTTATGTGCTATTGCAACAAATAGATTAACTACTGATTTTAAAAAGAATAAATACATGGCATGTTTGTATAATGGGGCACCTGCTTCACCACCAAAAGTTTTTGCGTTAGTAAAAATGAATAAACTGCTGCTATACCAAACATAAATTACTATCAGGAACATAACGCTAAACATGGAAGTTGCCAAATACATATAATGTGATTATATTTGTGTAGGTAAAAACAACTTGTCTTAGTACATTTGTGCTACCATAACTATAAATCTGATACTAGGTAATTTTAAAAGAACAGATATTTATTCCTCACCATTCTGAAGGCTGGGAAGTCAAAGATCAAGGTGCTGGCAGTTTCGGTGTCTGGTAAAGGCTGCTTTCTGCTTTGAAGTTGGTGCCTTGTTCTAACTGGTGTGAGATGGTATCTCACTGTGGTTTTGATTTGCATTTCTCTGATGGCCAGTGATGATGAGCATTTTTTCATGTGTTTTTTGGCTGCATAAATGTCTTCGTTTGAGAAGTGTCTGTTCATGTCCTTTGCCCACTTTTTGATGGGGTTGTTTGTTTTTTTCTTGTAAATTTGTTTGAGTTCGTTGTAAACTAGTTCAACCATTGTGGAAGTCAGTGTGGCAATTCCTCAGGGATCTAGAACTAGAAATACCATTTGACCCAGCCATGCCATTACTGGGTATATACCCAAAGGACTATAAATCATGCTGCTATAAAGACACATGCACACGTATGTTTACTGCGGCATTATTCACAGTAGCAAAGACTTGGAACCAACCCAAATGTCCAACAACGATAGACTGGATTAAGAAAATGTGGCACATATACACCATGGAATACTATGCAGCCATAAAAAATGATGAGTTCATGTCCTTTGTAGGGACATGGATGAAACTGGAAAACATCATTCTCAGTAAACTATAGCAAGGACAAAAAACCAAACACCGCATGTTCTCACTCATAGGTGGGAATTGAACAATGAGAACTCATGGACACAGGAAGGGGAACATCACACTCTGGGGACTGTTGTGGGGTGGGGGGAGGGGCCAGGGACAGCATTAGGAGATATACCTAATGCTAAATGATGAGTTAATGGGTGCAGCAAAACAACATGGCACATGGATACATATGTAAGAAACCTGCACATTGTGCACATGTACCCTAAAACCTAAAGTATAATAATAAAAAAAAAAGAAGTTGGTGCCTTGTTGCTGCACTCTCTAGAGGAGATGAGTGCTGTGTCTGCACATAGCAGAAGACATGGAAGGGGAAAAAGGAGAAGGAGGCAGCTTTCTCACACTTCTTTCTATTCTTTCTACTTTTAATTTTCAAAATTAACACAAAACATTTGTACATATTTATAAGGTACCTAGTGATGTTACATATTATGTATTATAGTGATAAATCAGGATAATTACCGTATCCATATCAGATATTCATCATTTCTTTGTGGTAGAAACATTCAACATCCTCCTTCTAGCAATTTGAAAGTACATAATATATTATTAAGTATCTTATAGAGCTATAGAACACTAGAACTTATTCCTCCTATCTAGCTGTAATTTTGTTTTCTTTAACAAATCTCTCCCTTATTCTCCTCTTACTTCTACCCTTCCTATCCTCTAGTATCCTTTGTTCTAATTTTTACTTCTATGTGATAAATTTTTATCTTCCACATATGAGTGAGAACATTCAGTGTTTAACTTCCTTTCCTGGCTTATTTCACTTGACATAATGTCCTCCAGTTCTGTTCATGTTGCCATGAATGAGAAGATTTTATTCTTTTTTGTGGCTCAGTATTATTCTATTGTGCATGTGGAGGTACCACATTTTCTTTTTTCATTCTTCTGTTGTTGGACACCTAAGTTGATTCCATATCTTGGCTATTGTGAATAGCCTAGCACATCATTTGTAAGGCCACTAATTCCATTCATGAGAGCTCTGCCTTCATGACCCAATTACCTCCTAAAGGTCCCACTTGTTAATACTATCACATTAGTGATTAAGTTTCAACATATTAATGTGGGAAGACATATTCAGACCATAGCACATGTCAAACACAATATATATTTAATAATTCAAATATGTTTGGAAAGATTATTAGAGAGAAACAAAGGATGATAAACACAAAATTCAGAACATATCCCATAAATATATATACCTACTATAAGCCTATAAAATTAAAAATATAAAATTTTAAAAATACAACAAAATTCCGAATACTGATTACTGCTGAGGAGGGAGAGAAGGAAATAACACTGAGAAAGTATTACTTGGGGATTCCAAGACAACGGTAACTTTCAGTCAAAGTTTCAAAAAAAGTGGAATCAAAATAGGTGTTCATTTTAGTTACATTATTTTCCTCCATTTCCTGCCATGCGGGGTGGGAACACGAGGTGAGCCTTGTGGGTATGGGATAGACTCGAGTGCAGAGCTGTCATTACCACTGTAGATGTCCCATCAACTTGAGAAAGTGACTGTATACTCCTATTTTTAGGAGAAGTTTTCCATTAATGAGTGTTGAATTTTGTGAAATGTTTTTTCTGTGTTTATTGATGAAAATATGATCTTTTTTCTTTGTTTTTATAGTGAAATACATTGATTGATTTTTGAATATTGAAAGAGTCTTGAATATCTATAATAAATCCCAGATGGTCAAGGGTCATTTTTATTTTTCATGTATTTCTGAATATTCTACTTGCCAATATTTTGTTAAGGATTTTTGCATCTATATTCATGATATATCTTGGTCTTGTAGTTTTCTTTCATTGCACCATATGTTTCTGGTTTTAGTATCAGGGTAATAATAGCTTCATAAAATGCATTGGGAAGTGCTCCCTTCTCTTTTATTTTTGTGGAAGAAATTGTATCACATTGGTTGTAATTCCTCAAACATTCGATAGAATTCTCCTGTGAAACCATCTGGTTGTGGAGATTTCTTTTTTGGAATTTTATTTGAATTGAAAATTCTAGTTCCCTAATATTTATAAGAATATTCAACTTATCTATTTCATATTGAGCAAGTTGTGGTAGTTGGTGTTTTTTGAATAATTGTTTCTTTCAATCTTAGTTGAATTTATTTGTATAGACCTGCTCATAGTATTTCCTTATTAACTTCTTAATGTCTGCAGAGTCTGCAAGGCTGTTTAAAAAAGAGAGTTAGCAAAGTCCTTATTATGCTAATACTAAGAGTTTAGTGTCCTCCTAATGTATATGCATATATGTATATGTCCTCTTTTTGTGTATAATGATATATATGAGTTTCTTCAAAAGAAATATCATATACAACATTTCCTGGAATTGTTTTTTGTTTTTTGTTTTTACTATTGGAATTCATTTTTCTGCAGAATCCATTGTAAAATGCCTTCTAGAAAGAACCCTCTTAAGAGTTTTTTCTGATCTCTTCTTCTATCAATCATTGAGATGCCAGCCTGGACTGGTTATGTTGTCATCAATATTTCTAGAACAAAACTCACTACCTTGAGATCTGCCCGGGAGGACTAATTTGCTACTTTACCTTTTTAAAAAAGTGTCATTTCATTTGTTATAAAATTGGCATAAAGAGTTGTAGGATTCTAACTGATCTTGGGAATCAGGCTTCCTAAAGGCAGGGAAAATTTTGCTTCTTACTCACATTTACATTGTCAGGGTCTTCAATTACTGTGCCTGGAGATAGCAGATGGTAATCAAATGTCTTTGAATGTATGAAAGATGAATAAATGAATGAGTTGATCCCATCATTTTTTTGCGTTGGAGACAGGTACCTAGAGGATTATCTGTTATCTGAGTTCTCCTTGTTTTCTCTGGCATTGTAGACAATCAGGAGGATATCTCAAATCACTTTTAGAAAATTGTCTCAGGTTGGTGGTATCAATCAGGGGCAATTTTGGCCTCCAGGGGACAGTTGGCAAAGTCTGGAGACATGTTTTTACAAGTAGGGGCGTGTTACCAGAATCTAGTGGGAATAAGCCAGGCATGCTGCTTAACTTCCTACAATGCACAGAGTAGCTTCCAACAACAAGAAATTATATAGCCCAAATGTCAATAGTGTTGAGGTTGAAAAGCCCTAAAAGGGTAAATGGATATAGCACATAGTTCATGATCCTCACCACATCTCTTAATATACCCCTAATATCAGGTTCATGCTAGCACCTCCCTTTTAGCCCATATAATATTTTTGTTTTCTTGCCTCATGAATTTATTTTCCGAAGGCTTAAGAACTTTGTTAGTCCAAAATCATATATTCCAGGCAAACTGAAAGTGGGAGGAAATCAGTGGTCTTGGAGGACGACAACCTTAAACAATGTGGGATAGAAGTTGGTTGATAGAGAGCTGAGCCTCCTAATATTTCAGGAAACAATTTTTCACATATTTTCTGCATGGCTATTCAGAGGGTTTTCTGTGGGACTAAGCCCCAGTTGTCTGCAGTGGTAACCTGGACACTTTGTTATAGTTTTCTCCTTTTCTCTCTTGTTCTTCTTGCTCTATCATTCCCACTTTCAAATAAACTACTGTGCTCAAGTCCCTGTTTCAGGTTTTATTTTAGATGAACCCAAACTTGGGCAATGGATCTTTCTTAAAAAACAAGTAGCTACTCCAAGATGCAATGGATAGGAAAGGGATAGGATAGTTTAGCTATTCCAAATCTTGTGTGGGACACATTGGAAATATAATAATGAAATTAAATAGCCAAAATGTATAACAGGCTACTGTGAGTCACTTTCACTAATTCCAGTCATTTTTATGAGTATGTTGTGAGAAATGAGGGTTCAGGTGCCTTGAGCACTGAGGCAGAACTGGAACAGTTACTAATTTAGAACTAGCATCTACCGTCCTTACTTACTCCTTGTCTTACTTTTCTTTGCCTTAAGTAGACTGTGAGATATGGGGTACAAAAGAAGAACTAGCTATTATAATAATTGGGAAAAGGAGATGAGAAAATCAGTATTCATTTAGGGTATTTCCTCCTGTTCAGATGTCATAGATGTTCTTTAAATCACTGTACAAATTTATAGTGTCTGTCATTCTGTGAAAAGCATTAATGAAACCCTGTTGAAGGCATTATATTATGAAAAATAATGCAGAGAAGTGAGGAAGACATACAAGTTCCCTACATAGAGACAGATTCTACACTTGAAGTCTCATGCTGTAAATGTATGCATAATTGTTCTGAGGGTTGATAAGAGTTGACTTAGCAGGTGAAATTAGCTGGGGACCTGGCAATATCGTGATCCGGACATTCAAAAGCTTTCAAGGTTAAATGCAATCAGTCATATGAATGACTAAGTACAATATTATTCTGCTCTGCTTAGATTTCTTCATGCATTATATATAGGTTAAAAAAGGTTGCCGTAAATACTAGGTTCATAGAAAGGACACACTGAACGTTTGAACTCTGCAAAAGAAAAATTAAGTGTGAGAGAGAAAGACCATTTTTCACTTCTTTCCCAGACTCCCCATCACCCCTGTGATGCAGGTGACTGCAGAAGCAACATTAGTTCAACATTAAAATTCGATAAGTCTTTTTCTTGATTTCAATCTGACAGGTCTCCCGCATGGAAGAGAAGCCACAAGGCTGAATGAGTGAGTTTCTAAACAAATTGGGTCAGATGTTGCTTTTGCCTGGCTTACTTAAGATTGGTTGGTAATTAAGTGATTTAAAATTGGTCATTTCCTAGTGAAGAAATCTTGGTGCAGGGCTTTTCAGGTTCTTTGAGATCTTTAGATAATTGGAAAAAAAGAATGAGAATGAGAAACAGGCGTTTTGGAGGGTCTTGGTTTCAAAAGAAGAATGGGATGTGGTTTCCCCTGTTGAATCTCATTTAATGATGGAGTCACTCAGTGTCAGAATTACAGGGGATAACAAGTGGTCTCTCTTCTGGAGAGCACAGAAGAGTGTATACATCCATCTACCTTCTCAAATCAAAATCAGTGATTTATGAACTGACCAGCATGCATGGAATTGGATTGACTCTAGTGAAATAGATACTATTTGGTAAATGAGTGCAGAGACCAAAATGGAAGAAATGGAATCTGGAAAGAAGCCGATGTGACAGCTCAGGCTGGATAGGTCAGCTCAGGGTGAGACAAAATAGGACATTGGAGAAGATACTCCAGCAGCACTTACTCAAGACCAAGTAGGGTACAACTAAGCACTACTGAAATCCCAGTTAAATCGAAATCACCACATCTATGCTCCTGTGGAAATGGAAAAATGTAAAAAATGTATATATTAGCATCTTGTATTAAGTAATAAATGAATGAATAAAATGAATGAATTAAATATAATGAATGAAAATTATATATATTATAAAATACATGTTTACTTGTTTATCTCAATCCCTAACACATATTTCCTGATATCCTGATCATATGTATTTTAAGGTAAACTGTTTCAGATGTAACTTTTAGAGAACTTTGTGCAAGCTTAATGAATACTTCAGAAATTTGCAGGAGCAGGCAGAAGACGACACAGGACATATTTTGTGGTCGTTGGTTGAGGGGATGAGTAGTATAGGTAATTTTGTGTGGTTTTATATGTTGAATTTCCTGTCAAAGGTATGTTAACTCATATATTAATTCGGTAAAGGTTTCTGGGAAATAAATAATGGCAAGATGCTGAAGGAAATAAGACAACCAGTGAAACAGAAATTCTATCTTTAAAGGGTTTATATATTCTATAACTAATAAGATAATAACATAATAAAAAGTTATGGGGTGTAAAAGTACAAATGATTATAATAATTGGATTGATTAAGTAGAGACTTTTAAATAGGAGAGGGGTCAGGGAAAGCTCGGGAAAATAAACAAAATTTGAGTTGAAATTGGAGGGTGGGTGGGATTTGAATATGTATAAGTTGGATAATGCACTCTGTTAAGAAGTTTTTAAAAAGCACATATGTGGGGAAACATAGGGATAAGTACACAGAGCACCAAGAGGCTTGGCTGAAATATTGAATGTATGAAGGAAAATTTAAAAAGAAACTCATAGAGATTATCTAGTATCACATATTCAGGGTCTTTAAGTGACAGTTGGAGGATCTGGGGATTTGACCAGTGATCAATGAGGACCTACTGAAAGCTGATCAACATGGTTTTGCCCTGAGTAGATAAATTTGGCAATGGAATTCAGGATAGATTTAAATGGGAGAGTAGACTTTGGGAGTTCAAATGAGTATTACAGTGTGCCAGAAGTGAAGTATACTGGGTGAGAGGCACCAACTCAGTAGTGGAGGTGAAAGATGAGACAGCAATTGATTTCAGACATGTTGAACTCAAGTGCCACAATCATGTAGTCAAATGGAGGAAATAACCTGATTTTCAGAGCCTTTGTTTGCCCATAGTTATGCCAAAGATAGTGTATATATAATGACATTATGTAAAAAAGTGTGTCTTCTATTTCACTAAGCTTTATGTTGACCTTAAAGATGATTTTTATGCTCTAAACGTTTTTCCTCTCGGGCTATGCGTGCAAATCTTCTGATGAGTTCTTAAAACTAGGAAAGCCTTGAGCACCATTCCAAACTCCCTTGGGCTGGGGTCCAGCAATTTGTATTTATAATATTCCAGAGCCGGTTCAGATGTGTAACGTAGCAAGGTCGATAAATAGTGCCCACTTTGTAATTTTACAATCCCAGATGGAAAGCAGTCCTGTATGTGGCCTATGACTAAAAAAAATGAGAGGATAATTAGTGCAATCATAGCTACTTAAGTTGGGTGATTCATAGGACATTTTTGAATTTTATGAGATCCTTACAACAGCTTATAGTTTTGTATTTTGAGAGGTTTTTTTTTTTCTTTACTAGTTGGGATCAAGGATTATTCTTGAAAATTCATTATTGAAAGTTGATTTTTAAAAAGGTCATAATCACTTGATTGGGATTAGAGGTTGCTTCTCAGTGTCCATCTGAAGCCACTTGTTTCACTTCCAGTAATAGTAAGCAGTGATTTAAGAAGGGGAACAGAGATTGCCCTGAATAAGGCTGTCACACTATGGGAATCAATCTCAGTCAATTTTATCTGAAAATATTGCATTTTAAAATACAGTTTAAAAAAACCAAATAACTCATTCCAAAGAAAAATTTCAACAAAGGATTCACATTCAACTATTTTCATATCCCCAGGATATGTGGGGTATTGCATTTTGCCTGACAGTTCCTGTTCATGTTGTATATTTTTGCGTAGTTCTAAGGTAGATATTTGGAAATTTTCTTCTTTCTTATGAATTAGATTAATTACCATTATCCTAAGATGCTTCAATATTTCAGTATATATGACTTCAAAATAGTATTTTAATGAGGATATAATACTTCATTAGATACACTGTAATTAACAGATTATTCCTCCATTAGTGGACATTACTATTTTGGAATTTTTGTTAAGATAAGGAATGTCGTTGTTAACATGGAATCTGTTGGGCTTTCACTTAGGAAATATACATTAAACAATGATTTACAGGGCCGGGCGCGGTGGCTCACGCTTGTAATCCCAGCACTTTGGGAGGCCGAGGCGGGCGGATCACGAGGTCAGGAGATCGAGACCACGGTGAAACCCCGTCTCTACTAAAAATACAAAAAAAATTAGCCGGGCGTGGTGGCGGGCGCCTGTAGTCCCAGCTACTCAGAGAGGCTGAGACAGGAGAATGGCGTGAACCCGGGAGGCAGAGCTTGCAGTGAGCGGAGATGGCGTCACCGCACTCCAGCCTGGGCAACAGAGCGAGACTCCGCCTCAAAAAAAACACAAAACAAAACAAAAAAAAAACAATGATTTACAATACTTGCTGTGGGTGAGAGATCCAGATGTGAATAAGCCTTTACCTGGTTGCATGAAGCTGACAATCTCATAATAAATTGTATGACTATATAATAATGCCATAATTGATGACTATACAGATGTGGAATTACAACAGAGGGACACAACCATTATATGTGGATCATGGACAGTTGAGACAAAGAAAGAATGCCTGCATTGAGTCTGAAGGATGCAGAAGGATTTAGTAGGAAGGCAAAGTAGGGAAGGAGCCTATTCTGAAGAAATGAAGTAAGGCTTTTGCAGAGCCTCAAAGCTTATGAAAAGGCACAGAGATCAAATCAGAAGGAGCAGGTTGTCTGGTGTTAAATAGCTTAAAGTGTTTAAGTTAGAGTGGTGGAAAATGAATTTGGAAAGAGAGGCAATAACTTAATCTTCTTTATTTTTTCTTTGTAATAAAATGCAAGTAGTAATATTATAGGGTCAAAAGGAAAGAATATTCTTATATCTCTGGATATGTTTTGCTAAGTAGTTTGCAAAAGGGTATGTGCCAATTTACAATCCTAACAGCAATGTATCAGCACACCAGATTCACTGGCTATATAAATATAATTAACAACTTAGCTGTTTAATTATTTGGTTAACTTTTTCATTGTGAAATATATTAAAAATGCTAAAAAGTATACGATGTACTCAGTAAAGTAAAATGATGTTTATATAACATGTGTCCTACTTTGGGCTTAATAAAGAACTGATTTCCGGTGACTTAGAAGCCCTCCTAACCTATCTTACCCTCTTTATCCACAGCATCACAGGGATAGCCGCTCCCTTAAATGTTGTATTGTTCTTTATTTTTCTGTAGAAATTTAATATGTATATGTCCCCTAATAATACTGGTAAAATTTTGCCCACTTTGAACTTTACATAAACAGAATCATATATTATGTATTCTTTTGACCAACTATTTTTAGTTAACATTTTATTCTTGAGATCCAAGTTGTGACTGATTTGGTAGGTTCAGTTATTTTCACTGCTTTAGTGCTGTATTGTATGAATGGATTATATAGCACAGTTTATTTATCGACTCATCTTGCCCATGGTGGATGAACTTTTTCATCATTGCTGTTATGAACATTTTTGTACATGACTCCTAGTGGCAAATTCCTGTAGAATATGTACATTGAACATAAAAGGGCAGGGTGTAGATATATGCATTTTCAGCCTTCCTAGGTAATAGTGAATGCTTTTCAACGTGACTGTGACAATTTACACTCCCACTAGCAAATATGAAAGTCCATTGTCCCATTACCTCAGGTCCTTGCCACCACTTTTTAAAAATTTGGCTACCCCAGTGCATATGGAATAGAGTCATTATAATTTTATTTTGGATTTTCCTTTTTTTTTTTTTTTTTTTTCCGAGATGGAGTCTCACTCTGTTGCCCAGGCTGGAGTGCAGTAGCACAATCTCGGCTCACTGCAACCTCTGCCTCCCAGGTTCAAGTGATTCTCCTGCCTCAGCCCCCTGAGTAGCTGAGATTACAGGCACCTGCCACCACACCTAGCTAATTTTTTATATTTTTGGTAGAGATGGAGATTTCACCATGTTGGCCAGGCTGGTCTTGAACTCCTGACCTCAAGTGATCCACCCGCCTCGGCCTCCCGAAGGAATTTTCTTATTTGTAAATGATGTTGAATATCTGCAATGTTTTGGGACCATTATGTTTATTTTCCTAGTGACAGTAATGCATTTTGCCATTTTTTTTGTATTAGGTTGTTGATTTTTCTCTTATTGATTTACTGGAGTTTTATAAGCATGCATGTTAGATATTACTGGTTTGTTGTATGTTTCAAATGCCTTCTTCCAGTTTACTGCTTGTCTTTTTCTATTATTTATAATGTTTTGGATGAGCATTAAAAAATTTGTATGCAGTCATCTTATGCAAGAGAGGAAAGCCTGCATGAGAACTGAAGCAACACTCAGAAAGCAAACTGGGCTTATGAAGGTAGAGAAGGAGCAGGGTTTGATTACTCACTTTGGATCCTGAGCCAAGGAATGCCTAAATGCCCCTAGAATATCCAGATCCTAGCAGAATTCATTGTTAGAACTATTCGGGTTAGGTTTTCTCTCAATTGCAACTTATATTATTGTAATAGGCAGTGATACCACGTTGTCCTCTAGGATTTTATTTATACTATTGAATGTCACCAAGTTAGAATTACTATACAGTTGTTAAATAAAAACCTAACTAACTTTCATTTGTCTCATTTCAAAAACCCGGTGATTATTCTCTGCTCGGTCCCTCAGGATTGTTTATTATTTTTCCAAACATGCTTCTTACTTGTCTTGCATATAGGGATATCTTGACTGTAGGTCTTGGTGAACTAGAATCAACTTCTCCCTTAGGGATATTGGGGAGCAAAAAGCAAATGCATTTCCCTTTTGCACACTGAAGGACATTTTACTGAAGATGAATTGGTAACCGGCAAATATTATTAGATGACTCACTTTTTAGGCCTAATTTAGAATAAAAGGGCTTCAATTCCTGTGAAAAAAAAAATTGCCTTCCTAAAGATCCCTCCAGTAGGCCAGTCTCTCTCCTTATACCATGGATCTCAATCCCTCTTGCCTTGTGAAAGAATTTATTCTTTCAATTATTCTTTTCTCCTGTTCCAGCACTCTCTGCTCTATTATTTTCTTATTTCTATAAACAAACATCCTTTAGTGCCTCTTATTAATAGAAATGAACAAAACAATGTCCCTTTTCCCCTAACGTCTCTCTGGCTGCATTCTTTTTTTTTTTTTTTTTTTTGGAGTTAGAGTCTCGCTCTGCCACCCAGGCTGGAGTGCAGTGGAGTGATCTCGGCTCACATCACTGCAAGCTCCGCCTCCTGGGTTCAAGCAATTCTCCTGCCTCAGCCTCCTGAGTAGCTGGGATTACAGGTGCCCACCATCACGCCCAGCTAATTTTTGTATTTTCAGTAGAGACAGGGTTTCATCCTGTTGGCCAGGCTGGTCTCCAACTCTTGACCTCAGGTGATCTGCTCGCCTCAGCCTCCCTAAGCGTTGGGATTACAGGCGTGAGCCACCATGCCCGGCCTGCATTCTCATCTCTCTGCTCCCCTTTAGAGCCACACCTTTCAAAACAGTTTCCTCTACACAGACTTTCCAGCTCCTCACCTGCTAGTCTTGTCTCCAGTGCAGTTTCAGTTCTCATTGCTCCACTGAAAGTGCTCTTGTCTGTGGACACGTTTTTGTCCTTGCCTTACCCAATCTCTGCTGTTTCTCCTTTATGGACGATGTATCTCTCTTGGCCTATTTGACACCATACCTTCCTCCCCACTTTCAATTGGCTCTTTTCATTTCTCTCCTTGACTAATTTCTTCTCGTCTTATTTGCGTGAATCAGGGATGGCTCCACAGTACAATAGAGGACCCTCTTGTCTCTACTTTTAGCCCTAAGATGGTCCATTCCTCACCGTAGCTTTGCCCAGCATCTGTATGATAACAACTGCAAAATTTGTCCAGATGAGGCTTCTCCACTAAGCTAAAATCATATACTTCAAACTTGTTGACTATATTGGTGTATTTGGATGCCTCAAAGCCGTTTCAAATTAAACATGGACAAAACTTATTTTAATATTTCCAAAAGCTCTTTCTACCTTATTCTTCTTCATCTCTTTAAGAGTACAATTATTACTCACTTGTTCAAATCAGAAACCTTAAATGTATCCTTAATTATTCTCTTTATCTCAATCACAAAATCTAACATTTATTGACAACTCATTACTGTTCCTACAGAATATGCCTTGAACCCATGCTTTCCCTTTGATAATGACTTCCATGACCATATTCTTAGAAACAATCATATCTCACTGAGACTATTCCTATGGCTTCCTAATGGGTCTTTCACATTTATTCCACCATCATCCAGATTTTTCATAAGAACCAGACTGATGTTTTTTCCAACATAAGTAAAATCATGTCATTTCCCCAGCTTAAAACCCATAAGTGGCTTTCCACTCATCTTAGGAGAAATCTTAAACTCTCTTCTTTGGCCGCCTACTTGACCTGGCATAACTTGCTCTCTTTTCTCTCCAATCTCATCTTATGAATGTTCTTTTGCCATATCCTCTCTCACTTCAGAAGCTTTGCATTTTCTAGCTGTTTTGTCTGAACTGTGGTGCACTACCCCGTCCTTCTAGATTCTTATAGGGCTACTCCTCATTCTTCAGGTCTCACTTGAACCCACCATCACCTTATCTTAGTTCACTCCAACGTGTGACTTCTTCTATCACCTTACTTTCTCGTGTTACTTGTAGCACTTTCCACAAGTCTGGAATTATTCATAAGCTTCCCTATTTGTTTTCTATTTCCTAATGCATTGTAGACACACAATAAATATTTGTTGAATGAATAAATGGTAATGATTTCTAAGGACTGAAAAAAAAATCTATGGTAGTTATCAGTCTCACATTAACGTGAATTGTTTCACGAAACTGTGACTTTTCTTCCCTGAAACTTTTTACCTGTTTACTTAGTCAATACGTAATAACATGGCAGGGGTGCTGTGAAGTTCTCTCTTCTATTTTCTAGAAGGTTGGACTAGTTTGCCAATAAGGTTAAAGTTTGGATGAACTAAGGTGCATAATTAGAATGCTAACAGAAAAGTTTAAATGACAAATCATGTTGCTCAACAAATCAACAAAAAAATAAATAAGCAGATAAAGTTTTATTTGTCAATATTTTTGTACCTGCTATGAACCTTTGAATTCTCATTTGGCTCTCTGGAAACTAACTGGTACTTGTATGCCAGTGTTTACAAGCTAGGGTAGCCAGTTGTTACTCTTCAGTCAAGAGGGTAACTAGTATTTACAGAGGTTAAGGTGTGTCTTCTGAAATTTTTCTTATTTCTTCAAATTTTGCCTCCAGAAAATTTTGCTAATATACCTTAGAATCTGATTACTATGGCTGCAATTTTCCTGACATCTGGCTGTTATTTAAGCCTTTTACATTTGTGTATATTTTTTTCTTTTAATTTACTCCCATTCCTCAAACAAGAAAGTGAACTTCAAAATTATATAACATTATGCTCTGATAAGAGTAAATGGAAGTGTTTATGAGCTGTTGAGATTATTTTGGGTCTACATCTGGTGTAAGTCTGGAAATGTGTATAGTTAAAAGCTAATTTGGAGAATGTTGGAAAGTAGTAAAAAATGATCCATGGATCACCAACTTGAATTAGCATTTTATAAATCACAGTGCCTCTCACCTGAACGAAGTGTTGAATGGACCAAGAATTCATCTTTATGAGTCAACACAAACTTGGAGAAGCCACATACAGGAATCATGGGATTGCATTATAAGGAAACAAACTAAGGACATCATAGGCAACAATTATATTGATGTAAAATAAGGATTGGGGCAAATTAGGTAAATACAATACCTAAGAAAGATAAATATTCAAAGTTATTTATTGTACCAGGAAGTTCCAAGTTCATGATTTAAGTTATTTCCTCTGGTTCTTTAAGCCCCACTAGATTTTGAGCTGCATAAAGAATATAAACATAAAAAATATAAATACACCATAAAGAATATGCTGTATTTATACTTATATCACCGTTATATGACAAAGATTTTTTGGCACCTAATTGCCATTTCTGAAATTAACGAAACAACATTATTTGTCCAACCTTTATTTTTTGTTAAATAATAGAATGTTATTGTCACCTCTTTGGGCTTGAATAAGAAGGGTTGTTATTTGGTCTCTTTATTTGGTTTTGAATTTTTGTCCTTTTAGAAAGGAGGTATGTGTAATACTGTAAAAAAACTGAGGACTTATTTGACAGCCACCTTTCTCGACCTAAATATGCTTTTATTTATATGGCAGATATGCTGGTCTTTATCTCTATTTGTTTTTATGGAATCGATAAAGTGCTAAAGGTACACTGTATGCATATTTAAACATAGTTTTGTTTTGGTAAGTATTTTTATAACTTTCAGAAAAAGAAAAAGTACATATCTCAAGAAATTTCAAATGAAAAAGCTTTTAAGCAGCTTTTAAACTCTTAACTAATTAGCCAAATTTAGAAGTTTTTCACTCTTATTAACTTCTCAGATAATGTTAGAGATGAGAATAAGAAGATAGAACAATAGTATCTCAAATTGTGATTTACTTCCTATGAGTGTACATAAATTAGATGGGAAGAAGAAATAAACAACAGCCACAAGAAAGCTATTTTTTTTTTTTTTTGAGACAGAGTCTTGCTCTGTTGCCCAGGCTGGAGTGAAGTGACATGATCTCAGCTCACTGCCACCTCCGCCTCCCAGGTTCAAGCAATTCTCCTGCCTCAGCCTCCTGAGTAGCTGGGATTACAGGTACCCACCACCATGCCTGGGTAATTTTTGTATTTTTAGTAGAGACGGGTTTTCACCATGTTGGACCAGGCTGGTCTCAAACTCCTGACCTCAGGTGATCTGCCCCCCTTGGCCTCCCAAAGTGCTGTGATGACAGGCGTGAGCCACCATGCATGGCCTAAGAAAGCTATTTTTTAAAAAGATTAACCTCTGGAAGCAAAAGAACAGTAAGGCGATTGTAAGAATGCAAATCCTCATTGAAAAGTTAAGCTGCCATTTAAAGACAGCATCTGGTCCACTTACAGTATTTTTTGTTATTTTGTTTTTTAATTTTTCTATAATAGAACAATATTTTCTCTGTCCATGCTTATCATTGAAATGAAGGAATATTAGAAGGCTTCTAAACTCGAAAAGAGTTGGGGGAAATTTGTTATTTAAATCAGGGAGATATAATCAGATTTACATTATTGAGTAATAGATAACAGCTGAAATTGACTGTGCACCATTGCAAATTATAGCCAGGTGTTTCTACTTTAAAAGTTATTTTAGATTTTATCTTAAATGTGGTATGCAAATATCAGTAGGGATTTGTTATTACTACTATGATCATAACAGAGATATTGGTGTGGACTAATTTGTGTAACTGTGATGCATGCTATTCAGTGACCTCACAGATATTTTTGCTCATTGGAAACCTAACTGCTCTCAACCAGCGCTAACACTTTGTGTCTCTCTTCACCCACTGGCAGTGAGTGGAGCAATTTCCACAGTTCAGAAAAATGACATAGGTTTTAGGAAGCTCATGTTATTCAAGAAAGCATAATAAATATTTGCCATTTTAAACAATGCTTTAACTAAGATTTTTTTGTT
Organism: Symphalangus syndactylus; assembly: GCF_028878055.3. NCBI lineage: Eukaryota > Metazoa > Chordata > Mammalia > Primates > Hylobatidae > Symphalangus > Symphalangus syndactylus. Next base: position 89,987,924 of record NC_072440.2, read on the forward strand.
GTTTTTTAGTGTGTAGAAAACAATTTAATCAATGCAATTTTAAAAGATATTATAAGTGGTAGCCTATAGAGAAGAGATGGTGGTATCTTCTAAGAAACCATTGTTAGCTCTTAGTGATATGTCACTGACCTCCTGTGCATCTGATACTGCTCACAAGTTCGACCTAGGTACAGGTTAAGCATGTGGTTTGGTCCCATCCTTAAGGATTCTGATTCAGTAGTTCTAGGTGGAATCCAGAAATCTATACAAATACTTGAGTAGTTTTTGATTTTGGTTCTTGAAGGAAAACAAATTGAAAAACACAGATCTAAACACCCTTCCACCAGCAAAGGCCTGGGAACTGCCTCCATATGCACTTCCCCTTCTCTACTGAATGCTTTCCTTTTTCCCACTGGTTCATTTTGACTCATTGTGAAATCTTCGCAGAACACCCTCAGCAGAATAAATGGTCCTTCCCAGTGCTCACAACCCATCCCACACAGCAACATTGCTTTAGTACATTGAACTATACTTATTTCATTTTACATTTTCCCCGACTAGCTTCTCAGCCCTTTGAGGGCAGGGACTGGGGCTCTTTTTTCATTTTACTGTGTGTTTTTATTTTTAAATTCCTAGTACAAGGGGTAGTGCCTCATATACAGGAACCACTCAATACATGTTTAAATAAATGAATATATTCAAATAAATTGATGGAAATAATACATCAACCAAGGCTGTTTCTGTGTAAACATGGCTCTGGCTTGGAAGGAATTTGAAACACATGCAAAATATCATTTGGTGGGATTTGTGTACTTCCTTTGCCTATGTCCTACTTTGTGATCATTTTGCATTCTCTGCATAATTTTAAAGAAGTTCATGGAAGATATCTTGCTTTCTGACTTAAGTAACCAGTGTCTGGAGAGTCCAGAGTCATTAGTATCTATAGTGTAAATCTATATTTATATCATAAAATCTAATAGAATCCCAAATTACTGATCATAAGAAATAGTGGTTTTTAAATACCGAAAGTAAAACATCATGCTAAGTGCTTTAATTATTTTTTCCTGGGAACTGATAATTTTATTATACCTGACACAATTAAGAAAAATGAATTCTTTGGGGAACTAGAATCTGAAAAGGCTGCACATTTTAAGTGTTTTCTCTTTGGGTGAAGATTTATTTTATTTTAATGTGGGACCACTTAGTGAGAAGGTTGTAAAAGACATTTGTGTGCACATTAAAATTTTACACGCTCTATGTTCTTAGTATTTTACAATGTATATTATACATTTCCTGAAAAAGCAGATGATTCCTCAGAATGAACATCATATTCTTAAGATAGCCATTTGTTTGTACCTACTTATGTGACTCACACCTAGCTGCCTGCTTTAGGTATATAAATAGGAGATTTGGATCAGTTCAATGAGATATGGATGCTTCTTGGGGAGTGGTTTTCATGTCGACCAAGAAACTCAAAATTTGGATAGACATTCTAAATAATACCTACTCAGTTCTTTAATTAATATTCCTTAAGGGGATACACTTGGGTTCATTTAATTTTTAAGGAAGTCCTGATCCTGAGGAACATGTTGTATTACACATATAATATGACAATGGGGCATAAGTTGTGAAATTGGAACTGTTTTGAACAATCTGGGGAAATTTGCCATCACAACTAACAGCCTGAACTTTCTGCTTGATGTTCTGAAGCTATGTGCATATTTAATCCCGTGTGCATTCTTGGATCTAAAGATATTGCTCTATCAACTAGGACATGCTTAGGCAACACTAAAAATGCTGCTGATCAGTAAAAACATAATGCCAACATGACTATGAAAAACATTTTTGAGGGAAACCTTCTTGCTATGAAAACAATGCTACATTTTGAATCAGATTTTATATTTAATAGATGATTATACTATTTCTACTTTTTCTAGGGGGCTCAAGGCAGATGCTACATTTTAATAAATCAAATGTAGTCTACTTTGCAATAATTTCTTTTGTATTCAGAATACAATTGGTCTTTTCTTATATCACTTGAACTAAGATAATAATTCAAAGATGCAGCTTCTCTCAAAATTTCACCTACACATTTCTTTCTCACTTTGACAACAAAGGAGTTTCTCCTCCATGATTTTGTTTTCTGTTATCAAAATGAGTAATTCTTGCAAGCAGCCATTGAAAAACAAAAATTAACAGATTTGGATAAAAGATTTTACTTGCAAAAAAGGTGATTAAATTAAGAAGATGTATGTTGGGAGATGCATATTATTATTAAAAGCACATTCTAACAGAGCATTCAATTCTGAAACAAAAATGATCTTCTGTACAAAGTATGTATTTTGGAGTAAAAGCTTAGGGTCAAATATTAATTTGCATAGGTAGCTGGATGACTTGATCACAAATATTGCTCTGAGACTCAATTTCCTGATTTGTAATATTCGCAAAATAAAATATATACCTCAAAGGGTTGCTATAAATATAAAACGAGTGAAGAGTTTTAAGCATATATTCTGGTATCTGTCACACATTATCAACCCTCGATGTGTTAGTTTGCATCCCCACACAGCTTAGGCTGAGAAACTTACTGGCACTTGCACTGAGAAAAGACCACAAACTCAACATTGGGTCAAATACAAACAGACCTCCTGCTATTTAAAGCTTTAATATGTGTGTATAATCAGTTAAATAGAGCAGCTCAGCAACCAGTCACACAAAAGATGCATTTCATACAGTGCATTATCATCACAAATACGCTGCAAATTTCCTCCACGTATAATTGCTAAGGTTTTGTTTGTTTGTTTTCACTGCAGCAGCAAAACTGAAGGGTGTGGAAGGAACATCTTCATTAGCATTACGGAATTCAGCTGGATTTCCTCAAGAAACATACATGTGCTTTAAATGTATATACACATTTTAAAGAGACTTTGTTGCCTGAGAATGTTTGAGAAAGTGATTGGAGAAATATATACTATTTAACAATATTATATAGATAATATAAATTATATACTCAGGCATCTATTCTTAATTTTTATCAGATATTCTATTGAGATTCAAATTTTAGGTCTTGTGTTCCCCAGACACAATACCTATATCTTGTAGGAAACTTGGACAAGAAATTATCCAGACAAAAAGCCACAGAGAATGGCTGAAACCTATGGAGCCTTGGGAGGCAAAGTGCAACTCTGCCTTGCAGTGATTCCTCCACTGTCCAGAGTACACGAGGAGTGTTGGATGGGGGCCAATACTAAAAATGAGCTCTCAGCCAAAAATGACAAACGTGCATTTATTTAACTTAGTTAAATAAATTAAGTATATCTTAATTTATACTTAAATAAATTAAGTATAAATTAATTAAGTATATCTTTCAATTCTGGAAGCTTTAGTTATTACCTTTTGATCCTTTCTCTTTTATCTCTTTGAACATTATAATCATACACATTTTAAAGTTTGTTTCAGATTTTTAATTTTTAATTTATATTCTGTCTGGAGGAAATAAGTCACCATAGTGAAGAGTCAGCAACCTGAACAAAGCAAAAGTTTTGGACATGGTTATGGACTTAATTGTGTCTCCCCCAAATTCATATACTGAAGGCCTAACCCCCAATGTGACTGTACTTGGAGACAGGACCTTTAAGGAGATAATTAAAATTAACATTTTTCATAAGGGTGGGCCCTACTCCAATAGGACTGGTGTCCTTATAAGACGAGAACGAAACATGGATTGGTTTTCTCTCCCTCCCTCCCTCTCTCTGTCCCTCTCTACTACCCCCCTTTTCCTTCCTCCCTCCCTTCTTTTTCCCATTCTCCTTTTTCTCTGCCTCTCCCTGTGTCTCCATAGGCACAGTAGAAATGCTATGTGAAGACACAGCAAGAAGGCAGCTATCTGTAAGCCAGGAAGAAAGGCTTCACCAGAGACCATTCTGCTAGCACCTTGAACTCTGTGATTCTAGCTTGCAGCCTGTGAGAAAATAAATGTATCTTGATTAAATCACCCAGTTTATGGTATCTTGTTATGGAAGCCCAAGGAGATTAATAGAAACACCAAGGATTATAAATTACAAATGATCCGAAATAAACTTTAAAAATAGTTATGAATACTATTGAATTACGAATGGTTAAATAAATCTATAATAAATATACATATATATTATATATATTAAATGTAATAAATATAAGAAAAACACCGAAAGGCAATAACCAATTAGAAATGCAAGAAATAGAAAATATATAGTTATTAATTTACATAAATGCCCATTAATTATCAGAGTAAAAGTAGATCTGATAGCAGGGCAGAAAACATTGCAAACCTGACCCCCACCTGGCAGAGTCCCAATATGAACACATAACAAATGCTGGACAGTATATAACAAAAATGTCCTTTAAAAATTAATAGAATCATTCACATGAAAGAGTGAACTTATTAGTTGGCAGAAATAAAGGGAGGTTTTAAAGCCATGTTCTTATGTTACATATGATGCCTACCTAGGAATGTGGTATAAAGAATCTGCTAAGCCCTTCTGCAAACAAGGTAGTTGTGTGTCTAGGGAATGGGATAAGGAGCCAGAAGGCTTTGTTCAAACATCGAATTGACAGTGTCCTACTAAAGCATGGAGTTTTAAGTGTTGGTTTATGAAAGCAGAACTTCTACAAATGGTACCAAAGTGGTGGGAGAGAGAGAGTAGTTATTACCGGTTGCTTGAGTTTCCAAGGAGGGTTATTAGAGGCTTTAGAACAGATTTCCGCAAGCTAGGTTGGCATCATGTTACTACTGATCAGCAGCCTTTTTAGTGTTGCCTACTCATATTCCAGTTGAGGAGGCAACATCTTCAGAGCCATGCATGCACATGGGATTAAATGGGCACAGAGCTTCAGGACATCAAGAGGAAAGTTCAGGCTGCTAGTTGTGATGGCCACTTTCCCCAGATTGTTCAAAATAGTTCCTGTTTTACAACTTATGTCCCACTGTCATTTGTTTAATCAAACATGTTCCTCAGGATCAGGCTTTTCTTAAAAATTCAATGAACACTGACTTAAATCAGATACTGACCTCAATTCTTTTCTAATACTCAGCTACTCCCCAGAAAAGAGTTCAGAGTTTCTGAGCTCACTAAATATCATAAAGTACATATACATTTGTAAACTCAAGTGTTATAATGTTCAGTTGAAAAACTCTGGACATACATGCTGCTCTATTTGAAAGAAAGAAGAAAGAGGGGCTGTGCTTTATTTCCTTCTTTCTGTCTGTGTCATTGTGAAGGAAATAGCAGCAGCTGAACCATATCTGCCCCAGCCCACTGGGAAGTGATTCTCTCTTCCTGGGGATTGTCTTCCTACGGAGGGCCAGCTTCCTCTCACTGTGTCCTGAGGTTTGGTGCAACTTAGAAAGCAAGGCTTTTCTTCTTTAGTCTTTCAAGAATATTGGGAATAAAAATTTATTTCCAGAAGAGCAAGATGAGAATAAGTAAAGTTTTCTCTGTTAGGGCCACTGCTTTATCTGTGGTTATAGATATTAGCTTTCCTGAATTCCATTTCTTCAAAGAAAAGTTGACAGCAATCCTGGGTTATGAATATTCTATGTGATAGCCATTTGAGATGAACTGTTTGCATCAGTTTCTAAAATAAAAATAATAATAATTGCTTTTGCTTGTTGCCATAAATTTAAATAATGTTTGAGCATCATTTTTCTACTCAAGGTGACATTAGTGATAAACCCGAGTTGGGTGCTCTGTAAATATTAATAACATATCAAAATGTGTGATTTGTCAGTCAATATTGCTACAAAATTGGCCTGAATAATGGAATATGAGGCATCAGTGACCATCAGAACAAACTCAAAACGTGCCCAGATTGATTAAAGAAACTGGAGGAAAAAAAATAGAAGAAAATTATTAATAACAATTGCTCTTTAAATGTCTTTGCATTCTTTGGTTGGATGATCACTGCTGGCATCATAGCATCCCATTTTAATGTCATTAAAAGTCCTTTATTTTCTAGGAAACATTTTAAGAAAATCTAATTCAGTAATGTTTTAATTTTTATAAATAGCATTCAGCACATTTATAAGTAGGAAATAATAAACATTAATAATGGTTCAGGAATGTTGCTTTTTAAAATTAAAAAAATGAAAATTACAAAATGGAATTGTAAGCACATGTAAAATATAATCATCCATCTATAACACATAGACATGACAAAATACATTTTAAAAATTTAAAGTATCTGTGTCTATAGATATAATTTATATCCAAAATCATGAGTGAAAATTTATGAGCAGTAGAGAGAGAGTCTGGAGCCAAAGTATCTATGGGAAGTCAGGACCATATATAGATGATCTGGTCCAATTTTTAATGCCAACCAAGAAACAGATGCCAAATGCTTATTACGCTTGGTAGAGAATAAAAACCCTGTTTTTCATGTGTAAATAAGAACTAAACCATGCATCTTTTTGGTATACGGTGACTAAAAGAGTACCATCCATCTAGGGCATTACCCTAACCAGATTGTCATTTCTATAAGGAAAAGACACTCAGAATGACAGGCGATTTCTCACCATCAATACCATCTGTTAGAAGCTAAGGGCACAATAACTTCAAAGGGTTGAGGGAAATAATTGTTTATATTCCTTAAATTAGTACTTGAGACTGAGGCTTATATAAAGACATCACCAAGGTTATCAAGACTACACAGAGACTGAAGAAATAAAGAGAAGACAAAGGGAGCACTGAGTACTGAACTCTGGGGAGCATTCACAGTCAGGAGAGAGGGGAGTCAGAGGAAAGCTCAGAAAGGATTCGATAATTGACCTGGTGAGGCAGACAGACAGACTTGCCAAAGAAATAATTATCAATTATGTTGAAGATGCTCCCAGGAGAAACCGAGCAGATGAGGGAGATACGTATGTGATTAAGAGCAGTGGAAGTCAAATTTGTCTATGTAGGGTTGACACAGGCCATACAGGTCTTGAAACCAGGCTAAAACTTGAGATCAGGAGCCACAGACCTCTGAGCGTGGGAGTGAGGACAGTTGCACCTTGGTTGGAGGGGTCATATTCATAACTTTCAGTGACTGGAGACTGATCATTTTCTATGGGTGTGTCCCAGGTAGAACTGCCAATTTGTGGCTCAAGAATAAGTTTAAGAATTGCAACTGACAGCCACCGGAGTCAGGTGAGCTACGATTCTTCAATAAAAGAAGGTGTCCAAAAAAACAGAGATTCAAGAAAGTGCAGTCCCTGACTGAATGTGAATTCAGCATCTTTTTTTATTTTTCCTGGCTATGGGTCTGGTTAAGGAAGAAAAGTTGTGTATGGAAAGCTTCTACTATCTGCCAAACAAGAGTACACACCATTTGACTGACTCCTCACAACTCCACAAGCGAGCATTGCGATTGCCACGTAACACCAAATGCTGCTGGGGTGCAGAGAAGGTAGGCGACTTCCTCAAGGCCACACGGTGGATAGGTGTTCAAGCCTGAATTCAAACTCAGGTTTGAGGGCCTTTGAACTCAGTGTTCTTTCCACTGCCACTGCCTGCCAGGGAGCCAAGTGCTACTGTTCTCATTAGCTGTAAATACAGTCTCATAACAATAGTTATGCAGCTAAAATAGGATTCTAGCCACAAGTTCTGGTGTCTAGTTCCTTGCCACTTGAGAGATGAGAGTCTGCTCTACTCTTTTTGTAAAGGAAGCATAAAGACAGTGATTTGGAAGATGAAATGGGCAGGATTTCGGGAAAGAAAAAAAAAGGAAAGAAAGCACAATTTGACTAAAGACAAGCATGGCTGTATCTGGAAATGGTGGCTGTGCGTCACTGCCTCCTGACTCTCTGTAGAGAGTCCCCTGGGAACACACAAGGGACCATTACATACAGTACTTAGATTATCAGTAAGTGCTGGGTACAGCTCTGTGGTGGGCCTCTCTCTGAGTTGCTGAGGCAAGAGATAAGCTTGAGGCTCATTCAATTGTGAAATTGGTTAAAGGGGAGAAAACAAATACCACCCCTCATCCCATACACACGTGCATACTCAACGGCAGCAATCTCAGCAGGAAAAAGCGATTCTCCCGATATTGAAATTAACTCTTTTGTTACTGCTGTCTGCTTCTCCCTGTATTTGAGATATGCTTAAATAACTTTTGGAGAGATCAAGGTTTTTCTAAAAGCAAATGCTTAATGGAGAGCCAAAGTACACAAAAGAGAATTTTAAAAATTATAATTAATACAAAGTCTGTAATTTAGTGAGCAATAGTATACCAATGTTTACTTCATAGTTTTGGCAAATGTGCCGTGGCTATGTAAGATGTTTACATTTACAGAAAATAACAGACCATTTGGAGTATACCTTTGAAGTACACCTTTCATGAAGTAGCCCTACTATGGATTTCAGAATCTTAGAACTCAGGTTTAGAAAAGTGCTCTTTATACCTAGTGAACTAAGGTCTAGACTCCATGCGCTACTTAATCAGGAAGTTACCACAAAATTCAACTTACTTCCTAATGTGGAATCTTATGCAACAGGAAGCTGTTGTGGTAGCAAAGCACAGAGCGTCCAGATCAATGCACTGAGGCAACAGCTTCTCTAATGTACCTAGGACTTTGGCATTGTACTAATGACCTTAATTCTCAGGCATGTGCCAATATATATTCATGCACACACATACACACATACACAGACACACACACACTTTCTATTTAAAAGTATTCTGAAACTCTCTTGAATAAGAGGGCTATTCATAGCTTTGTACATTTCCTGCAATTCTTCTGATTATTATTTTTTAGATAGTCGACTTTTTCCTCTGTTGCAGTTAGTTATTATTTTTAGCCTGGCACTATGCTTTTAGGAAGGAACTAGTTAAAGGGTTCTAAAAGAAGATAAGGTTGGTAATGAGAGTGAAGTTAGTCTGTGTTGAATAGGACTTTAAAACCGTATCTAAACATTGTAGTTTCCTTAAATACTTGGCATTAGAAAGAGGGCCATATATTTCCGTTTGCCTGAAATAATCCTGATATAGCCCTGCTATACCAGTGTCCACTTACCCCCTCAAAACTGTTTCTCTTAGGATAATTAACGATATTAGCACCTAATTAAGGACTCAGTAATGATAATTCTTTATTTTACACAAAGGAAAAAGTGATCCAATAGGATTAAAAGATTTACCTGAGGCTACCCAGATATCTTAATGTTCAAGTCAGGTCCTAGAATCATCTCTGTAGAGGGTTAGGAAGCGCTCTTAATAGTGGATGAGGAGAAATGATAGACATCAGCTTTTAGGTGAGCACTTTGCGAAGATGCAAGCATGAGCTGCTCATCTTGGCTTGGAGGACACTCAACCAAAAAATTCAAAGGGCTCCTCAATCAAGCCTAGAGGTGCTCTTAATACGATTGATGTCATCTTAAAAGTATCTGAATTGGAAGTACTTGCCAAATGCTACCTTAACTTGGCACTTATAAACAATTTTTAAAATATCAATTATGTAAAACTTAAAAGGGGTTTATTTCATGAGAGTAGGGGGAAGTAGTTACTTCTAATAGTGGATTAATTAGAAATTGCTTCCTCAAAAGCAGCTGTGTTTGCAGCTACAGAACCCCGCTCCCCGCTCTGTTCTCCTCTGCTCCAAGTGATGTGAGTTGAGGAACATATGCCCAGTAAACGCACACAGACACAGAGCAATCTAGTCCTAGGACTGGCGGAGTTCCAGTTCTTAGGAACTATCCACAGCAAGGCTGCCGTGTTAAATATGACTAAGCTCCTCCATATACAGCAGCCGTGATTGCAGAGAGCCCTTTGCAGCTGACCTTTAGATGAACTGAGCTACAATCAGCAAGAGAAAAATGCTAGGCCTTTCATACAACATAATGAAGTTTCTCTAATTTGTTTACTAGCAGTGCCCAGCGAGGACTTTCTCCCTACAGAAGGCTTTGGTGTGCAGCAATGAATCCAGGCAACTGCATATACTAGATTAGGATGCAAGATGTGCATATTGCAATGGGAGCAAGAGTCCTGGAAGACAAATCCCTCTTGCACTCTGCTGTCACTTTTGGGGTTATTGTCTAACTGGATGTTATTAATTCATTCTGCACTATGTATTAAACCACTAACATTGATAGCAATAGGCAACAAAAGTTTATGACTACTGGGCTTTTGGAGGGACTTTGAGTGACTGCTAAGTAATTTTTCAGCTCACAGAATCAACATTTCTTATCTTGCAAATTGTAAGATTGTTTTTTAAACTTAAAGAGAAGAGTAGCACCTTTTTCTGTTTAATATCCACTGGTCTAAAATCAAGTTCCAGCGTGAAATCAATGCAGATTAATAAAGAGGTCAATGACTGGAAATTCTATGAGTCATAGGCTCTTATTTCTCCATTGATACCCTCTAAGGTTAAGTCACACACACACACACACACACACACACACACACTAAACTAGAGAACTCAGGTGCAAGTGCAAGATGAATTCGAATAGATTCCATGTGTTTTTTAAGTTTAGTTGTCTTTTTGTTGTTGTGTATTTTTTAATTTCCCCTTTGGAACTTGCCTAAAGAAAACAGCATATATGGTCACTGTGAGGTTTACTGATGTTACGATGAAGGGTTAAGATGACTGAATGCTGAGATAAATGCTTTCTCAGCTACTAAAAGACAGAAGTATTGACGTATTCCAGATTACATTTTTTTTTTTTTTCAGGAAAAATGCCACACCATGGGCCTTTTGTTCTGGTAAATTCTGGCCCGCTTGATGGAGAGCGTTGGCTGCCTATGCTCTAGGGTGGTGTTTCTCAAACTATTTGTTGTGAAAAATATTTTTTTAAATTTTTCATTTCTTAATGCATTGGTGCAAAAAAAAAAAAAAACAAATGGCAAAGGAAGGACTACTAAAACATGAAAAATAGTACAATGAAATGCAAAATACAAGCCAAATATCTTAATTACTATAGATTCAACAGACATTAAAATACTTTGTCACATTGCTACGGATGTTTTTAAACTTTTGCTCTTAATTTCTGTGTTTATTGCATCACATGAGGACACCTTTCCTCAGACCACACTTTGAGGAGCACTGCCCCTTAACTAACAATGTTAAGTTTAATATCCACCTCTTTTTCCACTTTTTAGATCAGTGATTGGCATGCTTTTTCTGACAGGGTCTAGAGAGCAAATATTTCTGGCTTTGCAGGCCATATGGTCTGTTACAACTGTAGCATGAACGCATCCATAGACAATATGTAAATACATGAGCATGGCTGTGTTCCAAGAGAACACTTTTTTTTTTACTTTTATTTACAAAAGCAGGCTGTGGGTCAGATTTGATCTATGGACTGTGAGTTTGCTGACCCCTACTTTAGCCTTAGGTGGTCTGAGCTATATTTCCCCATGTCCTAAATATTTGTGTTTTGTGTTTTCAAAAAAGGATGTTTAGAATAGATTAAAACTGCTGCTGTGCATTTTAAACACATGTGATGCTTTGCTTTTCTCACCTTTTGGAATTACTGTCAATGAAAATAAGTCCTACCATTTTAAAGATTAAAATATTTTGAAGGGAAGTCCACCACAATCAAGTGGCAGAGAGAAAACCCCAAACTAGAATCTCTGCACATGTAGACTTTCTTTCCTAAGGCAGCTTGGAATTTTAAGTATTAGCTAAGGGTCTTTGATTTTTCCTTGGAGATTCAACTCAAATATCACAACCTCTTTTATTCTGGCTACACTCTTCAGAATGTTTCTAAGTGGAACATTTTATGTGGGAGGTCCACTGCAAGGCCTATTAGACCCAGCAATCCCACTACCAGGTATCTACCCAAAGGAAAAGAAACCTTTATATAAATAAGACACCCACACTTGTATGTTTATCACAGCACTGTTCACAATAGCGAAGTCATGGAATCAATCTAAGTGTCCATCAGCGGCTGATTGGATAAAGAAAATCTAGTACATATTCACCATGGAATACTATGCAGCCATGCAAGAACCATGTCCTTTGCAGCAACTTGGATGCAGCTGGAGGCCATTATCCTAAGTGAAATAACTCAGAAACAGAAATCAATTACTGCATGTTCTCATTTATAAGTGAGAGCTAAGCAATGGGTACACATGGACAAAGATGGAAATAATAGTCACTGAGGCTTCAAAAGAGGGGAGGATTGAAGGGGGTTGAGGGTTGAAAAATTACCTATTGGGTACAATGTTCGCTCTTTGGGTGACAGGTTCACTAGAAGCCCAAACCCCATCATTATTCAACATAGTCATGTAACAAACCTGCAAATGTATTCCCTGAATCTAAAATAATAATAATAATAATAATAATAAAGTGTCAACTTTTACCTCCCCAAGAACCCCTACCACTTATCAAATCAGACTTGTCTGCTCAGATGTCCCCCAATCCTCACAGATCATGAGATCTTCAGGATAGATTTAAATCTCTTAAAAGGCTCTTTGTTATTCCTAATGTCTAACATAGAACTGATGGGACTGGAAATACATGGAAGAAGATTTTACATATATAACTAATACGTGTGTGTGTGTGTATGTGTGTGTATGTGCGCCTTTATGTCTCAGACTAAAATGTGAAGACAGACCTGAACTGAATCACTTCCAGGATAATTGCAGAACACCACTGACATTACATGCACAAAAATGTTTATCGTTTATAACAAATTATGCAGATATGCTATTATTATGTCCTATTATGTACCTGTGGGAAGAAGATGGATCCAGATAAAATTAAAAAGCAAAAATAAAGAGATGTGCACTATACAAATTATGGTATGAACTATATAACTGCTGTGGAGGCCAGAGTACAAGACGAAGGACAGTTGACAGGCACCGTGGTAAGTATTGCCAGATAAGTCAGAGAAATTCAACATGGAATGGTGTGATCTGTGATAGAAACCAACCAGCCTTGTAAATATGCAAAAAGACAGGCTCTGGTGTTATATAGAATTATATCAGGATCGAGGCTTAATCCATTGCCTGTTTTATGACCTTAGGTAAGTCACTTAACCTTCCTGAGTCAGTCAGAATTATTAGGATTAAATAAAATAGCAGGAATCAGTATACACTCAACAAATATTAGTTAATTTCATTATTAATGGAATATTATGATTAATAGAATGAACTATCATTAACAATGATGGTTACACTGTTATTAGAAGTATTATTAATAGTAAAAGGGGATGCACATGATGGTTGGTGTCCTAGTTCCTACTCTGAATCACAGAAGTCTATACTTTCTGGTCTGCATGGTCATGTGTGCTTATTTTCTAGCCTGTTTGTCCTGAGTGGGTTTCTATCATTAACAAGATTCATAAGTGCCTCATCCATGAACTTATGTGCTTGTGCCAGGAGACACAGGACAGTCTACAAGCAGCATTTACATCTCCGTGATTCAGACAGTAACATTGATGAGGAAAGGAAGGCTTGATCCCCAAGGCCAAGCAGAATCAGTACCTGCTCTAAGGAGAGACTCTGTGAGGGCAAGGTATTTGTTTGCTGGTTCACAGCTCTATACACAGCACCTAGAATAGAAATTGACTCTCAAGAAATACTTTTGAATGGATTAATCAGTGAACAAAACTTGAACACTTGTTCCACGTGCCCTGCAAAGGTTCAGTATTTATTGATTGCATGGATATGCACATGTACCATTGAGAAAGCCTTCCATTTGTTAGTTCAGTTCTAAAATCTTCTCCCTTTCATCCCTCAACTTTTATATTATCTTCCAAGGAAGAGTTTGGTAGGCTCTTTCCTTACCTATTTTTGATATCCCCTTAGTAGATATTCCATCAACTCTAGGCCATATTTTAATAGTCAAGGTCAGTCCCAATTTTCTCTTCAACTTATATACCCCATTTCTCGCTTAGATTCTCTAGCTTAATAGCACTTTTAACATTTTCTCCAAATCAACCCAATGTTTTCCTATGATTTTTAACCTCTTCTTGGGTGATTTCCTCCACCAGCTCTCATTTTGGTTACCTCTGTGGCTGAAGGTGTCAGCCAAGCCACCAGCCTCAGCTCAGAATCACTTCCTCCTCAAATCTTCCCTGAAACTTACAAATGAAGTTTCCTCCTCAGGGTCTTCCATAATTTGTCTGTTTCCTTCTTGAAGAATGTATCACTTCCCTATTTGTTACTGTTGAGTGTGTGCATACTATGCCCCGTATCTGCCTGTGAGTAAGGTAACCCCAGCATCCTTGCCTTAGCCTGCATCTTCTTTAGTGCTGATCACTCAGTGTATGTTACCTAAATAAATAGAAAAGTTTCAAATTTGAAAAGAAAGGCATTGAATTTCATATTTAAAAAATTCTCCAGCCTGGGTGACAGAGCGAGACTCCGTCTCAAAAAAAAAAAAATTCTCTCTTTCCTTTTCTACTCACCCTCTAACAACTCAACACCCAGGCAAATCGGCTTCACCTCCTACTAAAAATGTCCTGTGGTCTGAATGAATTAGTCCCCTTGCATGAGTGACAGCTCCACAGCATCCTCCTTTGAATCCACCAGAGACTCTGCCCTGTTACCCTTTAGGAAGATTAGAAGATTTGGGGAGGTTCTCTGCATGTGTTTGTGTGAGCAAAAGCCAGCCCAATCTCATATGAATATGTCCCCACCTCTGCTTCTGCCTCACAGTTACCTGACTCCATTCCTGGTACAGGAAATGCAACCAGTTGAGCTTTTTAAAAAATGACTTTTTGAGACTTTTCTCTATGCAGCATTATCCATTTCCAGGATATGCCTAGGTGATTTTTAACCTTTTTAAAAGAGGTGGATTGAAATATACAGGTATTCCAACAAATTCCAGAAAGAACAAGTCCTGATAACCTACTCCTGTTTCCTAAGATTCAGGGTGAGATGACCTGAATCATGGGGACATGGCTGGCTTTGAACAAATTCCAGGTGTAAGAAATGAGACTAAAGAGAATAAAATTACTAATTCATCCTAGTCTGTGATTCATCCTTCTTATTGGAGTTACCCTCTCTCACACCACAAATGGCTGGACGGGGACTTGGTATGGCAATGCTGCCACAGACATCACTAATAAACACAGCAATCACCTTTGATTGGGAGGTGGAGCTTATACAGCCCTTTTAGGACTGTGGTTCTTCTTTCTTGAACCCCCAAACTACCTGAGCACTAGCACCTGTGCACAAGTATAGGGAACTTCTATTGACTCTCTCTCACACTACAGACCCTGGGAACTGCATCTAGGCCTGCTCACTTCCCACAAAGTGTCTGTACTTCAGCTTTCTGGGAGTTTATCTAAATCCAGAATGGCAAAATAGGATGGTGAAGAAACACATTTTAGGAAATGGTTCATCAGATTCATCAGGTAATATTTCTTCTTGGAAATCTTGGTATTTCTTGATGGCAAGTGACTTTGAAACATGATGTGAGGCACAAAAGTATTAATTTCTCTCATGGTACATGTTAGACTGGTTTGAATACAGAAACAATTGAATTACTTACATATTTATTTATTATTATTTATTTACTACTTTAAAACCAGGTGTATCAGTAAGAAGCGTTCGTTGTACGTATGTATAAATCAGTGATTTTGTTGCCAACCCCTGGGGACTTGTACTTTTGGAAACTGTTTGCAATGTTGAGGGAAGAAGCATTTCAGGCAGTCTGAGAAGTTGATAGCTGAGGAGGAGTACCTGCTAATAATTCTGTCCTTCTGGGAAGTGTGAAGTCTAGAAGAGAAAGAAAGATCAAGGGTGGGCTGAATCTGAGAAGAGAACAGATGGGCCATGGTTATGCCTGCCAGAGGCATGGACAGAAAGAAATGAAAAACTGTTCCTGCTCTCTTTCCCCTGTAAACAGGGAACACGTACACCAGCGCTCAATGTGGGTTGGGGCAGATGGGATGCTTAGAGAAAAAGGTTGGCAGTGTCTTCTCCAGAAGAAGAGGAGGCAGTCCCATGGACCTTATTTCCTCTGAAACTGGAGCTAGCCTCTGCTCTGCATCTTGGCGATCAGAAATGAAAGCTTCCCAGGAAAGCAGCTATTAAGTATCTGAAAACATTACTCACAGCATGTCCCATCCCCTAGGAATTATTTCTGATTTGGAAAGAGTTCTTTGTTTCAATGCTTTATTACAGGTAGTGCCTTTTAGTTTTTCACTAATGGAAGTTGCTGTGATATAGGACAGCCCTGTATCTAAAGTGTGGTCTCAAGACCAGAAGCATCAGCATCGCCTGTGAACCTGTTTGAAATGCAAATCCACAGAATCAGAAAAACTGGGAGGAGAGTGCCCTATCTGTGCTTAAAAGTACCCTCCAGGTGATTCTGATGCAGGCCGAAGACTGAGAACTACTGTAAGGAGAGTGTAGAGGAGGGAGCTGTCAGTTAATGTTTTGTATCACCCCTTTAGTGGTGCTGTGATTTTGCGTAGATTACTCATACTCTTCAAAGCCCATTGCTCCTGGCTGTTGAGAAGATTAAATAAGGTAATGAGTGTGCAAATGCTGGAAGAATAGAAAGTGCAAAAAACTTTCTAAGCAAACATCTGTTTGTAAGAAATGGGTGTAGGGAGAGAGAAAGAGAAACTGACTCTATAGTAGCCTATAGTAGCCACACAAGTCTGTTTGGCTGAGAAAAGTAATATTCTTTGTTCCCTCCTATTTCCTAGCCGCCTTTGCAGTGAGGCTGAGGCATGGTGACTGGCCAGTGGCTGTGAGTGGAAGTGATATATGTCTGTACCAGCCAGAGGCAGTTAAAACCAGGGTAATTCTTCCATTCTTTTGGGGCAGTTAGAACCAGGGCAATTCTTCCATTCTTTCGTTTCTCTTCCATGAGGCATACATCCTGTCCTATCAGACTCTCTATGAGCCAGGAATAAACTTTTATTGTGTTCAGCTAATGAGAGATTTCAGGAGTGAAACATTGTAGCAGCTAGCATAGATTATTTGGGTCAGCAATGTAGAAGAAAATGCACTGAGAAAGAGATTAAGATTGACAATGAGGTATAGCTGATTTGTAGAAAGAGAATGATACTGCCTATTGATAAAAGGAAGCAGACAGTCGGCCATGTCTTCATCTCCTTAAGTCCTGAGAAGAAGACAGAGATCCCTGAAAGACTTAATACCAAAAGAAGGATAGATGATTTTCTAGTGCATTATTATCTAATTAATGCCTGTGAACATGACCAATTTAGACAGATATTCTACATTCTTCGGTTGTAGAGTGGGAAAAGCATGGAGTGGCTTGAGCTTGCTTCCCACAATAATCCTAGGATTCTGTTAAAAAACAACTCTATCTCAAGACTCCTAACGGATTGTTTACCTTTCTTTGTGTAACATTAACCCAGTATCTGTAATGCAGTCCTTCTCCTTTGCACTCACAAGCACACACAAAAGAATTCGACCGGGTGCAATGGCTCACCCCTGTAATCCCAGCACTTTGGGAGGCTGAGGCAGGCAGATCACCTAAGATCAGGAGTTCAAGACCAACCTGGCCAACATGGTGAAACCCCATCTCTACTAAAAAAAAAAAAAAAATACAAGAATTAGCTGGGCATGATGGCAGGTGCCTATAATCCCAGCTACTCGAGAGGCTGAGGCAGGAGAATCGCTTGAACCCAAGAGGCAGAGTTTTTAGTGAGCCGAGATCACACCACCACACTCCAGCCTGGGTGACAGAACGAGACCGTGTCTCAAAAAAGAAAAAAAAAAAAAGTAAGAATTCTACCAATGATGATCTGGCTCTCCTCCTTTTTTTCCTTGAAGTTCAATGTCTTAGTAATACTCTGAACGCTCTACTATTCTAACTTTCAATTGTGCGGAACCACTGATGTGTTACTGAATGTAACTGGCCCTTTCTAACATTAGTGTATCCACCTGTACTGTTTGACTCCATCCTTAGCCAAAGCTGACTCATTCTTATCTTTCAGAGGCCAGGTTCTGAAATCACTTGTTTCAGGAAATCTTCTCTGGCTCTCTAATCCTGGATAAGTTGGTCTTCTTATGTGATCCCTGAAGAAAGATATTTACTCTTCCATTGAGGAGAGTAAATAGAATGGCAGCTTCTACTGAACATAGGAATGGGGTCAGTTAGAAGAGATCTTTCCATTCAAAATTTCGTGTTAGACACTTTTGGTGACAACAACACAAGGCACGTAGATAGCCATTCTGTTGGACATAGAAAGCCAAAATTACCTTGTCTTGTTTGAAATATCCAATATGCAGAGGTGATATCTTTCTGGATTAAAAAGAGAAATGAAATTTCACTTTAATCTCTGGATTTAAAAGAGGTGGATTGAAATATACAGGTATTCCAACAAATTCCAGAAAGAACAAGGCCTGATAACCTACTCCTGTTTCCTAAGATTCAGGGTGAGATGACCTGAATCATGGGGACACGGCTGGCTTTGAACAAATTCCAGGTGTGAGAAATGAGACTAATGAGAATACAATTACCTTGAGTGAAGGGAGAGTTAAGGTTGATTTCCCAAGCTCGACATAAAGGCCAGTTTGGTATTAAAGCATGGTGCTATGGCATGGAAATAATGAAAGGGCTTTTCATTCTTAGAACTCCTGGAATAGTGAATATAAGCTAAATAGCTTTAATCTTGGGAATTTATATTTGTAGCACCTTTGAAAGTAAAAGATAGAATATGTGAGTTCATATCCTTTCATTAAAAGACAACTGCATCCTAGACTGAGAAGCTCCCAGAAACACGGTATAGACTTCCTATGAGCTTTGTTGGCTTGGTCGTCAACAACTTGCAATGTTCATAATAGATTGATCAAGATAGTTATTGTTGCTCTTCACTAAAGGAGTGGCAGTAATTTGGAAAGAATAAAACACTCAAAGGGAGACACTAGGCATTTTCAAACAAGGCATTGGGTTATAACAAATAATTGAATAACTGAGTTCATAAATAAATGAATACCTACTTACATTCATGTATACATATATATTTAGATGGAATATACATATATATTTAGATGGAATGTACATATATTTGTACCAGAACTTGTGGAGCAGCCCAAAGAAGGAGATTTCTATTAAAGTAGTTATTACACTCAATTGTAGCTTTTACTTATTTATTTATTTTAAATTGAAGTTTCAGGTACAGAAAGTTAATTATCTTTTCAATTCATACCACGAAATATTTTACCCCTACTCTAATCATACCCCCACATTAGTATCCTTTCTAATTTTTAATATGTGTCCTTGGTTTTATCCTAGATGAATATATAGTGTTCTGTGTATATGTGTGTTTTATAGAATTCATAATGTAATATTCAACACTGTCTTGAAGCATTATCTATGTTTTTTCTTATAAATGTA